>NW_020536999.1:14901772-14916779 GCF_003426905.1 Ctenocephalides felis
ACAAATGTGCAAAGTTGGCTGTCGTATACTGGATAAATTTGTTGTCTTACACATTGCTGGTGGCTTAATGTGACAGTGTTAAGTTCCTAGTAATATAAAAAATAAATTATCTTAATTTTTGTGATATAACTACATAACAACTACATTAATAGTGCAGTAAACGCAGAGGAAAAAAGTGTTTAACCTCTGAATTTTTTACTGTGATCCGATTTGCATGAAATTTTGGAATTAGGCTCATCTTAACCTCAAGTTTAAAAGTGAAAACAATTTGTACTCTGCCACCATTTTATGCAAATTGGAGCACAGTAAAACAATTCAGACCCAAAACGCTCAATTGACTGAAGTAAAAAAATAAATTCATTTTTACCAATAAATTTGGCAATAGCACAAACATTCAGGCATTACAGCCTGAAATGTTTCTAATTATTGAATTTCCTATTATTATCTTACTTGGAGTTCATTCGGTCCATTCAAGTTAGCTCCAAGTCTTCCCCATCCAGTAAGACGAGCAACTTCACCGCCTCCAACATAAGTTTCGCCCAATGGAATTGGTTGAACATAATCATTGAATTCGATAGGGCTGGACACTTTTACCAAAGCAAGATCGTGTCTTAAAGATTCCTGGTCGAATTGGTGAACAAAAGTTTGTTCTACGAGGTATCTTTCACCTGGTTGATCAAGTTTGTTTGTTCCCACTACCACGTCGAAGTCATAACTGGAGGGAAAAAAATTGATAAAATTAGGTGGATGGTCGCCAAAAACTATGAATTAAAATGTTTGGAAAGTGTTGAAGGTCTTTTTACCCCAAACAGTGAGCAGCAGTCAAAACCCAATATTCGTTCAAAATTGAACCACCACAGAAGTGGAAGTTACCAACTTGCAAGGATACTTGGTAAGGTGCAGAACCTTCTGCAGCTTCCAGTCCTCCAACAACTCTGTTGGAATGAGGAATAGCTAAAAAATAAAAAAATATCAGTTGGATATTTTCAAAAAAATTATAATTATTATCAGATGGGTTTCTATTATAATTACCTGCAGACAAGGCAACGAGTGCTGAGAAAATTACTGCGGTCTTCATGGTGACGATCCAGTAACACAATTGCATTTCCCGAATTCTGCACCATCTTTTATATCAAAATGCACATTTTGAGATGCCCTTATCAAACTACTTGAAATTTCCAGAATACAAAAGATACTTCAAATTTCCTAATCGATAGTAATTGATTGATAAATCGATTGATTAGATTTTGAACTTTGCCAAAGTTATCAGATACTTGATGATTGATCAGAGACTTGATTTGATTTTTTTGTAGAATTTACTAGATTTTACAGAAATATAGCTTAAGGTAAATTACAATATTTTATTTTAACTTCCCGTAGGGTAGTTATAGCAATGGGCCGAAAATCGAAAATGAGAATTTTTGCATTTCTCGATGTTTTGAAGGTTTCTGAACATTTTGAAGGCATACCTCAGAAAATATGTAGGTGTGTGTGTGTGCGTTTTGTATGTTTGCATTTTTTCGTCTACGTTTTCGGGCGCACGGATTAACCGATTTGATTGGTTCAAAAAACATTCGATTCCTATTGATAAGGAGATGTGTTGATTAGTTTTTGGCAAAGGCCGGTCCACCCGTTACGGAGATACGAAGCAAAGAATGCAGAAAATACAAATCGAGTTTTTGAGAGTACGGTGTATCCGATTTGAATGATCTAAAAAAGATTCAATTGGTAATGATTGGAAGAAGAGGTGATTAATTTTTGGCAAAGACAGGTCCCGCCATTTCGAAGATACAGAGCTAAATGTGCAAAAAATGGCAGTTTTTGAGTGAACTAAGCGTCCGGTTTGAATGATCTAAAAAACTTTCTGCTTGTATTGACAAAACAATTGCTTTTGAGGATAAAAAATTATTACATCTTTTTTATTTTCCATAAAATATTTTTGTAATTTTAAATTGAAAAATTCAAAAAATTACCCAGTCTAAGCACAGTCTAAGCGCGACTCTGGTACCAATGTTTTCCCAAGTGCGTTTAGACTGTTTCTGTACAGGAGCTCTTTTCCAATTTTGTGAAAACTATTGAAAAATGTGAAACTGCCGCCAAGCTAAACACAGTATAAATGAAAATGACGCACAGAATTAGTTGCAAATGCGTTTAAACTGTGACTATAGGGGAGCACATTTTCAATTTCGTGTAAATTATGCAACTATTTTTTTTTAAATTGAATTCGAAATAAAATGACGATTGTTGATGTTGTGGAGATAAATTGATTTATGATTTACATTTGATTTGCTCAGATATACCAAGATAGCAAAAATAATTAAAGTTACAGTATTTGTAATAATATATTTGAAAACGTTTAAAATTTCTCGAATATTTCATTACAGCACGGGAAGTTCCAGCAATTTGCCTTAAGGCACGATGCCACACACCACTAGAGTTATATATTTATTCTGCAAAGTTTATTCTCTAAAAATTTAACCAAAAATTTTGAAAAAGAATCTCTAAAAATCGAATCCATCATTTAGACTATTGTCTGATATTTTTATCATTTTTAATAATAAATAATATATAGTTTTTTAAATCCTTATTTAAAATTAGTTTTTTAAATCCTTAATAAAAAGTTTTATTGCAATATTAATCCGAGATTACTTCAATGTGCTTCATATGACTTTCAAAGATAACATTTGTATTTATATATAACTTTAATAATTACACGCAGTACACCTTTGAATCAAAGTCAAGATCTGTAATTTATTGATTACATGTGATTGAATTGATTTTTTGTTACACCATGAATTTTATTGGGAAGATTTTTTGTGTAGTGCTTTTGGCGTGTTTTTCATTACTACATTTAACAGGTAATTAATTCTTTATAGGTATACCGTTTTCATTTACCATAAAAAAAGTTTCTTCGAGTACCTACATCCAAACTACAATTTTTGATTTCATAAGAATTTTATTTTTGTAAAAATTTTACACATAAATGCAGACTTTAAAGAATTTATGATTTAGGTATTAGTAATTTAAATTATATTATTGTTTCCAGTGGCTTTTTTGGCAGATAGAATTGTCGGAGGTAAACCAGCTGGTAAATATTCTGCACCTTATCAAGTTTCTTTTCGGGATGAAAACAATTCACATTTTTGTGGAGGAGCTATCTTAAATGAAAAATGGGTTATTAGTGCGGCACATTGCTTCCAAAACATGTAAATTGAACAAATTATATTGATACTTGGATCAGACCAATAATTATAGTTGCATATACGTTGTTACTTTCTACAGTTCTGCTTTTACTATTGTGGTTGGAACTAACAAATTAAACGAAGGCGGATATGTCTACGAAGTTGATCAAGTTGCAGAGCAGGATTTTGACCCTAAAACCATGGAGCACGATTTAGCTCTTATAAAAATCAAGGATGAATTCAAATTTAATGATAAGTTTTTATTGCACCCTGTCAAAGCTATCGGACTTCTCGAAACTGAAGTTCAGGATGATGAAATTGCAAAGGTGACAGGATGGGGTCTCAAGAAAGTTAATGATGAGGATTCGCCGAACGATTTGCAAGTAATTATAATATTTATTAGCATCTTGCAAATCTTGTTTTTGGTTTTCTATTTATGTATTTATTCAGGTGTTGAAATCCGTTACGATTAGCAACTTAGATTGCGAAATGAGCTGGCTATATTTCAATAAAATATTCAAAACTCAAATATGCACCCAAACATTAGGCGGAACTGGTACCTGTATGGTAAGTAGAATATAACTGACTTAAAATTCCCTTATTAAGACTATATTATTTTTATTAGGGTGATTCTGGAGGGCCTCTTGTAATTAATAACAAATTAGCAGGTGTAGTTTCCTTCGGATTTCCTTGTGCCGTAGGCTTACCGGATGTTTTTACTGGTGTTTTTTCCTACTTAGAATGGATTAAGCAAATTATAAATAAAGTTTAATAGAAAAGGTACCTTATCAACATTTAATTTTTGTCTTTGATGTTTACATAAAATTAAGGTACTTATGAAATTAATACATTGCTGCCTTATATGAAGTTACAATATGTAGTTTGTTTTTGTACGACAATGTACTTATAAAATTAAATAAAAAATGAATAAGTATTGTATTGTAAGTTAATAAATTTTTAGCATAAATGGCTTTAGCCATAGATAAGTAAACATAACATGGTTTTAACAAACTCATTGCATATTATTCAAGGCTCCTTCAAAGACTTGCAGGAGCCCGGATAACTTGGTAGAGCTATGGACATTTAATCCAATTTTTACTTATTTATTTATGGGTCCAAGGAGTCCAAGGGTTCTAGACGATATTAGAACCCGAAAAGATCATAAGATTTGCTGCTGGAAAGCAGTGAAGGATCTTTCAGGCTCCGGAGTTGTCTGTTCAGAGCCCGGATAGCTCAGTCGGTAGAGCATTGGACTTTTAATCCAAGGGTCCAGGGTTCAAGTCCCTGTTCGGGCGTGTATTTTGCAGATATATTGTATTTGAAATGCTGCTGGAAAGCAGTGAAGAATTTTCCACCCCGGATGCCAGACGGGTATGTTTTTGGAAAATTACAAACAATTCAAATGAAGCGCGTAAAAGCTGTCATGTCAAGTGTCAAATATTTCAGAACATGTTTTCAATTGTCAACAAGTGTCAAACGTATTTATTCAATAAAGTTTGGTTAGGTTGTTAAACGTCAACATAAAGTTATCAAAGATATCAAGAACGAAATAAAGAATTTATTGAATAATGTAAAACAAAATATATTATTTATCGCACAGCTAGTCCTCACATTTATTTAAAATATCATATGATCAAAAATGGAGTTAAAACAAGATGAAACAACTCCTATGGAAGTTGAGGAAAAAACTGATGATCTAGAAATTTTAAAAAATTACATCGAAGAAACCAAAATTCGACTGCAGAATAAAATAGATATTCGTAATGGTAACTTAAATTGCGAAGTTCTTCCTGATTCTCATTTTTCAAAACTAGATTCCAGTTTAAAGAAAAATACCACATTTGTCAAAAAATTAAAAACCTTTAGTGCAAACCAATTAGATTCATTATTAAAAGATTTATCAGGGTTGAATTTGACAAAATACATATCAGAAGTCGCTGCAGCTCTTGTGGAAGCAAAACTCAAAATGACTGATATTCCAGCTATTATTAAATTATGTAGTACTTTACATCAGAATTACCCAGAATTTTCACAAAGTTTCTTTGAAAATTGGCAAAAGAATTTAACCATAAAACCGAATGAGAAAGTTGCAAATCCTAGTAAATTAAGAGTTGATATAAGACTTTATGCAGAGCTTATAAACGCTGGAATTTTTACGAATAAAAATTGCTTACCTTTATTGGGAACTATTTTGACTACTTTAATCAATAATGATAAGGAGGAGCATAATAACATTGCTACAATATTATCCTTTTGTAAGCATTGCGGAGAGGATTACGCAGGTCTTGTTCCAACAAAAATAAGACAATTAGCAGAAGTAAGTTTACTGGGATAAATAAATAAATATGTATTTTGATTGATATTGGTATTATATATTGAGTATGCGTGTTTATTGTTATATAGATAATTTTCTTTTTCCTTTATAGAAATATAATATGGAAGTACCAAAACCGAACATTTTGCCACCAGAAAAACAAAATAACGTTAGAACTATTTTAAGAGAATATTATACTTCCATTACCAAGCATCTTACAACAGAACATATTAATCTTCAAGCACTAGAGAGAGCAAATAGACGAACTTTGCAAACTAAGGGAGAACTCAGTGCAGACAGAAAAGATAAAACAGATGCATTACAAGTATTTTTTCTATAGTGAATATATGAATAATTTTTATATCAAATACTGTTTATTATACTATTTGCATTTTTAGGCTTCATATGAAAAATTACTTGCAGCTACAGGTCAATTTTCAGAGTTGTTAGATTTGCCAATGCCAGAATTACCCGTTGAGAAAATAGTACCAGAAAGTGAAGGTGGAGTTATGGAAGGTACCTAACAGAGTATATATATATATATATATATATATATATATATATATATATATATATAATTATTAATTTACGATTTATTTACAATCTTTAGGTATAGTGGAAGCAGTAACTTCACCTATGGATCCCTGGGAAGACGATGAAACAAAGGCATTCTATGAAGATCTACCAGATCTTAGACAATATTTACCAAATTATTGTGCCAAGGAGGTAAGAATATTTTGTAATAGTTTTTATTTAGTAATTGAATTAATCGAGATATTTCCTTTCTATTTAAGAAATCAGAAGACATATCAACAATATCTCCAGAGGTATTAGATTCTGATAATCCTGATCTTTTATTAAATGAAGATACTCAAATTACAGAAACAATTGAAACAGAAATTGAGGAAAACACACCATCAAATACGAAACAAATGTTAGAAGCATTCTTATCTAACTTATGTAATTGTGTCAACAAAGAAATGATTGATAGTGCTGCAATTGATTTTCTGCTTAACTTAAATACTAAACACGGTCGCAAAAAATTAGCTAAAAATTTGTTTGGTGTTTCTAGAACCAGACTTGATTTACTACCATTTTATGCACGTTTGGCTGCAACCGTTAGTTTAGTAAATGCAGATGTGGGCAATGACTTGGCTCAAATGTTAAAACAAGACTTTAAATACCATGTTCGTAAAAAGGATCAAATAAATATAGAATCTAAAATAAAAGTAGTTAGATATATTGGAGAACTAGTTAAATTTCAGTTGTATTCTAAAATGGAAGCTCTATTTTGTTTAAAGATTTTGTTATTAGACTTTCAACATCATCATATTGAAATGGCTTGTGCATTTTTAGAGGTCTGTGGAAAATATTTGTATAATCACATGGAGAGCAGACAAAGAACTTTAATTTATTTAGAACAAATAATGAGAATAAAAACAGTATCTGTTTTAGACTCTAGGCATGTCGCTCAAATAGAAAGTGTCTATTATTTGGTGAGACCACCAGATTCAACCAATGTAATTCAAAAAGTACGACTGCCCATCCATCAATATATACGGAACTTGATTTATCAAGACTTGTGCAAAATGAATATTGATAAAATTCTCAAGTTACTCCGGAAAATTGATTGGAATGATAAAAACATTGCAAACTATGCTATTAAATGTCTAACTAATGCTTACAATGTTCGATATCACTTAATTCGATGCTTAGCAGATTTACTTGCCGGATTGAGTTCACATCAAGAAAAAGCTGTTTATAAAGTAGTTGATGGAGTTTTTGAAGATATCAGGAATAGTTTGGAAAACTATACACCAAAATTTGCTCAGCGCAGAATAGCTATGGCTAAATATCTTGGAGAACTTTATAACTATCGTCTCATAGAATCAGCAGACATTCTAAAAACACTTTATGCCATCATTTCCTTAGGAGTCACCATGAGTTATAATATTGTTTCTGAAGTTGATCCACCTGCAAGTTTGTTTCGATTAAAACTAGCATGTGTATTACTCGAAACTTGTGCCCAATATTTCACAAGCTCACTCAGTAGAAAGCGCATGGATTACTTTTTGATTTTCTTCCAGAACTATTATTGGTTTAAGAAAAATGATCCAATTTGGGAGACAGAAAAATACCCTTTGCTTTTTGATCATGAGTATAAGGATAGTTTGCAATCAATTGGAAGAAAAATTACAATTTATAACTCTTTTGAGGAATGTCAGGAGGCTATAGATAATCTGAAAAAGATGTTATATCCAAATTTAGGTGAAGAGTCAAATGAGAATGATGTCACCGATTCATTGAATACTATTGAAGAAGAAACAGAAGGGGAAGAAGTTGATGAAACTGATGGAGATGTAGTGAATTCTCATGAAGATTCAGAGATGGACTTGAAGTACGTTATTATAATAATCATAGACACATTTTGGTAAAACATCTATTATAAAAAATATGCTATTTTTCAGAAATAATGATGATGAAGAATTAACTGAAGAATTTTCTGAACAAGAAGGCATTAGTAGCACTGAAGATGTTAAGGTTAAATTATTAAATACTACTCCAAGAGATACTGAAGAAGATCAACTCTTCCAACAAGTAACATTTGGACATCAAAATTCAAATAATAATAATAAATTCAATTGCTAAAATTATTATTTTGTTTACTTGCAGGCTTTGGATAAGATGATGGCAGAAAATTGCCAGGAAAGGCTTAAAGATACTGCTAAGATGCGACGTGATGATATTGTTGTACCGATGATAGCAAGGAATAATAAGAAGAATTATGATCAAATACAGGTGAATATCAAGCAATATTAAATTTATATTAGCACAGACTTTCTTGGCTTAGATTCTGATTAGAATTGCTGAAGCGCACGGCGAAAATCTAAACATTAATGAATTTTTATAATTGAACCACTTATAATAACATGAGATTCTTATTTTTTATGGTTTTCTGCAGGATGTGGCTTCAAACGAAACAAGTAAAGAAGTGCCGTTTGTTTTAATGCTTCGAAAAGGCACAAAACAGCAATATAAAAGCTTCAGTGCCCCCGTAGATTCACAACTCGCCATTAATTTAAAATCAAAGGAACAAGAAATAAAAGAAGAGAAGGAACGCGTTAAACGGTAATAAATCTTGAATTATAAAAATAACCAAAGTATTTGATTAATATGCTATGAAAATAATTTTAGACTAACACTTAATATCACTGAACGACTTGAAGAAGAAGACTACCAAGAAATGTTAGCTGCTAATTCTAGACAAAATACAACAACACATCATAATTCAAATAGAGATAGAGCTAAAGGCATTGGACGATTCAAGCATCAGAAAGGAGCACCTGATGCAGATTTAATTTTTGGCACCAAATGAGGTTGGGGTTAAATATTAAAACCATTTCAATGCTATATTTTACATTATAAGCTCCAATATTTTTGCCTAAATATTTAATAGAAAAAACTAAAATATTTTAAATTAAATAAATATATAAATAATTTAACAGCAGATACGTTTCTGCTTTTGTAGACATTGGTAAATCCCTTGGATCAAAGCTGATACGAATCACCTGCTTATGATAGCTTTTAAATGGCACAAGAAATATGCAGTTAATTTTTGGAGATGGATAATAAAACGAAGCAGCAGTGACGAAGATTATATTATACCAGAATATTATTTTTTTCAATTTTTTTTCAAAGTGTGAGTAGTAAAACTTGATTATCATTTATTGCATAATATCGTTTTTTTTTATTTTTATTATTTCATGTTATCAATATAAATATGCATATGTGAGCAATATTAAATTTTGCAATTCACATTAAATATTTTCAATTTAAGATTTTATTCATATTGAATTAAATGATTATAAAAATTATATGAGATACACTATTGCTTTTATAACAAGATTCATTGTATTCATTTAAATTGCGAAAAATATTCTTGCTTTATTTGTTCCCTCATATGTAAAGGTGGTAATGTCGGACGTATACCTTGCCTTCTTCGCTCTGATTTTATTTTATTCTGCAAGGAAAAGATTATTAAATTATATGTTGTTAGCTTATCTCAGTCTTTAGCCAAATTTTTATTATTTTATGAGTATAATTAAATTGTAAGGAAAGAATTTCTCAAAGAAATTAAGAGCCAAAGCAAATTAAATATTTATAAGAATTTTCATGCTCAATTGTTGATCAAATTTATAGATAAATTATTTTTTGAATAACGAATATTTGAAAAAATATTGCAAGAAGGATTAAATATAAATAATATGAAGCTTCAAAGCAATCGAGTTATGTTCTATTATACTAATTTGTGTAATATTCAAAGTTCTAACCCAAAATGCTTTACACTGCTTGTAATTTTCAAAATGAGCTTCACAGGCATCGTGTTTGTAATTATTATCATTCAAACATTTCAATGATAAATTATGTTCCTGAAAGATAAATTCCGTTATATATTTTTGTTTAAAATATTATTTTTTTTATTCCTACTTTTAAACAGGGATTATTTTCCTCTTGAGCAGCCTGATTATTTGCCGGTCTCATTTCTTTTGTATGTTATTTAAATTATAATCTATATATATTGCATAAAAGTAAACATTGAGGTTATAATAGGTTAGGTAACATATGATTGTCAGAAACGTCAAACGTCTTGTTGACATTTAAATACCAGAATTTGTCGCTAGGGGGTCTCTGATTTTATTAGGGTGTCTGCACACGTGGTATTATTAGGGTCAATAAGAAGAGTTTGATAGATGATAAGAAAATTTTTCTGGTAAAATTTGATTTATGAAATTTTACGTTTACATTACAATCAAATATTTTCAAAATTGCAGTTTTAGATTGGTGTTGGTTTTTGGTAAAAAGATTGATTTTTGAGCGAAGTCGTCATATTGAAAGAAATTATGATTAGAAGGCAACTCAGTGGTTGTCCTTTATTTTTGTGAGTCATATTTATCGTAAAGTCGTAATATTGTAGCAATACAATCAAATGTATTTCTAACTCAAAAACACACTTAGATCAACATTCTAAAATGAAAATTAGTATTTATACTTCCTGATATCAAGCTGCCTGTGATGATAAAGAAGCTGGGCTTGTGGTAGACCAAACAAACACCATATTTATTAATTTTGCTTTTATTACTTAACGAAATTCAATTAGTCACATGGAAAAAACAATCTATAGCTTAAATAAATAATTTTTTGTACACAGTTCTTACTTGAAATAAATAACATTTAAATTCGATCATTGTACATCATACAATAGTATGTTTCAAACCATCTTTATATCTGGTATGACCTATAATAAATTCATCAGAGCTATAAGAATCTGAAGAATTTCTTCTCTCTATATCTACAATACTATTTTCAAAATAATCGAATATATTTTCTTCAACTTCGTCTTCCATCAAAGGATCCAAAGGTGAAAATCCTCCCGTGTTGTCAGTATTATTGCTTATATCCTGGAACAAGACATAGGAGAAGTTGAACTTTGGGAATATAGTTTTTGGTGGATAAAATTACCTGTGAATTTGAATGTTCTACATCGACGTACTCCTGTGATTTATAATGTGCTTCAAAATCGTTTACTTCTTGCATAACTTCATCTAAGCGTTTTGCACTACAAAGTGGTGTATCAAAAGCATAAGTCCTGTTGAGGAGTTCGCAATCAGCTACATAACATTGGAGTCCTTCGTCAAACCTTTATAGATAGAGTTTCAACGTTCTAATTTTTTTTTTAAGTTTTTGGTCATCCTTTAACTGAACCTAATCAGTATTGTGCTTTATTAATTTTGAATAAAGTCTTTTATTACCTTAATAAGTTTTGGAATCGATGTCCCCACAAAATTTCTCTTGGCAGATAGGATGTTCGGGACTGTGTCAATTGCCCTGTGGCACTTGAACTTCCAGAAAAGGTTACGATTACTTCAAACCTGGTTATTGAAAATATATAATAAATTATCCTAATACAATAATAAAAAAATATTCGGGATAATGATTGAAAGACAAATATATTTTTATTTGTCACATTTTCAAAGTTCTTGGGGTGATCCAGTACCATTTACTCTTATTGCACTCGTTTTTTAAGAGAAAGAGGAATTAAATATGGATGCAATATATTATTATAGTAACTTACTTTTTCTCGAGCAAATCTTTCGCCGACAGATCATAAAAAGGACTGTCTTCATCTATCACATGGACCACTGCAACTGGCCACAATAACAAGAGATGACCATCAGATTCCAGTCGAAGTGGTGATTGATAAGATTTCAATCTTTCACCTATAAGAATAAAAAAAACAATTGAAAAAGCTATTAATAATAATTGATGATACCTATCTTTATCTATCACGAATTTACCTTCTGGTGTCAACTTGTTTTCCAATAAATATGCTTTGATATCAGAACAAATTATATGAGTGTACCTAGGATCACAAACGCGAAACATCAGACAAAGGTGACCATCCCTTTGGCAAATCTATAAATAGTAAAAAAATATTAAACGTCATCAAAAAGACATAATTATCAAATAGACAAATCTAATAGGAAAATTCATTATAAAGGTATAAATATTCTAGTCAAATCAGTCATTTACCACAGCTATTTTGCTAAAAATGACTTCCGTCAGTCGTTTAGAGGGCCTGATCATTTTTGCGTAAATAATTCCAACCATTGCGCCTTGGATTCCAATTCCAGCAACCACCTGCATCACCAGTAGAAATATTGCTTCTGGACATTCTTCGTTTGGGTAACGGAGACCGTAACCGATTGATACCTTTTCAGAAAAAAAATCTTTAAAAAAAATAATAGTCATGTGAATATTTGCAAACTTTTTAACAGCCCGAAGAAGAGGTTTATTTTTATCAAAAAATCTGATTTGCTAATTTTATGTTTTCTCGACATTTCAAGCTATTCTGAATCCAATGAGACCAAATTTGCAAAAAGTATATGTGTGTGTATGTGCGTGAACACATTTTTTGTAAAAGTTATTTCGAGTCATTTTTGATATTTTGTCCTAAAACCTGAATTGGCTTGTGCATTTGTGTCAAATTTTTCTTAAGACTAAATGCTAGTTACATCTAGTTTATTATCTTCATTCCCGCAGTAAGCAAATATTTTATCATCATTAAGCGATAAATACTTAATTTAATATAAATTATCAATAATTATTGCTGTTATCAGTTAATTGATTAGATTTCAGTCAAGAAATATTCAAAATTTGTCCGAAACTATTTTTAACTTCCCGAAGGAGGAGTTTGTATTTTCATCAAAAAATCCGACTCCCTAATTTTATTTTTTGCCGATGTCACAAGCCGTTCTGAATTGAATGAGACCAAATTTGCAAAAAGTTTGTGTGTGTGAACAAATTTTTTGCCGTAAATCGACGTTTTCTCAAAAATGGCTGGTCCGATTTCAAAAATTTAAAAGCTATTCGATGCACTTCGCTTAGGACTAGCGTTTCTTAGTTTTGTGCGACGATCGGTCGAGCCGTTCTTTGCAATTCGCAGAAAAGTGGAAACATTTTCGTCCACGTTCTAGCCCGCAATTCTGAATTGATTTTGAAAATTCAAAAATGTTCGAAAGATATTGGTTGGGAATCGATCTAATTAGTTTTTGGTAAAGATCGGCCGGGTTGTTTTCTTGTAAAAAAGAGTAAAAAAAAAATTCGACGATTTTTATGATTTTTTTCTTGACGGTAGATACCATAGTCTTATAGATCATACTAAAATATTACGGCCCTACGACAAGTCGTTTAATTTAAAAATTCTTCAAAGTTTGCAAATATTAGTATCGTTTTTTTGGGCGTTTGTAAAAATTAGAACTTTCATCAATTTCAAAATTTTGAAAGCTAATTGATGTATTTGATGTGGATTACCTTTTCTCAGTTTTGTGCAGCCGAGCCGTTTCTTTGTAATTTGGAAAAAAAAGTTGAACTTTTCGTCCACATTTCATACTACCGAGTCGATTAAAAAAAAACAAAAACTGTTGGAAAGATATTAGTTGGGAATGATACTGATTAGTTCCAGATGAATATCTACCGAGCCGTTTTCTTATAATTAACTGTTAAAAAAATATATGAGTCAATTTTTATGGAACTTTTTTGGCGATATATTTCGTGGTCTTATAGAACTTACTGGAATATTACGGCCTTACGACAAGTAATTTAATTTGAAAATTCATCAAAGTTTGAGAAAATAAGTAGTTTTGTTTGATATTTGTTAAAATTAAAATTAGACGATTTACTTGTTTTAAACGATAGAGTACTTGGTCTTAATGAACATACTAAACCATTAAAGTCCTGCAGAAACTGGTTCAATTATGAAAATTGTTGATTTTTGAAAATTTGCTCTTAGAAAATACTCCGAGTTAATGTGTTCGTTCGTTTCCAAATATGTGTAATAAATCCAATCGGAATACATTTAATCACTTAAAATTTAATTTAAATTTTATTGATTAAGTCGATCATTTACATATATCGGGAAGTTCATGTAAATTGCCTCAAGGCAGAAATACTAATACCAACTAGTTTCATATTTGCTGAGATCACTATGACTTATATATCACTAATTTTTATTTCCTTAAAATTCTGTACTTTTTCTAGAATAACTTTCCATTTCGTTTCGAGTAGTTTCTGTTCCCTCACCTGAGTCTCTATACTCAATAATAAAAACCCAGCAAAATTCGTCGTTCCTTCAACACAAGGTCTACTTTTTCCATCCAGTCGTTGTCCATTCTCGTCAAGATTTAGGTCACCATGTGCCGCTGCCACCAGCCACCATAAAAGAGCAAATCCTGTCCAGCACAGGAAAAAACTCAGGGCGAATACTGTCAAGGTGTAACGCCATTGACCATCTACCTGGATAAAGGATGACATCAATGTTAAGGTATAAAGGGGATAATTATAAGTTCTTGATTTTTTCTTACCAATGTGTTGAAAATATCTTTCATGAAAGTGAGGGATTTATGTGCCACGTGGTGAATGGTGACATTGTAGTGACCAGCTTTGTCCACCGCCCTGACTTTTCTTCTGGTTCGAACACCATTCGTTTCTGCTGATCGGACACGTCTGCATCTAGGATTTCTAGTCACCTGTGTAAAAGTCAAAAACAATAAAAATAAAATAAAGAGTGCGCGTTCACACTCTTGCGAAATAAAGGCTCACACGCGATTGAAGTAAAACTTTTTGCTACTGTACAAGATGGCATTTAAGTGAAAATAAATAATCATATAACAGTTTTGAATAATGTTATTAGTAAATAAGGTAACACTCGCGATGCACACATTTATTAGTGTCAACCATTTTTACACAGTTATATAATGATAATATTAAATTATATTTTATAATAACATTAAAAATATGTGTAATATTCAAAAACCATAATGTTTTTATACTTCAAATACGGCATGATCGGTTTGTCATTGTAATTAGCATTTAGAAATGCTAATTAATTTAGAGAATTGAAGTAATTGCTGATTAATAACTTCTAATATTCGTTCACACAGTGGATTATGTT
>NW_020536999.1:14917779-14944826 GCF_003426905.1 Ctenocephalides felis
TGAAACTTGATAGGGCACCGATTTTTCTTTAGCATTTTCACCACCCACGATTTCTCCGCCGATTGAAGACGCTGGGGAAAAAATATGTAAATTGGTTCAATCATAGGATACAATTTTATGTCTATTTTGTAGTTGATAATAAAGTTTAAGGAATATTTATAAAATTAATTTCTTTGTACCTGATGTGGGAAGCGAATTCAATGACTGCTAAAACGATCAGTACCTTCATGACTTCACTGCAGTTTCTACACTTAAACTGATAGCGCATTTAATTCATTTTAATATTTAATTTAACGATAATAATTGAGATAAGTTCCACTTATTTATCTAACAAATAGGTAAATCCCATATAACTCTCATTTGAAATGAAATTTTATCATAGAAATATTTTTTTTGTTCCTGGTCAAAGTTCAACAAAGTGAATCAAATGGAAATTTCTTCTTCGATAATGTAAGATTTAATTATAAAAGAAATTGTTTAGATTATTTTAAAAGGAATATAAAAATGAGTATTATCGAAAAAAAAAGTTGTATTAATGTTATTCATAGCACAATTTTTAATCAGAATACTAGCTGACCCGGCACGTTGTTTTGCTAAATAAGGTATATTCTCTAGACAATTTCTAGAGAATCAAAATATTAATACTTTAAGTGTATAAGGATGTGTTGTTTGAATGCTATATACATGAAGTATTATAAAAACAATAAACCCCATGGGTTCCGGATAATCCGAGTCCGGATAATCCAAAGTCCGGATAACACGAAGTCCGGATAATCCGAAGTCCGGATATCCGAATCCGGATAATCCGAAGTCCGGATAATCCGAAGTCCGGATAATCCGAAGTCCGGATAATCCGAATTCCGGATAATCGGAATTCCGGATAATCGGAATTCCGGATAATCGGAATTCCGGATAATCCAATTCCGGATAATCCGAATTCCGGATAATCCGAATTCCGGATAATCGAATTCCGGATAATCGGAATTCCGGATAATCCGAATTCCGGATAATCGGAATTCCGGATAATCGGAATTCCGGATAATCGAAATTCCGGATAATCCGAATTCCGGATAATCCGAATTCCGGATAATCCGAATTCCGGATAATCGAATTCCGGATAATCCGAATTCCGGATAATCCGAATTCCGGATAATCCGAATTCCGGATAATCCGAATTCCGGATAATCCGAATTCCGGATAATCCGAATTCCGGATAATCCGAATTCCGGATAATCCGAATTCCGGATAATCGAATTCCGGATAATCGGATTCCGGATAATCCGAATTCCGGATAATCGGAATTCCGGATAATCGAAATTCGGATAATCGGAATTCCGGATAATCGGAATTCCGGATAATCGGAATTCCGGATAATCGGAATTCCGATAATCGGAATTCCGGATAATCGGAATTCCGGATAATCGGAATTCCGGATAATCGGAATTCCGGATAATCGGAATTCCGGATAATCCGAATTCCGGATAATCCGAATTCCGGATAATCCGAATTCCGGATAATCCGAATTCTTCCGGATAATCCGAATTCCGGATAATCCGAATTCCGGATAATCCGAATTCCGGATAATCGGAATTCCGGATAATCCGAATTCCGGATAATCCGAATTCCGGATAATCCGAATTCCGGATAATCGGAATTCCGGATAATCGGAATTCCGGATAATCGGAATTCCGGATAATCGGAATTCCGGATAATCGGAATTCCGGATAATCCGAATTCCGGATAATCCGAATTCCGGATAATCCGAATTCCGGATAATCGGAATTCCGGATAATCCGAATTCCGGATAATCGGAATTCCGGATAATCGGAATTCCGGATAATCGGAATTCCGGATAATCGGAATTCCGGATAATCCGAATTCCGGATAATCCGAATTCCGGATAATCCGAATTCCGGATAATCCGAATTCCGGATAATCCGAATTCCGGATAATCCGAATTCCGGATAATCCGAATTCCGGATAATCGGAATTCCGGATAATCGGAATTCCGGATAATCCGAATTCCGGATAATCGAATTCCGGATAATCCGAATTCCGGATAATCCGAATTCCGGATAATCCGAATCCGGATAATCGGAATTCCGGATAATCGAATTCCGGATAATCGGAATTCCGGATAATCCGAATTCCGGATAATCCGAATCCGGATAATCCGAATTCCGGATAATCCGAATTCCGGATAATCGGAATTCCGGATAATCGGAATTCCGGATAATCGAATTCCGGATAATCCGAATTCCGGATAATCCGAATTCCGGATAATCCGAATTCCGGATAATCCGAATTCCGGATAATCCGAATTCCGGATAATCGGAATTCCGGATAATAATTCCGGATAATCGAATTCCGGATAATCGGAATTCCGGATAATCGGAATTCCGGATAATCGAAATTCCGGATAATCCGAATTCCGGATAATCCGAATTCCGGATAATCCGAATTCCGGATAATCCGAATTCCGGATAATCCGAATTCCGGATAATCCGAATTCCGGATAATCCGAATTCCGGATAATCCGATTCCGGATAATCCGAATTCCGGATACGGAATTCCGGATAATCGGAATTCCGGATAATCCGAATTCCGGATAATCGGAATTCCGGATAATCGAAATTCCGGATAATCGAATTCCGATAATCGGAATTCCGGATAATCGAATTCCGGATAATCGGAATTCCGGATAATCGGAATTCCGGATAATCGGAATTCCGGATAATCGGAATTCCGGATAATCGAATTCCGGATAATCGGAATTCCGGATAATCGGAATTCCGGATAATCCGAATTCCGGATAATCCGAATTCCGGATAATCCGAATTCCGGATAATCCGAATTCCGGATAATCCGAATTCCGGAAATCCGAATTCCGGATAATCCGAATTCCGGATAATCCGAATTCCGGATAATCCGAATTCCGGATAATCGGAATTCCGGATAATCCGAATTCCGGATAATCGGAATTCCGGATAATCGGAATTCCGGATAATCGGAATTCCGGATAATCGGAATTCCGGATAATCGGAATTCCGGATAATCGGAATTCCGGATAATCGGAATTCCGGATAATCGGAATTCCGGATAATCCGAATTCCGGATAATCCGAATTCCGGATAATCCGAATTCCGGATAATCCGAATTCCGGATAATCCGAATTCCGGATAATCGAATTCCGGATAATCCGAATTCCGGATAATCGAATTCCGGATAATCCGAATTCCGGATAATCCGAATTCCGGATAATCCGAATTCCGGATAATCGGAATTCCGGATAATCGGAATTCCGGATAATCCGAATTCCGGATAATCCGAATTCCGGATAATCCGAATTCCGGATAATCCGAATTCCGGATAATCGAATTCCGGATAATCGGAATTCCGGATAATCGGAATTCCGGATAATCGGAATTCCGGATAATCGGAATCCGGATAATCGGATTCCGGATAATCGGAATTCCGGATAATCCGAATTCCGGATAATCCGAATTCCGGATAATCCGAATTCCGGATAATCCGAATTCCGGATAATCCGAATTCCGGATAATCCGAATTCCGGATAATCCGAATTCCGGATAATCCGAATTCCGGATAATCCGAATTCCGGATAATCGGAATTCCGGATAATCCGAATTCCGGATAATCCGAATTCCGGATAATCCGAATTCCGGATAATCCGGATAATCGGAATTCCGGATAATCGGAATTCCGGATAATCGGAATTCCGGATAATCGGAATTCCGGATAATCGGAATTCCGGATAATCGGAATTCCGGATAATCGGAATTCCGGATAATCGGAATTCCGGATAATCCGAATTCCGTATAATCCGAATTCCGGATAATCCGAATTCCGGATAATCGGAATTCCGAATTCCGGATAATCGGAATTCCGGATAATCGGAATTCCGGATAATCGGAATTCCGGATAATCGGAATTCCGGATAATCCGAATTCCGGATAATCCGAATTCCGGATAATCGGAATTCCGGATAATCGGAATTCCGGATAATCCGAATTCCGGATAATCGGAATTCCGGATAATCGGAATTCCGGATAATCGGAATTCCGGATAATCGGAATTCCGGATAATCGAATTCCGGATAATCCGAATTCCGGATAATCCGAATTCCGGATAATCCGAATTCCGGATAATCCGAATTCCGGATAATCCGAATTCCGGATAATCCGAATTCCGGATAATCCGAATTCCGGATAATCCGAATTCCGGATAATCCGAATTCCGGATAATCCGAATTCCGGATAATCGGAATTCCGGATAATCCGAATTCCGGATAATCCGAATTCCGGATAATCCGAATTCCGGATAATTCCGGATAATCCGAATTCCGGATAATTCCGGATAATCGGAATTCCGGATAATCGGAATTCCGGATAATCGGAATTCCGGATAATCGGAATTCCGGATAATCCGAATTCCGGATAATCGGAATTCCGGATAATCGAAATTCCGGATAATCGGAATTCCGGATAATCGAATTCCGGATAATCGAATTCCGGATAATCGAATTCCGGATAATCGGAATTCCGGATAATCGGAATTCCGGATAATCGGAATTCCGGATAATCGGAATTCCGGATAATCGGAATTCCGGATAATCCGAATTCCGGATAATCCGAATTCCGGATAATCCGAATTCCGGATAATCCGAATTCCGGATAATCCGAATTCCGGATAATCCGAATTCCGGATAATCCGAATTCCGGATAATCCGAATTCCGGATAATCCGAATTCCGGATAATCGGAATTCCGGATAATCCGAATTCCGGATAATCCGAATTCCGGATAATCGGAATTCCGGATAATCGAATTCCGGATAATCGGAATTCCGGATAATCGGAATTCCGGATAATCGGAATTCCGGATAATCCGAATTCCGGATAATCCGAATTCCGGATAATCGGAATTCCGGATAATCCGAATTCCGGATAATCGGAATTCCGGATAATCGGAATTCCGGATAATCGGAATTCCGGATAATCGAATTCCGGATAATCCGAATTCCGGATAATCCGAATTCCGGATAATCCGAATTCCGGATAATCCGAATTCCGGATAATCGAATTCCGGATAATCGGAATTCCGGATAATCCGAATTCCGGATAATCGGAATTCCGATAAATCCGAATTCCGGATAATCCGAATTCCGGATAATCGGAATTCCGGGATAATCCGAATTCCGGATAATCCGAATTCGGATAATCCGAATTCCGGATAATCGGAATTCCGGATAATCGGAATTCCGGATAATCCGAATTCCGGATAATCCGAATTCCGGATAATCCGAATTCCGGATAATCCGAATTCCGGATAATCCGAATTCCGGATAATCGGAATTCCGGATAATCGAATTCCGGATAATCGGAATTCCGGATAATCCGAATTCCGGATAATCGGAATTCCGGATAATCGAATTCCGGATAATCCGAATTCCGGATAATCGGAATTCCGGATAATCGAATTCCGGATAATCCGAATTCCGGATAATCGAATTCCGGATAATCCCGGATAATCCGAATTCCGGATAATCCGAATTCCGGATAATCCGAATTCCGGATAATCCGAATTCCGGATAATCCGAATTCCGGATAATCCGAATTCCGGATAATCCGAATTCCGGATAATCCGAATTCCGGATAATCGGAATTCCGGATAATCGGAATTCCGGATAATCGGAATTCCGGATAATCGAATTCCGGATAATCGGAATTCCGGATAATCGAATTCCGGAATAATCCGAATTCCGGATAATCCGAATTCCGGATAATCGAATTCCGGATAATCCGAATTCCGGATAATCCGAATTCCGGATAATCCGAATTCCGGATAATCCGAATTCCGGATAATCCGAATTCCGGATAATCCGAATTCCGGATAATCCGAATTCCGGATAATCCGAATTCCGGATAATCCGAATTCCGGATAATCGGAATTCCGGATAATCGGAATTCCGGATAATCGGAATTCCGGATAATCGGAATTCCGGATAATCGGAATTCCGGATAATCCGAATTCCGGATAATCGGAATTCCGGATAATCGGAATTCCGGATAATCGGAATTCCGGATAATCGGAATTCCGGATAATCCGAATTCCGGATAATCCGGAATTCCGGATAATCCGAATTCCGGATAATCCGAATTCCGGATAATCCGAATTCCGGATAATCCGAATTCCGGATAATCCGAATTCCGGATAATCCGAATTCCGGATAATCCGAATTCCGGATAATCCGAATTCCGGATAATCCGAATTCCGGATAATTCCGGATAATCCGAATTCCGGATAATCGGAATTCGGATAATCCGAATTCCGGATAATCCGAATTCCGGATAATCCGAATTCCGGATAATCCGAATTCCGGATAATCCGAATTCCGGATAATCCGAATTCCGGATAATCGGAATTCCGGATAATCGGAATTCCGGATAATCGGAATTCCGGATAATCGGAATTCCGGATAATCGGAATTCCGGATAATCCGAATTCCGGATAATCCGAATTCCGGATAATCCGAATTCCGGATAATCGGAATTCCGGATAATCGAATTCCGGATAATCCGAATTCCGGATAATCCGAATTCCGGATAATCCGAATTCCGGATAATCCGAATTCCGGATAATCCGAATTCCGGATAATCCGAATTCCGGATAATCCGAATTCCGGATAATCGGAATTCCGGATAATCGGAATTCCGGATAATCGGAATTCCGGATAATCGGAATTCCGGATAATCGGAATTCCGGATAATCGGAATTCCGGATAATCCGAATTCCGGATAATCCGAATTCCGGATAATCCGAATTCCGGATAATCCGAATTCCGGATAATCCGAATTCCGGATAATCGGAATTCCGGATAATCGGAATTCCGGATAATCCGAATTCCGGATAATCCGAATTCCGGATAATCCGAATTCCGGATAATCCGAATTCCGGATAATCGGAATTCCGGATAATCCGAATTCCGGATAATCCGAATTCCGGATAATCCGAATTCCGGATAATCGAATTCCGGATAATCGAATTCCGGATAATCGAATTCCGGATAATCGGAATTCCGGATAATCCGAATTCCGGATAATCCGAATTCCGGATAATCCGAATTCCGGATAATCCGAATTCCGGATAATCCGAATTCCGGATAATCGGAATTCCGGATAATCGGAATTCCGGATAATCGGAATTCCGGATAATCGGAATTCCGGATAATCGGAATTCCGGATAATCGGAATTCCGGATAATCGGAATTCCGGATAATCGGAATTCCGGATAATCGGAATTCCGGATAATCGGAATTCCGGATAATCGAATTCCGGATAATCCGAATTCCGGATAATCGAATTCCGGATAATCGGAATTCCGGATAATCCGAATTCCGGATAATCGAATTCCGGATAATCCGAATTCCGGATAATCCGAATTCCGGATAATCCGAATTCCGGATAATCCGAATTCCGGATAATCCGAATTCCGGATAATCCGAATTCCGGATAATCCGAATTCCGGATAATCCGAATTCCGGATAATCCGAATTCCGGATAATCGGAATTCCGGATAATCGGAATTCCGGATAATCGGAATTCCGGATAATCCGAATTCCGGATAATCCGAATTCCGGATAATCCGAATTCCGGATAATCCGAATTCCGGATAATCGAATTCCGGATAATCCGAATTCCGGATAATCCGAATTCCGGATAATCCGAATTCCGGATAATCGAATTCCGGATAATCCGAATTCCGGATAATCGAATTCCGGATAATCGGAATTCCGGATAATCGGAATTCCGGATAATCCGAATTCCGGATAATCGAATTCCGGATAATCGGAATTCCGGATAATCGGAATTCCGGATAATCGGAATTCCGGATAATCCGAATTCCGGATAATCCGAATTCCGGATAATCCGAATTCCGGATAATCCGAATTCCGGATAATCCGAATTCCGGATAATCGGAATTCCGGATAATCGAAATTCCGGATAATCGGAATTCCGGATAATCCAAATTCCGGATAATCCGAATTCCGGATAATCCGAATTCCGGATAATCCGAATTCCGGATAATCGGAATTCCGGATAATCGAATTCCGGATAATCGGAATTCCGGATAATCGGAATTCCGGATAATCGAATTCCGGATAATCGGAATTCCGGATAATCGGAATTCCGGATAATCGGAATTCCGGATAATCGAATTCCGGATAATCCGAATTCCGGATAATCCGAATTCCGGATAATCCGAATTCCGGATAATCGAATTCCGGATAATCGGAATTCCGGATAATCCGAATTCCGGAATTCCGGATAATCCGAATTCCGGATAATCGGAATTCCGGATAATCGGAATTCCGGATAATCCGAATTCCGGATAATCCGAATTCCGGATAATCGAATTCCGGATAATCGAATTCCGGATAATCCGAATTCCGGATAATCGAATTCCGGATAATCGGAATTCCGGATAATCGAATTCCGGATAATCCGAATTCCGGATAATCCGAATTCCGGATAATCCGAATTCCGGATAATCCGAATTCCGGATAATCCGAATTCCGGATAATCCGAATTCCGGATAATCCGAATTCCGGATAATCCGAATTCCGGATAATCCGAATTCCGGATAATCCGAATTCCGGATAATCCGAATTCCGGATAATCCGAATTCCGGATAATCCGAATTCCGGATAATCCGAATTCCGGATAATCCGAATTCCGGATAATCCGAATTCCGGATAATCCGAATTCCGGATAATCCGAATTCCGGATAATCCGAATTCCGGATAATCGGAATTCCGGATAATCGGAATTCCGGATAATCGGAATTCCGGATAATCGGAATTCCGGATAATCGGAATTCCGGATAATCGGAATTCCGGATAATCGGAATTCCGGATAATCGGAATTCCGGATAATCGGAATTCCGGATAATCGGAATTCCGGATAATCGGAATTCCGGATAATCGGAATTCCGGATAATCCGAATTCCGGATAATCCGAATTCCGGGAATTCCGGATAATCCGAATTCCGGGTAATCCGAATTCCGGATAATCGAAAGTCCGGATAATCCGAATTCCGGATAATTTTTTTTTATTGTTTGAACAGCATCAGAACTCCTATATGTTCTATAACCGAATAAAGTGTGTGTTAAAATCCGGAGTGTTGTATTGTTCATATTTAACATTTAACATAATATATATATATATATATATATATATATATATATATATATATATATACCCGGCAAACTTGAAACGGGCAGGTGGCAAAAAGATTTAAAGCCTTATTATAGTTTTAAAGGTATTTTACAAAATAATTACATTTTTAACTAATGCTTAAAAACTACCAACGGAAGAAAATACTTTTATTATGGATTCTCAAAGATTACCGTTTATCTCCCCCATTTCAAAGATTACCGTTTTCAAATCAAGCTTGTAGCTGGCTATAAATCTTTTTTCCTGTACTTTCAAATATTGTTGTTAAACAATGCTTAACTTCACTGATTTTTGACAAATCGGTGGTTGGCTTTTTTAACCCCGGACCATCATATATTACTATCTATTCTGCGATAAATTCTGGAAAATTATAACTGGAAAAATGTTATTCGACAAAAGGTCCATTTGATCGATACCAAATTTAGGTTCTGAATTTAAATAACATAAATAAAAATAATATAACAACCTAGAAAATGTTTTATAAATACCAATGAGCATATAATTATACAAATAAGATCTTTCAGAGCACCGTGTTTGAGAGAAAATATGCCAAAAATGCATTTTCATATTAACATATCGAAAAAGTTTATATTTTGAGTCTCTAGTAACACTTGGGGCCCGTTTACTAACGTTTTTGTATATAAATAAAACTACAAACAAAACTACTTACTACAAATTTATCACAAATAAATAATATTCGCGTAAAACATCCTATTAAACGTAATTGAACATCATCTGTCAAAAGCGTTTGACATTTCACGAAATTGCCACCGTCCATTGTTCTATTTAAATTACGCTTCTACAAAAATTTTCAAATTATAAATGTAAAGTTTCTACGCGGATTTGAAATAATTTCTCACCTTTTGGACATTCTCTGGATTGGCACGAATTTTTCAAGACTAAGACTGGCCAAATCGATTCAGCCGTTTTCGAGTTTTATTCGGACATTTGAAAGAGAGCTCCATTTTTATATATAAGATTATTTGATATCGAAATTAGCATATTTAAAATACTAAAAAATTTTAACTATTTTTCCCGTAGGATAAGTTATAGTAATGGACTGAAAATCGAAAATGAAAATTCTTACATATCTTCACGTATTAAAGGTTTCTGAACATTTTAGCATACATGAATTTTTTGTCATAGATCTGCTCTTAAATGGCCTTTGTTTAATTTTTTTCATAAGACTTTTTGTGTTTAACTAACAAGTGAATTTCCAAATAGTATTGGAATAGTATTTTATACCAATTTGCGTACAACATAAAAAGTATTTTATATTGAAACCCTGAAAAACAAATAGTTTTACTTCTAAAATTGCAAACAAATAAAATTATTCTATCACGTTTTTATTAATTTTCATCACAGACAATACAATAATATGCCATTAAAAATTAGTTATTTTCCATGGTCTCTCTAATCCAGTCAGCGTAGTGTGAAACTCTTGTGAAGACATCGGGTAATCCAACGGCGCAGGGGATTCCCCAGGAGACGACTCCGTGAAGTTCTCCATTGACGACCAATGGACCACCAGAGTCACCCTAAAAAAATCATAAAAAAAATAGATTTTTCATTAATATGAGGACTTATTAAAACGGAAAAAATAAAAAAATTGCTTACGTTGCAGGCGCCTCGTCCACTGCCAACAAATGTGCAAAGTTGGCTGTCGTATACTGGATAAATTTGTTGTCTTACACATTGCTGGTGGCTTAATGTGACAGTGTTAAGTTCCTAGTAACATAAGAACAAAATTGTTATAATTTATATCTTATATATAAAAATGAATCGCAAAATGTGTTGGTAAGCGCATAACTCAACAACGCCTGGACCGATTTGGCCAATTCTTTTTTTAAAATATTTGTTGAAGTCCAAGGATGGCTCTTACGGCGAGAAAAAATTGAATAATTGTCGGGAAAACATTAAAAACAACCCTTTTCTTTTTCTCATACAAACGTTTTCTAACTAAGAATCAATTTGAGCTTTATTGCTATTATATAAAGTTCATATTAAATTACAAGCACTCACTGTATACTCCTCCTAAACTATTATACGGATTTTGATAAATCTTTCTGAAGTTTGTTAAGGAAATTTTCTAGGATGTATGAGCAATTTTGTAGAAATAAATGGAAAAATATGCAAAAAACGGGATGTCATTGTTTGCATTGAAAACATATGAAAACTATCATCTGCCAAAAATTTCAATTTACTTATGAACCTAGACAATGTTAGAATATGTATAATAAATTTATGATTATGAATAAGAAAAATGAAATGTCTACGTTATTATTTTGCTAAAAAGCAGCTGATATGTGCCAGAAATTAAAATAATATAAAATATAGTATATGTATGGCAGATTGAATGATACACATATGAACAGGATATGATAAATTAATTCACTTAAAATATGAAATTAAGTATTAATCAGGCCCGGTCTTAGCTTTAATGCGATGCATGCGAAACATACGAGCGCACGCCTTAGGGGGCGCCAACAAGATTCGGGTATTAAATTTTCAATATAGTTTTTTTTTCAATATATAATTTCTTTGCATCTTTTACTAAGCTTTCCACAATATTTTTAAAATTTGTAAAAATTTCACTTTATAATAATAAATGAAAAAGTAAAGATGAATTCATAAAATTCGGCCCTCACGATATCCATTAGGAGAAGTTTACGATGCAATTTTGGATTTCTCAAATAATAAAAAAATAAATTAAATTAATCCAATGGTTATGTTATACTTCTTAAAAGACTTCAATTTTCCATATAGTGTGGGAATTGAGACTCATCATTTTATTTAAAGCAGTTCTACATTTAAAATCGCTCATATTATAAATGTATATGCATTTTGGCGTGAAGAGTAATTTATGAAACAATAATTATTATTTTTAGGTAAACGGTAAATATTAGTATATTATATTAAAAAATTGTAGGCATGGGTACAGGACAACGTCTGTCGGGTCATCTAGTATTATATAAATATTTAGGCTCTAATGTCAAATTTTCCTGATTATTATATTTTTTTATTATTATCTTACTTGGAGTTCATTTGGTCCATTCAAGTTAGCTCCAAGTCTTCCCCATCCAGTAAGACGAGCAACTTCACCGCCTCCAACATAAGTTTCGCCCAATGGAATTGGTTGAACATAATCATTGAATTCGATAGGGCTGGACACTTTCACCAAAGCAAGATCGTGTCTTAAAGATTCCTGGTCGAATTGGTGAACAAAAGTTTGTTCTACGAGGTATCTTTCACCTGGTTGATCAAGTTTGTTTGTTCCAACTACCACGTCGAAGTCATAACTAGAGGGGAGTAAATTTGTTAAAGTTATGGTGGATGGTCGCCGAAAATTATAGATTACAAAATTAAATGAAGGTCTTTTTACCCCAAACAGTGAGCAGCAGTCAAAACCCAATATTCGTTCAGAATTGAACCACCACAGAAGTGGAAGTTGCCAACTTGCAAGGATACTTGATAAGGTGCAGAACCCTCTGCAGCTTCCAGTCCTCCAACGACTCTGTTGGAGTGAGGAATAGCTAAAAAATAAAAAATATACCAATTAGATATTTTCAAAAAAAAATTATTATCATCAGATGGGTTTGTATTACAATTACCTGCAGACAAGGCAACGAGTGCTGAGAAAATTACTGCGGTCTTCATGGTGACGATTCAGTAACACAATTGCATTTCCCGAATCTGCATCATCTTTTATATCAAAATGCACATTTTGAGATGCCCTTATCAAACTACTTGAAATTTCCAGAATATAAAATGTACTTCAAATTTCCTAATCGATAGTTGATTGATTAGATTAATTAGATTTTGAACTTTACCAAAGTTATCAGATACTTGATACTCACTTGCAGATATGATTCATTTTTGGATTTGATTTTTTTGTAGAATTTGCTAGATTTTACAGAAATATAACTTTAAGTAAATTAAAATAATTTGTGTTTTTAACTTCCCGTAGAGTAGTTATAGCAATGGGCCGAAAATCGAAAATGAGAATTTTTGCATTTCTCGATGTTTTGAAGGTTTCTGAACATTTTGAAGGCATACCTCAGAAAAAATGGATGTGTGTGTGCGTTTTGTATGTTTGCATATTTTTGTCCACGTTTTCGGGCGCACGGATCAACCTATTTGAATGGTTTACAAAACATTCGATTTCTATTGATTGGGAGAAGAGGTGATTAGTTTTTGTCAAAGGCAGGTCCAGCCGTTACGGAGATACGGAGCAAAGAGTGCAGAAAATACAAATCGAGTTTTTGAGAGAACGGAGTATCTGATTTGAATGATCTAAAAAACATTCAATTAATAATGATTGGGAGAAGAGGTGATTAGTTTTTGGCAAAGGCAGGTCCAACCGTTTTGGAGATACAGAGCTAAATGTGCAAAAATGGCAGTTTTTGAGTGAACTAAGCGTCCGATTTGAATGATCTAAAAAACTTTCTGCTTGTATTGAAGAAATAATTGCTTTTGAGGATAAAAAATTATCACATCTTTTTTTATTCTCCATAAAATATTTTTGTAATTTTGGATTAAAAATTCAAAAAATTACCCAGGCTAAAAACAGTAAGCGCCACTCTCGTACAAATGTTTACCCAAGTGCGTTTAGACTGTTTATAAACTGGTGCACTTTTCCAATTTTGTGAAAACTATTGAAAAATGTGAAAATGCCGCCAAGCTAAGCACAGTATAAGTGAAAATGTCGCACAAAATTATTTGCAAATTAGACTGTGACCATACGGGAGCACTTTTTCAATTTGGTGTAAATTAAGCAACTTTTTTTTTGAAATTGTATTCGAAATGAAATGACGATTGTTAATGTTCTGGAGATAAATTGATTTATGATTTACATTTGATTTGCTCAGATATAACAATAAGATAGCAAAAATAATGAAAGTTACAGTATTTGTAATAATATATTTGAAAACGTTTAAAATTTCTCGAATATTTCATTACGGTACGGGAAGTTCCAGCTATTTGCTTTCAGGCACGATGCCATACACCACTAGTTATATTTATTATGCAAAGTTTATTCTCTAAAAATTTAACCCAAAATTTGGATATCTCTAAAAATCTAATCCATCATTTGGAAGTAAAGATCATACAAAATCAAGAGTTTTATTGCAATATTAATACGAGATTACTTCAATGTGTTTCATATGACTTTTAAAGATAACATTTGTATTTATATATAACTTCAATAATTACACGCAGTACACCTTTGAATCAAAGTCAAGATTTGTAATTTATTGATTACATGTGATTGAATTGATTTTTTGGTCACACCATGAATTTTATTGGGAAGATTTTTTGTGCAGTGTTTTTAGCGAGTTTTTTATTACTACATTTAACAGGTAATTAATTTTTTATAGGTATACCATTTTCAAATTCTATTTCCAAAAGTTTCTTCGAGTACCTACATGTAAATTACAATTTTGCTTTTGTAAGATTTTTTTTGTAAAAGTTTTACACACAAATGTGGACTTTATAGAATCTGTTATAAGTATCAGTAATTTAAAATATATTATTTTTTTCAGTGGCTTTTTCAGCAGAAAGAATTGTCGGAGGTAAACCAGCTGGTAAATATTCTGCATCTTATCAAGTTTCTTTTCGGGATGAAAACAATTCACATTTTTGTGGAGGAGCTATTTTAAATGAAAAATGGGTCATTAGTGCTGCGCATTGCTTCCAAAACGTGTAAATTGAACAAAATATATAAATTCTGAAAACCAATACTTTGATCAGACCAATAATTATAATTCCATTATACTTTATTACTTTCTACAGTTCTACATTTACTATTGTGGTTGGAACTAACAAATTAAACGAAGGCGGATATGTCTACGAAGTTGATCAAGTTGTAGAGCAGGATTTTGACCCTAAAACCATGGAGCACGATTTAGCTCTTATAAAAATCAAGGATGAATTCAAATTTAACGATAAATTTTTATTACACCCTGTCAAAGCTATCAGACTTTTCGAAACTGAAGTTCAGGATGATGAAATTGCAAAGGTGACAGGATGGGGCCTCAAGAAAGTTAATGATCCGGATTCACCAAACGATTTGCAGGTAATTATAACATTTATTAGCATCTTGCAAATCTTGTTTTTGGTTTTCTATTTATGTATTTATTCAGGTGTTGAAAACCGTTACGATTAGCAACTTGGATTGCGAAATGAGCTGGCTATATTTCAATAAAATATTCAAAACTCAAATATGCACCCAAACATTAGGCGGAACTGGTACCTGTATGGTAAGTAAAATATAACTGAATTAAAATTTCCTCATTAAGACTATATTGTTTTTATTAGGGCGATTCTGGAGGGCCTCTTGTGATTAATAACAAATTAGCAGGTGTGGTATCCTTCGGATATCCTTGTGCCGTGGGCTTACCGGATGTTTTTACTGGTGTTTTTTCCTACTTAGAATGGATTAAGCAAACTATAAGCAAAGTTTAATAGAAAAAGTACCTTCTGAACATAAAATTTTTGTTTTTGATGTTTACATACAATTAAGGTACTTATAAAATTAATACATTACTGCCTTATATAAAGTTTCAAAATGTAGTTTGTTTTTGTACGACAATGTACTTTTAAGGGGGTTGTTCTTTTTTTGTTACAAAAAATGCAAGGTATTTGTTTTTGTTTTTCTCGAAATGTATTTATCATAGAGGCATGCGGTTTTTTTAAACAAAAATTACATTTAGTTGTTTGATGTAAGGGGACATTAGGTATTGCAGTGCTGAACAAATTAAAAAAAATGCAAGTCCATCCGACTTGTAGTTTTTTTTTTTAATTTGTGGCACCGCATTGAAAAAAGTCAATTTGAGAAAAACGTATTTAAAGTTTTTAATATAATGTACAAAATACACCATTTAATTTAATGTACGGAATACACCATTTAATTTAATGTACTAATACACCATGGTGTTCAAAGATGCTGGCATATTAAAAAGGTCATGTGCATGACGTATTATAATGAAAAAGGGAGCAGCTGGCATACAATAGCTCGCGGAGCGATGAAAAAAACGGTTTCAGAGGATCATACATATAGAGATATAAATATCTATCACTTCGTCAAAAAAATAGATATTGAGATGATTTTTTTTAAAATAATTCTAAGGGTTTCATAATATCAAAAAATCTCAAAATCGAAAAAAAAAATAAAAACCGAACAACCCCCTTAAACTTAAATAAAAAATGAATAAGTATTGTATTGTAGGTTAATATATTTTTAATAGCTTTAATGACTATAATCATGCTATAACAAACCCTTTGCATATTATTAAGGGATCATGTATTGTGTTTGAAAAGCTACTGGAAAGCAGTGTAGGATCTTTCAGGCTCCGGAGACTCTGTTCAGAGCCCGGATAGCTCAGTCGGTAGAGCATTGGACTTTTAATCCAAGGGTCCAGGGTTCAAGTCCCTGTTCGGGCGTGCATTTTGCAAATGTATTGTATTTGAAAAGCTACTGGAATTCAGTTAAGGATTTTTCCACCCGGAGGCCGGACGGGTATGTTTTTGGAAAATTACAAACAATTCAAATGAAGCGCGTAAAAGCTGTCATGTCAAGTGTCAAATACTTTAGAACATGTTTTCAATTGTCAACAAGTGTCAAACGTATTTATTCAATAAAGTTAGGTTAGGTTGTTAAACGTCAACATAAAGTTATCAAAGATATCAAGAACGAAACAAAGAATTTATTGAATAATGTAAAACAAAATATATTATTTATCGCACAGCTAGTTCTCACATTTATTTAAAATATCATATGATCAAAAATGGAATTAAAACAGGATGAAACAACTCCTATGGAAGTTGAGGAAAAAACTGATGATCTAGAAATTCTAAAAAATTACATCGAAGAAACGAAAATTCGACTGCAGAATAAAATAGATATTCGTAATGGTAACTTAAATTGCGAAGTTCTTCCTGATTCTCATTTTTCAAAACTGGATTCTAGTTTAAAGAAAAATACCACATTTGTCAAAAAATTAAAAACCTTTAGTGCAAACCAATTAGATTCATTATTAAAAGATTTATCAGGATTAAATTTGACAAAATACATATCAGAAGTCGCTGCAGCTCTTGTGGAAGCAAAACTCAAAATGACTGATATTCCAGCTATTATTAAATTATGTAGCACTTTACATCAGAATTATCCAGAATTTTCACAAAGTTTCTTTGAAAATTGGCAAAAGAATTTAACCATAAAACCAAATGAGAAAGTAACAAATCCTAGTAAATTAAGAGTTGATATAAGACTTTATGCAGAGCTTATAAACGCTGGAATTTTTACGAATAAAAATTGCTTACCTTTATTGGGAACTGTTTTGACTACTTTAATCAATAATGATAAGGAAGAGCATAATAACATTGCTACAATATTATCCTTCTGTAAACATTGCGGAGAGGATTACGCAGGTCTTGTTCCAACAAAAATAAGACAATTAGCAGAAGTAAGTTTACTGGGATAAATAAATAAATATATATTGATTAATAATAATATTTCATATTAATGATGTTTGATTATAGTTATATAGATAGTTTTTTTTTTCTTTATAGAAATATAATATGGAAGTACCAAAACCGAACATTTTGCCACCAGAAAAACAGAATAATGTTAGAACTATTTTAAGAGAATATTATACTTCCATTACCAAGCATCTTACAACAGAACATATTAATCTTCAAGCACTAGAGAGAGCAAATAGACGAACTTTGCAAACTAAGGGAGAACTCAGTGCAGACAGAAAAGATAAAACAGATGCATTACAAGTATTTTTTCTATAGTGCATATATGAATAATCTTATATCAAATACTGTTTATTATACTATTTGCATTTTTAGGCTTCATATGAAAAATTACTTGCAGCTACAGGTCAATTTTCAGAGTTGTTAGATTTGCCAATGCCAGAATTACCCGTTGAGAAAATAGTACCAGAAAGTGAAGGTGGAGTTATGGAAGGTACCCAACAGAGTATATATATATTATATATATATATATATATATATATATATAATTATTAATCTACGATTTATTTACAATCTTTAGGTATAGTGGAAGCAGTAACTTCACCTATGGATCCCTGGGAAGACGATGAAACAAAGGCATTCTATGAAGATCTACCAGATCTTAGACAATATTTACCAAATTATTGTGCCAAGGAGGTAAGAATATTTTGTAATAGTTTTTATTTAGTCCAGAAATGCTAATACAGTATAAGATTAAATTAATCGAGATATTTCCTTTCTATTTAAGAAATCTGAAGACATATCAACAATATCTCCAGAGGTATTAGATTCTGATAATCCTGATCTTTTATTAAATGAAGATACTCAAATTACAGAAACAATTGAAACAGAAATTGAGGAAAACACACCATCAAATACGAAACAAATGCTAGAAGCATTCTTATCTAACTTATGTAATTGTGTCAACAAAGAAATGATTGATAGTGCTGCAATTGATTTTCTGCTTAACTTAAATACTAAACACGGTCGCAAAAAATTAGCTAAAAATTTGTTTGGTGTTTCTAGAACCAGACTTGATTTACTACCATTTTATGCACGTTTGGCTGCAACCGTTAGTTTAGTAAATGCAGATGTGGGCAATGACTTGGCTCAAATGTTAAAACAAGACTTTAAATACCATGTTCGTAAAAAGGATCAAATAAATATAGAATCTAAAATAAAAGTAGTTAGATATATTGGAGAACTAGTTAAATTTCAGTTGTATTCTAAAATGGAAGCTCTATTTTGTTTAAAGATTTTGTTATTAGACTTTCAACATCATCATATTGAAATGGCTTGTGCATTTTTAGAGGTCTGTGGAAAATATTTGTATAATCACATGGAGAGCAGACAAAGAACTTTAATTTATTTAGAACAAATAATGAGAATAAAAACAGTATCTGTTTTAGACTCTAGGCATGTCGCTCAAATAGAAAGTGTCTATTATTTGGTGAGACCACCAGATTCAACCAATGTAATTCAAAAAGTACGACTGCCCATCCATCAATATATACGGAACTTGATTTATCAAGACTTGTGCAAAATGAATATTGATAAAATTCTCAAGTTACTCCGGAAAATTGATTGGAATGATAAAAACATTGCAAACTATGCTATTAAATGTCTAACTAATGCTTACAATGTTCGATATCACTTAATTCGATGCTTAGCAGATTTACTTGCCGGATTGAGTTCACATCAAGAAAAAGCTGTTTATAAAGTAGTTGATGGAGTTTTTGAAGATATCAGGAATAGTTTGGAAAACTATACACCAAAATTTGCTCAGCGCAGAATAGCTATGGCTAAATATCTTGGAGAACTTTATAACTATCGTCTCATAGAATCAGCAGACATTCTAAAAACACTTTATGCCATCATTTCCTTAGGAGTCACCATGAGTTATAATATTGTTTCTGAAGTTGATCCACCTGCAAGTTTGTTTCGATTAAAACTAGCATGTGTATTACTCGAAACTTGTGCCCAATATTTCACAAGCTCACTCAGTAGAAAGCGCATGGATTACTTTTTGATTTTCTTCCAGAACTATTATTGGTTTAAGAAAAATGATCCAATTTGGGAGACAGAAAAATACCCTTTGCTTTTTGATCATGAGTATAAGGATAGTTTGCAATCAATTGGAAGAAAAATTACAATTTATAACTCTTTTGAGGAATGTCAGGAGGCTATAGATAATCTGAAAAAGATGTTATATCCAAATTTAGGTGAAGAGTCAAATGAGAATGATGTCACCGATTCATTGAATACTATTGAAGAAGAAACAGAAGGGGAAGAAGTTGATGAAACTGATGGAGATGTAGTGAATTCTCATGAAGATTCAGAGATGGACTTGAAGTACGTTATTATAATAATCATAGACACATTTTGGTAAAACATCTATTATAAAAAATATGCTATTTTTCAGAAATAATGATGATGAAGAATTAACTGAAGAATTTTCTGAACAAGAAGGCATTAGTAGCACTGAAGATGTTAAGGTTAAATTATTAAATACTACTCCAAGAGATACTGAAGAAGATCAACTCTTCCAACAAGTAACATTTGGACATCAAAATTCAAATAATAATAATAAATTCAATTGCTAAAATTATTATTTTGTTTACTTGCAGGCTTTGGATAAGATGATGGCAGAAAATTGCCAGGAAAGGCTTAAAGATACTGCTAAGATGCGACGTGATGATATTGTTGTACCGATGATAGCAAGGAATAATAAGAAGAATTATGATCAAATACAGGTGAATATCAAGCAATATTAAATTTATATTAGTACAAAGTTGCTTGGCCAAGATTCTGATTTAAATCGCATAAATGTGCGGCGAAAATCTAAACCTTAATGAATTTTTATAATTATTTATTATGGTTTTATTTAATTTTTGTGGTTTTCTGCAGGATGTGGGTTCAAACGAAACAAGTAAAGAAGTGCCGTTTGTTTTAATGCTTCGAAAAGGCACAAAACAGCAATATAAAAGCTTCAGTGCCCCCGTAGATTCACAACTCGCCATTAATTTAAAATCAAAGGAACAAGAAATAAAAGAAGAGAAGGAACGCGTTAAACGGTAATAAATCTTGAATTATAAAAATAACCAAAGTATTTGATTAATATGCTATGAAAATAATTTTAGACTAACACTTAATATCACTGAACGACTTGAAGAAGAAGACTACCAAGAAATGTTAGCTGCTAATTCTAGACAAAATACAACAACACATCATAATTCAAATAGAGATAGAGCTAAAGGCATTGGACGATTCAAGCATCAGAAAGGAGCACCTGATGCAGATTTAATTTTTGGCACCAAATGAGGTTGGGGTTAAATATTAAAACCATTTCAATGCTATATTTTACATTATAAGCTCCAATATTTTTGCCTAAATATTTAATAGAAAAAACTAAAATATTTTAAATTAAATAAATATATAAATAATTTAACAGCAGATACGTTTCTGCTTTTGTAGACATTGGTAAATCCCTTGGATCAAAGCTGATACGAATCACCTGCTTATGATAGCTTTTAAATGGCACAAGAAATATGCAGTTAATTTTTGGAGATGGATAATAAAACGAAGCAGCAGTGACGAAGATTATATTATACCAGAATATTATTTTTTTCAATTTTTTTTCAAAGTGTGAGTAGTAAAACTTGATTATCATTTATTGCATAATATCGTTTTTTTTTATTTTTATTATTTCATGTTATCAATATAAATATGCATATGTGAGCAATATTAAATTTTGCAATTCACATTAAATATTTTTCAATTTAAGATTTTATTCATATTGAATTAAATGATTATAAAAATTATATGAGATACACTATTGCTTTTATAACAAGATTCATTGTATTCATTTAAATTGCGAAAAATATTCTTGCTTTATTTGTTCCCTCATATGTAAAGGTGGTAATGTCGGACGTATACCTTGCCTTCTTCGCTCTGATTTTATTTTATTCTGCAAGGAAAAGATTATTAAATTATATGTTGTTAGCTTATCTCAGTCTTTAGCCAAATTTTTATTATTTTATGAGTATAATTAAATTGTAAGGAAAGAATTTCTCAAAGAAATTAAGAGCCAAAGCAAATTAAATATTTATAAGAATTTTCATGCTCAATTGTTGATCAAATTTATAGATAAATTATTTTTTGAATAACGAATATTTGAAAAAATATTGCAAGAAGGATTAAATATAAATAATATGAAGCTTCAAAGCAATCGAGTTATGTTCTATTATACTAATTTGTGTAATATTCAAAGTTCTAACCCAAAATGCTTTACACTGCTTGTAATTTTCAAAATGAGCTTCACAGGCATCGTGTTTGTAATTATTATCATTCAAACATTTCAATGATAAATTATGTTCCTGAAAGATAAATTCCGTTATATATTTTTGTTTAAAATATTATTTTTTTTTATTCCTACTTTTAAACAGGGATTATTTTCCTCTTGAGCAGCCTGATTATTTGCCGGTCTCATTTCTTTTGTATGTTATTTAAATTATAATCTATATATATTGCATAAAAGTAAACATTGAGGTTATAATAGGTTAGGTAACATATGATTGTCAGAAACGTCAAACGTCTTGTTGACATTTAAATACCAGAATTTGTCGCTAGGGGGTCTCTGATTTTATTAGGGTGTCTGCACACGTGGTATTATTAGGGTCAATAAGAAGAGTTTGATAGATGATAAGAAAATTTTTCTGGTAAAATTTGATTTATGAAATTTTACGTTTACATTACAATCAAATATTTTCAAAATTGCAGTTTTAGATTGGTGTTGGTTTTTGGTAAAAAGATTGATTTTTGAGCGAAGTCGTCATATTGAAAGAAATTATGATTAGAAGGCAACTCAGTGGTTGTCCTTTATTTTTGTGAGTCATATTTATCGTAAAGTCGTAATATTGTAGCAATACAATCAAATGTATTTCTAACTCAAAAACACACTTAGATCAACATTCTAAAATGAAAATTAGTATTTATACTTCCTGATATCAAGCTGCCTGTGATGATAAAGAAGCTGGGCTTGTGGTAGACCAAACAAACACCATATTTATTAATTTTGCTTTTATTACTTAACGAAATTCAATTAGTCACATGGAAAAAACAATCTATAGCTTAAATAAATAATTTTTTGTACACAGTTCTTACTTGAAATAAATAACATTTAAATTCGATCATTGTACATCATACAATAGTATGTTTCAAACCATCTTTATATCTGGTATGACCTATAATAAATTCATCAGAGCTATAAGAATCTGAAGAATTTCTTCTCTCTATATCTACAATACTATTTTCAAAATAATCGAATATATTTTCTTCAACTTCGTCTTCCATCAAAGGATCCAAAGGTGAAAATCCTCCCGTGTTGTCAGTATTATTGCTTATATCCTGGAACAAGACATAGGAGAAGTTGAACTTTGGGAATATAGTTTTTGGTGGATAAAATTACCTGTGAATTTGAATGTTCTACATCGACGTACTCCTGTGATTTATAATGTGCTTCAAAATCGTTTACTTCTTGCATAACTTCATCTAAGCGTTTTGCACTACAAAGTGGTGTATCAAAAGCATAAGTCCTGTTGAGGAGTTCGCAATCAGCTACATAACATTGGAGTCCTTCGTCAAACCTTTATAGATAGAGTTTCAACGTTCTAATTTTTTTTTTAAGTTTTTGGTCATCCTTTAACTGAACCTAATCAGTATTGTGCTTTATTAATTTTGAATAAAGTCTTTTATTACCTTAATAAGTTTTGGAATCGATGTCCCCACAAAATTTCTCTTGGCAGATAGGATGTTCGGGACTGTGTCAATTGCCCTGTGGCACTTGAACTTCCAGAAAAGGTTACGATTACTTCAAACCTGGTTATTGAAAATATATAATAAATTATCCTAATACAATAATAAAAAAATATTCGGGATAATGATTGAAAGACAAATATATTTTTATTTGTCACATTTTCAAAGTTCTTGGGGTGATCCAGTACCATTTACTCTTATTGCACTCGTTTTTTAAGAGAAAGAGGAATTAAATATGGATGCAATATATTATTATAGTAACTTACTTTTTCTCGAGCAAATCTTTCGCCGACAGATCATAAAAAGGACTGTCTTCATCTATCACATGGACCACTGCAACTGGCCACAATAACAAGAGATGACCATCAGATTCCAGTCGAAGTGGTGATTGATAAGATTTCAATCTTTCACCTATAAGAATAAAAAAAACAAATTGAAAAAGCTATTAATAATAATTGATGATACCTATCTTTATCTATCACGAATTTACCTTCTGGTGTCAACTTGTTTTCCAATAAATATGCTTTGATATCAGAACAAATTATATGAGTGTACCTAGGATCACAAACGCGAAACATCAGACAAAGGTGACCATCCCTTTGGCAAATCTATAAATAGTAAAAAAAATATTAAACGTCATCAAAAGACATAATTATCAAATAGACAAATCTAATAGGAAAATTCATTATAAAGGTATAAATATTCTAGTCAAATCAGTCATTTACCACAGCTATTTTGCTAAAAATGACTTCCGTCAGTCGTTTAGAGGGCCTGATCATTTTTGCGTAAATAATTCCAACCATTGCGCCTTGGATTCCAATTCCAGCAACCACCTGCATCACCAGTAGAAATATTGCTTCTGGACATTCTTCGTTTGGGTAACGGAGACCGTAACCGATTGATACCTTTTCAGAAAAAAAATCTTTAAAAAAAATAATAGTCATGTGAATATTTGCAAACTTTTTAACAGCCCGAAGAAGAGGTTATTTTTATCAAAAAATCTGATTTGCTAATTTTATGTTTTCTCGACATTTCAAGCTATTCTGAATCCAATGAGACCAAATTTGCAAAAAGTATATGTGTGTGTATGTGCGTGAACACATTTTTTGTAAAAGTTATTTCGAGTCATTTTTGATATTTTTGTCCTAAAACCTGAATTGGCTTGTGCATTTGTGTCAAAATTTTTCTTAAGACTAAATGCTAGTTACATCTAGTTTATTATCTTCATTCCCGCAGTAAGCAAATATTTTATCATCATTAAGCGATAAATACTTAATTTAATATAAATTATCAATAATTATTGCTGTTATCAGTTAATTGATTAGATTTCAGTCAAGAAATATTCAAAATTTGTCCGAAACTATTTTTAACTTCCCGAAGGAGGAGTTTGTATTTTCATCAAAAAATCCGACTCCCTAATTTTATTTTTTGCCGATGTCACAAGCCGTTCTGAATTGAATGAGACCAAATTTGCAAAAAGTTTGTGTGTGTGAACAAATTTTTTGCCGTAAATCGACGTTTTTCTCAAAAATGGCTGGTCCGATTTCAAAAATTTAAAAGCTATCGATGCACTTCGCTTAGGACTAGCGTTTCTTAGTTTTGTGCGACGATCGGTCGAGCCGTTTCTTTGCAATTCGCAGAAAAGTGGAAACATTTTCGTCCACGTTCTAGCCCGCAATTCTGAATTGATTTTGAAAATTCAAAAACTGTTCGAAAGATATTGGTTGGGAATCGATCTAATTAGTTTTTGGTAAAGATCGGCCGGGTTGTTTTCTTGTAAAAAAGGTTAAAAAAAAAATTCGACGATTTTTATGATTTTTTTCTTGACGGTAGATACCATAGTCTTATAGATCATACTAAAATATTACGGCCCTACGACAAGTCGTTTAATTTTAAAAATTCTTCAAAGTTTGCAAATATTAGTATCGTTTTTTTTGGCGTTTGTAAAAATTAGAACTTTCATCAATTTCAAAATTTTGAAAGCTAATTGATGTATTTTGATGTGGATTACCTTTTCTCAGTTTTGTGCAGCCGAGCCGTTTCTTTGTAATTTGGAAAAAAAAGTTGAACTTTTCGTCCACATTTCATACTACCGAGTCGATTAAAAAAAAACAAAAACTGTTGGAAAGATATTAGTTGGGAATGATACTGATTAGTTCCAGATGAATATCTACCGAGCCGTTTTCTTATAATTAACTGTTTAAAAAAATATATGAGTCAATTTTTATGGAACTTTTTTGGCGATATATTTCGTGGTCTTATAGAACTTACTGGAATATTACGGCCTTACGACAAGTAATTTAATTTTGAAAATTCATCAAAGTTTGAGAAAATAAGTAGTTTTTGTTTGATATTTGTTAAAATTAAAATTAGACGATTTACTTGTTTTAACGATAGAGTACTGGTCTTAATGAACATACTAAACCATTAAGTCCTGCAGAAACTGGTTCAATTATGAAAATTGTTGATTTTTGAAAATTGCTCTTAGAAAATACTCCGAGTTAAGTGTTCGTTCGTTTCCAAATATGTGTAATAAATCCAATCGAATACATTAATCACTTAAAATTTAATTTAAAATTTATTGATTAAGTCGATCATTTACATATATGGGGAATAGTTCATGTAAATTGCCTCAAGGCAGAAATACTAATACCAACTAGTTTCAATATTTGCTGAGATCACTATGACTTATATATCACTAATTTTTATTCCTTAAAATTCTGTACTTTTTCTAGAATAACTTTCCATTTCGTTTCGAGTAGTTTCTGTTCCTCACCTGAGTCTCTATACTCAATAATAAAACCCAGCAAAATTCGTCGTTCCTTCAACACAAGGTCTACTTTTTCCATCCAGTCGTGTGTCCATTCTCGTCAAGATTTAGGTCACCATGTGCCGCTGCCACCAGCCACCATAAAAGAGCAAATCCTGTCCAGCACAGGAAAAAAACTCAGGGCGAATACTGTCAAGGGTAACGCCATTGACCATCTACCTGGATAAAGGATGACATCAATGTTAAGGTATAAAGGGGATAATTATATGTTCTTGATTTTTTCTTACCAATGTGTTGAAAATATCTTTCATGAAAGTGAGGGATTTATGTGCCACGTGGTGAATGGTGACATTGTAGTGACCAGCTTTGTCCACCGCCCTGACTTTTCTTCTGGTTCGAACACCATTCGTTTCTGCTGATCGGACACGTCTGCATCTAGGATTTCTAGTCACCTGTAAAAGTCAAAAAACAATAAAAATAAAAATAAGAGTGCGCGTTCACACTCTTGCGAAATAAAGGCTCACACGCGATTGAAGTAAAAATTTTTGCTACTGTACAAGATGGCATTTAAGTGAAAATAAATACATCATATAACAGTTTTGAATAATGTTTTATTAGTAATAAGGTAACACTCGCGTTGCACACATTTATTAGTGTCAACCATTTTACACAGTTATATAATGATAATATT
>NW_020536999.1:14945826-14977172 GCF_003426905.1 Ctenocephalides felis
TTTATGCAGAGCTTATAAACGCTGGAATTTTTACGAATAAAAATTGCTTACCTTTATTGGGAACTGTTTTGACTACTTTAATCAATAATGATAAGGAAGAGCATAATAACATTGCTACAATATTATCCTTTTGTAAACATTGCGGAGAGGATTACGCAGGTCTTGTTCCAACAAAAATAAGACAATTAGCAGAAGTAAGTTTACTGGGATAAATAAATAAATATATATTGATTAATAATAATATTTTATATTAATGATGCTTGATTATAGTTATATAGATAGTTTTCTTTTTTCTTTATAGAAATATAATATGGAAGTACCAAAACCGAACATTTTGCCACCAGAAAAACAGAATAATGTTAGAACTATTTTAAGAGAATATTATACTTCCATTACCAAGCATCTTACAACAGAACATATTAATCTTCAAGCACTAGAGAGAGCAAATAGACGAACTTTGCAAACTAAGGGAGAACTCAGTGCAGACAGAAAAGATAAAACAGATGCATTACAAGTATTTTTTCTATAGTGCATATATGAATAATCTTATATCAAATACTGTTTATTATACTATTTGCATTTTTAGGCTTCATATGAAAAATTACTTGCAGCTACAGGTCAATTTTCAGAGTTGTTAGATTTGCCAATGCCAGAATTACCCGTTGAGAAAATAGTACCAGAAAGTGAAGGTGGAGTTATGGAAGGTACCTAACAGAGTATATATATATTATATATATATATATATATATATATATATATATATAATTATTAATCTACGATTTATTTACAATCTTTAGGTATAGTGGAAGCAGTAACTTCACCTATGGATCCCTGGGAAGACGATGAAACAAAGGCATTCTATGAAGATCTACCAGATCTTAGACAATATTTACCAAATTATTGTGCCAAGGAGGTAAGAATATTTGTAATAGTTTTTATTTAGTCCAGAAATGGTAATACTGTATAAGATTGAATTAATCGAGATATATCCTTTCCATTTAAGAAATCTGAAGACATATCAACAATATCTCCAGAGGTATTAGATTCTGATAATCCTGATCTTTTATTAAATGAAGATACTCAAATTACAGAAACAATTGAAACAGAAATTGAGGAAAACACACCATCAAATACGAAACAAATGCTAGAAGCATTCTTATCTAACTTATGTAATTGTGTCAACAAAGAAATGATTGATAGTGCTGCAATTGATTTTCTGCTTAACTTAAATACTAAACACGGTCGCAAAAAATTAGCTAAAAATTTGTTTGGTGTTTCTAGAACCAGACTTGATTTACTACCATTTTATGCACGTTTGGCTGCAACCGTTAGTTTAGTAAATGCAGATGTGGGCAATGACTTGGCTCAAATGTTAAAACAAGACTTTAAATACCATGTTCGTAAAAAGGATCAAATAAATATAGAATCTAAAATAAAAGTAGTTAGATATATTGGAGAACTAGTTAAATTTCAGTTGTATTCTAAAATGGAAGCTCTATTTTGTTTAAAGATTTTGTTATTAGACTTTCAACATCATCATATTGAAATGGCTTGTGCATTTTTAGAGGTCTGTGGAAAATATTTGTATAATCACATGGAGAGCAGACAAAGAACTTTAATTTATTTAGAACAAATAATGAGAATAAAAACAGTATCTGTTTTAGACTCTAGGCATGTCGCTCAAATAGAAAGTGTCTATTATTTGGTGAGACCACCAGATTCAACCAATGTAATTCAAAAAGTACGACTGCCCATCCATCAATATATACGGAACTTGATTTATCAAGACTTGTGCAAAATGAATATTGATAAAATTCTCAAGTTACTCCGGAAAATTGATTGGAATGATAAAAACATTGCAAACTATGCTATTAAATGTCTAACTAATGCTTACAATGTTCGATATCACTTAATTCGATGCTTAGCAGATTTACTTGCCGGATTGAGTTCACATCAAGAAAAAGCTGTTTATAAAGTAGTTGATGGAGTTTTTGAAGATATCAGGAATAGTTTGGAAAACTATACACCAAAATTTGCTCAGCGCAGAATAGCTATGGCTAAATATCTTGGAGAACTTTATAACTATCGTCTCATAGAATCAGCAGACATTCTAAAAACACTTTATGCCATCATTTCCTTAGGAGTCACCATGAGTTATAATATTGTTTCTGAAGTTGATCCACCTGCAAGTTTGTTTCGATTAAAACTAGCATGTGTATTACTCGAAACTTGTGCCCAATATTTCACAAGCTCACTCAGTAGAAAGCGCATGGATTACTTTTTGATTTTCTTCCAGAACTATTATTGGTTTAAGAAAAATGATCCAATTTGGGAGACAGAAAAATACCCTTTGCTTTTTGATCATGAGTATAAGGATAGTTTGCAATCAATTGGAAGAAAAATTACAATTTATAACTCTTTTGAGGAATGTCAGGAGGCTATAGATAATCTGAAAAAGATGTTATATCCAAATTTAGGTGAAGAGTCAAATGAGAATGATGTCACCGATTCATTGAATACTATTGAAGAAGAAACAGAAGGGGAAGAAGTTGATGAAACTGATGGAGATGTAGTGAATTCTCATGAAGATTCAGAGATGGACTTGAAGTACGTTATTATAATAATCATAGACACATTTTGGTAAAACATCTATTATAAAAAATATGCTATTTTTCAGAAATAATGATGATGAAGAATTAACTGAAGAATTTTCTGAACAAGAAGGCATTAGTAGCACTGAAGATGTTAAGGTTAAATTATTAAATACTACTCCAAGAGATACTGAAGAAGATCAACTCTTCCAACAAGTAACATTTGGACATCAAAATTCAAATAATAATAATAAATTCAATTGCTAAAATTATTATTTTGTTTACTTGCAGGCTTTGGATAAGATGATGGCAGAAAATTGCCAGGAAAGGCTTAAAGATACTGCTAAGATGCGACGTGATGATATTGTTGTACCGATGATAGCAAGGAATAATAAGAAGAATTATGATCAAATACAGGTGAATATCAAGCAATATTAAATTTATATTAGCACAGACTTTCTTGGCTTAGATTCTGATTAGAATTGCTGAAGCGCACGGCGAAAATCTAAACATTAATGAATTTTTATAATTGAACCACTTATAATAACATGAGATTCTTATTTTTTATGGTTTTCTGCAGGATGTGGCTTCAAACGAAACAAGTAAAGAAGTGCCGTTTGTTTTAATGCTTCGAAAAGGCACAAAACAGCAATATAAAAGCTTCAGTGCCCCCGTAGATTCACAACTCGCCATTAATTTAAAATCAAAGGAACAAGAAATAAAAGAAGAGAAGGAACGCGTTAAACGGTAATAAATCTTGAATTATAAAAATAACCAAAGTATTTGATTAATATGCTATGAAAATAATTTTAGACTAACACTTAATATCACTGAACGACTTGAAGAAGAAGACTACCAAGAAATGTTAGCTGCTAATTCTAGACAAAATACAACAACACATCATAATTCAAATAGAGATAGAGCTAAAGGCATTGGACGATTCAAGCATCAGAAAGGAGCACCTGATGCAGATTTAATTTTTGGCACCAAATGAGGTTGGGGTTAAATATTAAAACCATTTCAATGCTATATTTTACATTATAAGCTCCAATATTTTTGCCTAAATATTTAATAGAAAAAACTAAAATATTTTAAATTAAATAAATATATAAATAATTTAACAGCAGATACGTTTCTGCTTTTGTAGACATTGGTAAATCCCTTGGATCAAAGCTGATACGAATCACCTGCTTATGATAGCTTTTAAATGGCACAAGAAATATGCAGTTAATTTTTGGAGATGGATAATAAAACGAAGCAGCAGTGACGAAGATTATATTATACCAGAATATTATTTTTTTCAATTTTTTTTCAAAGTGTGAGTAGTAAAACTTGATTATCATTTATTGCATAATATCGTTTTTTTTTATTTTTATTATTTCATGTTATCAATATAAATATGCATATGTGAGCAATATTAAATTTTGCAATTCACATTAAATATTTTTCAATTTAAGATTTTATTCATATTGAATTAAATGATTATAAAAATTATATGAGATACACTATTGCTTTTATAACAAGATTCATTGTATTCATTTAAATTGCGAAAAATATTCTTGCTTTATTTGTTCCCTCATATGTAAAGGTGGTAATGTCGGACGTATACCTTGCCTTCTTCGCTCTGATTTTATTTTATTCTGCAAGGAAAAGATTATTAAATTATATGTTGTTAGCTTATCTCAGTCTTTAGCCAAATTTTTATTATTTTATGAGTATAATTAAATTGTAAGGAAAGAATTTCTCAAAGAAATTAAGAGCCAAAGCAAATTAAATATTTATAAGAATTTTCATGCTCAATTGTTGATCAAATTTATAGATAAATTATTTTTTGAATAACGAATATTTGAAAAAATATTGCAAGAAGGATTAAATATAAATAATATGAAGCTTCAAAGCAATCGAGTTATGTTCTATTATACTAATTTGTGTAATATTCAAAGTTCTAACCCAAAATGCTTTACACTGCTTGTAATTTTCAAAATGAGCTTCACAGGCATCGTGTTTGTAATTATTATCATTCAAACATTTCAATGATAAATTATGTTCCTGAAAGATAAATTCCGTTATATATTTTTTGTTTAAAATATTATTTTTTTTTATTCCTACTTTTAAACAGGGATTATTTTCCTCTTGAGCAGCCTGATTATTTGCCGGTCTCATTTCTTTTGTATGTTATTTAAATTATAATCTATATATATTGCATAAAAGTAAACATTGAGGTTATAATAGGTTAGGTAACATATGATTGTCAGAAACGTCAAGCGTCTTGTTGACATTTAAATACCAGAATTTGTCGCTAGGGGGTCTCTGATTTTATTAGGGTGTCTGCACACGTGGTATTATTAGGGTCAATAAGAAGAGTTTGATAGATGATAAGAAAATTTTTCTGGTAAAATTTGATTTATGAAATTTTACGTTTACATTACAATCAAATATTTTCAAAATTGCAGTTTTAGATTGGTGTTGGTTTTTGGTAAAAAGATTGATTTTTGAGCGAAGTCGTCATATTGAAAGAAATTATGATTAGAAGGCAACTCAGTGGTTGTCCTTTATTTTTGTGAGTCATATTTATCGTAAAGTCGTAATATTGTAGCAATACAATCAAATGTATTTCTAACTCAAAAACACACTTAGATCAACATTCTAAAATGAAAATTAGTATTTATACTTCCTGATATCAAGCTGCCTGTGATGATAAAGAAGCTGGGCTTGTGGTAGACCAAACAAACACCATATTTATTAATTTTGCTTTTATTACTTAACGAAATTCAATTAGTCACATGGAAAAAACAATCTATAGCTTAAATAAATAATTTTTTGTACACAGTTCTTACTTGAAATAAATAACATTTAAATTCGATCATTGTACATCATACAATAGTATGTTTCAAACCATCTTTATATCTGGTATGACCTATAATAAATTCATCAGAGCTATAAGAATCTGAAGAATTTCTTCTCTCTATATCTACAATACTATTTTCAAAATAATCGAATATATTTTCTTCAACTTCGTCTTCCATCAAAGGATCCAAAGGTGAAAATCCTCCCGTGTTGTCAGTATTATTGCTTATATCCTGGAACAAGACATAGGAGAAGTTGAACTTTGGGAATATAGTTTTTGGTGGATAAAATTACCTGTGAATTTGAATGTTCTACATCGACGTACTCCTGTGATTTATAATGTGCTTCAAAATCGTTTACTTCTTGCATAACTTCATCTAAGCGTTTTGCACTACAAAGTGGTGTATCAAAAGCATAAGTCCTGTTGAGGAGTTCGCAATCAGCTACATAACATTGGAGTCCTTCGTCAAACCTTTATAGATAGAGTTTCAACGTTCTAATTTTTTTTTTAAGTTTTTGGTCATCCTTTAACTGAACCTAATCAGTATTGTGCTTTATTAATTTTGAATAAAGTCTTTTATTACCTTAATAAGTTTTGGAATCGATGTCCCCACAAAATTTCTCTTGGCAGATAGGATGTTCGGGACTGTGTCAATTGCCCTGTGGCACTTGAACTTCCAGAAAAGGTTACGATTACTTCAAACCTGGTTATTGAAAATATATAATAAATTATCCTAATACAATAATAAAAAAATATTCGGGATAATGATTGAAAGACAAATATATTTTTATTTGTCACATTTTCAAAGTTCTTGGGGTGATCCAGTACCATTTACTCTTATTGCACTCGTTTTTTAAGAGAAAGAGGAATTAAATATGGATGCAATATATTATTATAGTAACTTACTTTTTCTCGAGCAAATCTTTCGCCGACAGATCATAAAAAGGACTGTCTTCATCTATCACATGGACCACTGCAACTGGCCACAATAACAAGAGATGACCATCAGATTCCAGTCGAAGTGGTGATTGATAAGATTTCAATCTTTCACCTATAAGAATAAAAAAAACAAATTGAAAAAGCTATTAATAATAATTGATGATACCTATCTTTATCTATCACGAATTTACCTTCTGGTGTCAACTTGTTTTCCAATAAATATGCTTTGATATCAGAACAAATTATATGAGTGTACCTAGGATCACAAACGCGAAACATCAGACAAAGGTGACCATCCCTTTGGCAAATCTATAAATAGTAAAAAAAATATTAAACGTCATCAAAAAGACATAATTATCAAATAGACAAATCTAATAGGAAAATTCATTATAAAGGTATAAATATTCTAGTCAAATCAGTCATTTACCACAGCTATTTTGCTAAAAATGACTTCCGTCAGTCGTTTAGAGGGCCTGATCATTTTTGCGTAAATAATTCCAACCATTGCGCCTTGGATTCCAATTCCAGCAACCACCTGCATCACCAGTAGAAATATTGCTTCTGGACATTCTTCGTTTGGGTAACGGAGACCGTAACCGATTGATACCTTTTCAGAAAAAAAATCTTTAAAAAAAATAATAGTCATGTGAATATTTGCAAACTTTTTAACAGCCCGAAGAAGAGGTTTATTTTTATCAAAAAATCTGATTTGCTAATTTTATGTTTTCTCGACATTTCAAGCTATTCTGAATCCAATGAGACCAAATTTGCAAAAAGTATATGTGTGTGTATGTGCGTGAACACATTTTTTGTAAAAGTTATTTCGAGTCATTTTTGATATTTTTGTCCTAAAACCTGAATTGGCTTGTGCATTTGTGTCAAAATTTTTCTTAAGACTAAATGCTAGTTACATCTAGTTTATTATCTTCATTCCCGCAGTAAGCAAATATTTTATCATCATTAAGCGATAAATACTTAATTTAATATAAATTATCAATAATTATTGCTGTTATCAGTTAATTGATTAGATTTCAGTCAAGAAATATTCAAAATTTGTCCGAAACTATTTTTAACTTCCCGAAGGAGGAGTTTGTATTTTCATCAAAAAATCCGACTCCCTAATTTTATTTTTTGCCGATGTCACAAGCCGTTCTGAATTGAATGAGACCAAATTTGCAAAAAGTTTGTGTGTGTGAACAAATTTTTTGCCGTAAATCGACGTTTTCTCAAAAATGGCTGGTCCGATTTCAAAAATTTAAAAGCTATTCGATGCACTTCGCTTAGGACTAGCGTTTCTTAGTTTTGTGCGACGATCGGTCGAGCCGTTTCTTTGCAATTCGCAGAAAAGTGGAAACATTTTCGTCCACGTTCTAGCCCGCAATTCTGAATTGATTTTGAAAATTCAAAAACTGTTCGAAAGATATTGGTTGGGAATCGATCTAATTAGTTTTTGGTAAAGATCGGCCGGGTTGTTTTCTTGTAAAAAAGAGTTAAAAAAAAAATTCGACGATTTTTATGATTTTTTTCTTGACGGTAGATACCATAGTCTTATAGATCATACTAAAATATTACGGCCCTACGACAAGTCGTTTAATTTTAAAAATTCTTCAAAGTTTGCAAATATTAGTATCGTTTTTTTTGGCGTTTGTAAAAATTAGAACTTTCATCAATTTCAAAATTTTGAAAGCTAATTGATGTATTTTGATGTGGATTACCTTTTCTCAGTTTTGTGCAGCCGAGCCGTTTCTTTGTAATTTGGAAAAAAAAGTTGAACTTTTCGTCCACATTTCATACTACCGAGTCGATTAAAAAAAAACAAAAACTGTTGGAAAGATATTAGTTGGGAATGATACTGATTAGTTCCAGATGAATATCTACCGAGCCGTTTTCTTATAATTAACTGTTTAAAAAAATATATGAGTCAATTTTTATGGAACTTTTTTTGGCGATATATTTCGTGGTCTTATAGAACTTACTGGAATATTACGGCCTTACGACAAGTAATTTAATTTTGAAAATTCATCAAAGTTTGAGAAAATAAGTAGTTTTTGTTTGATATTTGTTAAAATTAAAATTAGACGATTTACTTGTTTTAACGATAGAGTACTTGGTCTTAATGAACATACTAAACCATTAAAGTCCTGCAGAAACTGGTTCAATTATGAAAATTGTTGATTTTTGAAAATTTGCTCTTAGAAAATACTCCGAGTTAATGTGTTCGTTCGTTTCCAAATATGTGTAATAAATCCAATCGGAATACATTTAATCACTTAAAATTTAATTTAAATTTTATTGATTAAGTCGATCATTTACATATATCGGGAAGTTCATGTAAATTGCCTCAAGGCAGAAATACTAATACCAACTAGTTTCAATATTTGCTGAGATCACTATGACTTATATATCACTAATTTTTATTTCCTTAAAATTCTGTACTTTTTCTAGAATAACTTTCCATTTCGTTTCGAGTAGTTTCTGTTCCCTCACCTGAGTCTCTATACTCAATAATAAAAACCCAGCAAAATTCGTCGTTCCTTCAACACAAGGTCTACTTTTTCCATCCAGTCGTTGTCCATTCTCGTCAAGATTTAGGTCACCATGTGCCGCTGCCACCAGCCACCATAAAAGAGCAAATCCTGTCCAGCACAGGAAAAAACTCAGGGCGAATACTGTCAAGGTGTAACGCCATTGACCATCTACCTGGATAAAGGATGACATCAATGTTAAGGTATAAAGGGGATAATTATAAGTTCTTGATTTTTTCTTACCAATGTGTTGAAAATATCTTTCATGAAAGTGAGGGATTTATGTGCCACGTGGTGAATGGTGACATTGTAGTGACCAGCTTTGTCCACCGCCCTGACTTTTCTTCTGGTTCGAACACCATTCGTTTCTGCTGATCGGACACGTCTGCATCTAGGATTTCTAGTCACCTGTAAAAGTCAAAAACAATAAAAATAAAAATAAAGAGTGCGCGTTCACACTCTTGCGAAATAAAGGCTCACACGCGATTGAAGTAAAACTTTTTTGCTACTGTACAAGATGGCATTTAAGTGAAAATAAATACATCATATAACAGTTTTGAATAATGTTTATTAGTAATAAGGTAACACTCGCGATGCACACATTTATTAGTGTCAACCATTTTACACAGTTATATAATGATAATATTAAATTATATATTTATAATAACATTAAAAATATGTGTAATATTCAAAAACCATAATGTTTTTATACTTCAAATACGGCATGATCGGTTTGTCATTGTAATTAGCATTTAGAAATGCTAATTAATTTAGAGAATTGAAGTAATTGCTGATTAATAACTTCTTTAATATTCGTTCACACAGTGGATTATGTTAAACAACGCCTAAACAAGTATTGTTTCGCCACTTCACTTTTCATGTAATAATTGTGTTTGAAGAACTTCATGCAATTAAAATTAACATACATTCATTTACTGATGGTATTTTTTTTACTTTTTCGTTGGCGATATAATCTCATTCTTTGAACAGCTGTAATATCTGTTTTGCCTAAAAAATATTTTCTATTTCAATAACTTCAAAGATTTATAGAAACTACGAATAATATAGAATTTATTTCAATAAACTTAAGTTTCATACACGGCGCAAATGCTGCATATGTTTTATTATTTGTACTATGATGTAACTTTAAAATGTTTATTTATCTATGCCGATTTCTTTGTTGATATCGATACTCATACAACGTTGACGCCGGTACGCATACAAATGATCGAATATATTTTTTCAATCGTGAAATTTGTTGTATTATATTATCTTCAATGTAAAATTTAATATGATATGTTTTTTGTCTGTTATTACCACGCCACTGAAAAAACGTGGCGCTTGCACGTCTAGTCATAAAGATTTTTATTTCTTTTTAAAATAAATCTGTGTATATTTGTTTGTGTATTTTTTATCAATAAATCATTCATGAAACACAATAGTGGGCGTTGAAATTTCTCTTTCGACATTGAATTGTTGATTTGACGACGTCCTTATTCTGTACAAACGATCATTTGATAGAAGTGAAATATTCATATTATAATACTCGTATACTTCTTTTATTTTATTTATTTCTAATACATATAATTTTTATTATTTATTTTTTTATTATATTTGAGCAGCAATTATTTGTTTTGATGATATGTACTTCGACTCAACTAAATAAGCTTTTGGTAGGCAACTAAATGGTTGTCTTTTTCTAATATTTTACCTTTTTGCAGGGAAGGGCTATTTTCACTATGAAAACATATTTTGATCAAAGTGAAAATGATTATTGCTACTGATTGATATCAGGTTGAGACACAGGCTGGGGCTTTGTCACTTACACCATGTAGTCCACATACATGTTTTGATATAACATTTTTATTTTTATTATGACCATCCAACTATTTGCTTTACTTTGATTTTGGGTATATTTTATAGCACGCATGAATCCAGTTTACTTTTCTTTTTATCTTTAGTTTAATTTTTCAAATATGACATTATTTAAATTCTTTAAATCTTTAAATTTTTCAATTTTTTGCCACATGGATCCAGTTCAGTTTATTTTTAATTATGACAAAAAATGACAATTTTCATGGCACTTTAAATTATTTCCAGCGATTAAAATAAATTTCATCTAATTAGATTCTTAATTAGTCAGAAAATTTTTATAGCGCCTGTTGCATCATGTAACAAGTCCTTCGAGTTAGGGCTTGTTTCTATGAGCCGAAGTATTTACAAAAACAAAATAAGTATTTTCTTACAATTGTAAGAAAAAAAAAACGAAGTTAGATTTAATGTTCTTACATCAATTATTTTGACAAATGCCTGCTTTGCAAAAGCAAATTTAAAATGACTATCAAATTCACAATTTTCATTTACTTTACTGAAGGAATAAATTATGGTTTCAAAACTGGTAACAGGTTTTAATAAAATTAACAGAAAATTCCAGTCCACGTTTAAGTATAAGTTTTTTTACAATATTAGAAAATTGCTGTACACTGCAAACAGTAAGTAAGATGTATCTTAAGATCTTACTAAAAGCAAAGTATGTTATGTACTTGAGGCTATGAATATAGTTTCAAAGCATAGCACGTGTACCAACACAGCAAAAAATAAATGTAAAAATTCACTTTGCTCTGGAAAGTTAAACAAATTGTTGTATAAAATATTGTTGATAATATTATTATTTTTTGGATTTTCATTAGGATCATGAGTGCACAGCTTACTATGCCAATAAAACGGTAATCACGCTAAACATAAGAACACGAATCATGCAAAGAATTTAAATTTCTTGGGAAGACTGTTGCACTATGCTGCGCGAATTAAAATGAACATTGAGAAAATTTCAACAACGTTATTTGTTTAACGTGCTAAGAAAATAAAATATAATGCATAAATGACAAATACTAATAACGATAAAATCATAAAATAATCATATGTAACTATTTTAGAATCGTTGAATATTTTTTTACGAGAACACATTCAAATTTATATATAAATAAACAAATATTTTTCGACACATGTGGAATTTTTTATGCTTTTATCAATGGTGCAAATTATTATATATTTATAAGCCAATTAAGCAGTCATCACGATGTAATTGTGATTTAAATTATATGTACACAAATTTTTGCACGAATTTGGATAACGAATCGAACAATATTTGAATAAATTTAGATTATTATTCTGTTTGAAATAACTTGGTTTAAATCAAACTCCCATTTATTCAGGATTGTTTAATATGATAGATGACTTGCAAATCCTGGTTTATTTTATTAATTAATAATTTAATATTCATTTTAACTTTCCGTAGGGTAAGTTATAGCAATCGCAAAAAAATCGAGAATGAAATTTCGTTTCAGAGGTTTCTGAGCATTTTGGCATATAGAAAAAATTGATGTGTGTGGGTGGGATACATTTTTTTGTCCACAATTTCGAGACCATTTAAAAATTTTAAATTATGATACGGGAAGTTCCAGCAATTTGTTTTAAGGCACGATTTCATAGTTAATTTTATTTACGTTTCAAAGGTTTCTGAACATGTTGTGTCTCAAAAATGTGTGTGTGCGGATACAAATTTTTGCCGACGATTTCGGGAAAACGGATCAACCGATTTGAATGATTCAAATAACATTTAATTTATATTGATGGGGAGCTTTTGGACAAGGCAGGTCCAGCCGTTTTGAAAATACGGGGCAAATAGTGCCAGAAATGGTACTTCAGTTTTTGAGAGAAGGGAGCTGCCGATTTGAATGATTCAAAAAACATTTTATTCTTATTGACGACTTGAAGAACTCATTGAATTTTTAGGAAGGCAGGTTCAGCGGTTTTGGAGATCGATTGAGAAAGTATTCCGTACTATTCAATGCTTAGCCGATATTTTGCGATGCAGCGCCTACGCGCTTCAATATCTCGTCTCTAAAACAATATCTATCTAAAACAACTGCGCAGCGCGATTGCTTTGAAAAAAGTTCAAGATTTTCAAAAAAAAATTAAAATATTGAAAAACAATTTAAATCTTTCAAAACAAAAATTTTTTTTCAAAAATTTCAAAATTCTCAAAAATCTAAATTTTTCAGATTTCCAAAAATTTAAAGCTTATTTATGAATTTAAATTTTTGTTAGGTGAAGTTCCAGCAATTTGCCTTAAGGCACAATGCCATAAACCAACCACTAGAGTAATATTTATTTACAATTTTTATTCATTGATCTTCTTTCACATTTTTTATTACATTTTTATTCCTGGATTTTTCTATTATATATTATATTTTATTTATTTTTTAAATATGTTTCATAATATTATATTACATTTGGCTTATCATAATATATTATGATTAACAAGATATATCTGCATTTTATATATTTAGTGCAATATTTCATGTGTATATTAAATTACTTTTTGTACTTTATAAAAAAAACTATTGTTTCTGTATATTAAACAATTCAAACAAATTTCGCTATTTTAAATATTTTGTACAAAATATAAAATTTACCATACTATTTTAATACAAATATGTACATTTTGTGTTTAAAATATTTGAAATATTTCTTACAATACGTTAGCTTTTGTATTTTAAATATTTCATTTATAGTTTGTTTTGGCAAGTGAATTAAGTGAAGCGTTTTGTTCAAATAGATTTGTTCGGTCACGTTTTTGATAATATAATAAAGTAAATGGAATGAATTGAAATGCAAACAACGTCCCAGGTAATAATAATGTAATTTTGTCATCGTCCTTTTGAACAATTTGTATCATATGATTGCAATAAATTAGAATGATGGACGTGAATTCCTATGACAAATATGTACCTAATTGGATAGAGATATAGTATATGGAAACAAACATCACGTTTATAATATATATATATATATATATATATATATATATATATATAAATATATAAATACACACACACTTCGACACCAATTCGACCAAATAATTATATATATGACTGATCTAAATTTTCATACCCAATTCTCCAAATTATTCTCTAATTATTACAGATTTTTTAAATTTTTTATCTTAAACCTAGAAAATTTCAAACAAATAGTTAAAATGTTTGCTCACATAGAATCTTGAAAGAGTTTTGCGGGAATCTTATAAGAATTTTATGAGTTCAGATTTACTAGTATTGAACCCAAAATTTGGTGAAACAATATATGCATAATATTAAAATTTATATAAAAATCTTGTAATCACGCGTATAAAAACTATAATAGTATTTGTTTTTAGTAAATGTTTGCTAACATAACGAAAAGTTTCGTGGGAATCTTATAAGAATTTTATAAGAATCTTATAAAATTCACATTTCTAGTATATAACCGTCTGGACCAAATCTATATATTGTCTGCATGTACACAATTTTTATTATTATTTATTTATACCAGCAAAACAATTTTAATAACTCTTTACTTTTAATAAACTAAATATATTATATAGTAAATTAATTTTATTAATTGCATATCCTGCAATGCGAGTAGTCAAGTAACGTTAAAAATATTTACTTAAAATTAACAATATTTACTCAAACTTTTTTTTTAAATATAACTAACTTTAAATATAATTTTTACTTGATATTTACTTCAATTTCCACTGGAAGAATTAATCCTGACTGGTGGTTTCTGCTGATGTCTTCTAAATTACTATTATCCATTGTGATTTATTTTTAAATTAACTTTATCACATAATAATTACACTTTATAAATAAATAACACTTAAAAATATAAATCAGTATTCTAATTCATTAAATTAAAAAAAAATAGGAAAATTTGAATAGTCGTTTTTTATATATTTATATAAAATGAAATTACATAAATTCCTACAGTTTATTCATTATTAACAAATAAAATTAGTTATTTAAATTAATAAAACATCATTTTTTATTTTAACACTTGATTTATAACTATTCATATATATTTATGTTTTAATCTTGACTATTTGTGTTTATATTTATCTAAGCGTTTTATTATTTATTTACATAGTATTAATTTGTTTAATTAATATGTATCATCTTTAATATCATTTTAATTATATTAAATTTTTAATTTAAATCAATTTATTCAAATTTGGAATATTTAAATTTAATATAACTACACATCAGATATAAAATAGTTTAGACTTCAAATTGTTTATAATTTACTATAACTTACTAATTAATTATGCAAATTACTAATTTTCAACGAATAATTTACATTTAAATTGTTCATTTAACTCATTTTTAATATTTTTAGGTAATATTCGGCTAGAAAATGTAATAATATTAATTCAGAATCTTAGATCACAATGTATGATTAATTTCACATTATTTATTACTGTTTTTTCAATTTAATTTTTTTATATACTTCCTATTTTTAATATAAATTATTACATTATAAAAGTAGCACTATAAATTATCACTAATGTGTTTAATTAATAAAAATTATTTTTTTTGGACTCAACACTTCAAATGTTTCTAAATAATTTTAGTCCACTTTTTTAATATATCTTTATCTTTAAGATTTTTTTTAACAAAAATTTAAAGCGATATTATTTATTAAAAATGTTTTAAATATTTTTTTTAATTTGAAATATTAATGAATTATTTTTATTTTCTAATAAGACAATATAAGCACAACATTATCTAAAGTTTTTACACATTTTTTTTAAATTTAATAAATTTTAATATATTTATTTTATCTTTTTTGCAGTATTTAAGCAAATCTGCAATAAAAACGGTCCATCGTTTACGAGATGTAATGTAATACTGTGAGGAACAGGTTATCGCGTTTTTATTTATCGTACGTGTTTTTAAGATAAATAAACCATTGTCGTCGTTTATTTTTTTAAATAAATAATTCTTTATGCATTTTTGTTGCACATTATTGCTTCAATATTACTAACATTCAAAAATCAACTACTTTTAAGTTTTAATTTTATTTCATCCTAATCGGATACAATACATATATATTTATTGCTTACATTTTATTAAATACTGTTTTTGACAATTATAAGCATTAGTGCATTTTAGACATATAAAATATGAATTCACAGTATATATTCATAATAATTTATTTGAAAATGCACAAAATTATTGTTAATCTTAAAATAAGTGAAAATCTGGCGCCAAATTCTTGCTCACCTTACCAGAAAACTTGACAGAAATCCTGTTTAAATAAATACTGGCGTCGGGTGCACCGGACTTAACATCCTTGAATTTTTCTTTTATAATAAGTAATAATTAAATTTATATATGTTTTGAAGCAATTTAACATACCTTAGTGAAGAATTATAAAGTTAATTTTCATAAAGTTGAAATAACATTTGCTTTTTTTTTAAATTATTCCCAAATTTGACATTTGATAAGACAGCGTTTGACGTGAACAGTCACCTTCTTATTGTAAAAAAGCAGGAAAAAATAAATTAACTTAATAGTGTATATTTAGTAACTAAAAAAGAATAAAGCATATAACTAAAGTAAGAATATATGAATAAATATATATATATATTTTTTTTCAAATAATTTGATTTAAATGACAGTTTAAACAGTCGTGTTCTTATTGGCAAAGTTCAAGTCAGTTCAAAGGCGCAAAATTCAAAATCAACTTTTTGACACTTGCTTGTTACTTGAATAGTCTTCATGCAATGTCTGCATTGCCAATAAAGTTGATATATTAAAAATGTTTGTGCATCGATTAACAAAACTTACACAATTTAGAAGTCTTTCAACGTCGACTTCTAAATTAACTGCAAATTTAAACATCAAGTCGCTACATGATGAAAATAAATTAGGAGAAAACATAACCATAAAGGTTAACTTTTATTTCTTATTTCTCTATATTATATATGTGTTATTGTTTTTTTTTAAAGGGCTTTTTTTAGGGTTGGGTCAAAGCAATCCGAAAAATGAAATCAACAGTTTTCCTTGATATCAACGATGGTTCTTGTAACAATGTACTCCAGGTTACTTTACCCGCTGAAAAGAAACATGAGCTAGTTACTTACGGAGCTTCTGTAGAAGCTATCGGACAGTTAGGTTTGACGCCTAAGCAACAATTAGAGCTAAAAGCCAATGAAGTTAAATTAATAGGTAAATGTGCAGTCTCTGACAATTACCCATTCGCTCCAAGAAAGGTTTATCCTCCTGATTATGTCAGAAAGTTTTTACATATGAGAAGTAGGACTTCAAAACAATCTGCATTGTTAAGAGTTAGAAGTCGAGCCACTTTAGAAACTCATAACTTTTTTATCAATGATAATTTTGTTCATGTGCACACTCCTATTCTGACGTCAAATGATTGTGAAGGAGCTGGGGAGGTTTTTAGGGTACAACCAGAGAGTATGACCACATTGAAAATGATGGCTAAAAAGGATGTTCCTTTAGATCAGGCTTATTTTAATACTAAAGCCTATTTAACTGTGTCCGGACAGTTGCATTTAGAAGCAGCAGCGCATGGACTATCAAATGTATATACATTTGGCCCCACTTTCAGGGCTGAAAATTCTAGGTCAACATTACATCTTTCTGAATTTTACATGATAGAAGCTGAAAAAGCTTTTGTAACGAATTTATTAGATATTACCAAACTTTGCGAAGACATGATAAAAAGTATAGCAGAAAAAACATTAAGTGCTTGTGAATCAGATTTAAAAAAATATCAGATGACAATGATGTCAAATACGATTGGATAAATAAAGAATTTGGTGTAATGGAATATGATGAAGCTATTGATATTTTATTGAAAAGCAATCAGAAGTTTTCAACACCTGTAGAGAAGAACCAAGCGTTATCAAAAGAACATGAATTTTATTTAGTACAACATAATAATAATATTCCTTTGTTTGTTATAAATTGGCCAAAAGAAATTAAATCTTTTATATGAAACAAAATGAAAGTGATGAATCCAAGGTATGTTAATAATTCTGAAATATTGAATACTTTCTTTCACATTACAAAGTTTTATAAATTTTTTCAGGTTGCAGCCTTTGACTTATTTGCTCCTGGAGTTGGTGAATTAGCAGGAGGAAGTTTAAGAGAAAATAATTATGATTTATTAAAACAACGATTACCAAATTCAGATAATTTTGAATGGTATTTACAACTGCGAGAGTTTGGTAATGTTCCAACTGGAGGTTTTGGATTAGGTTTTGAAAGGCTTTTGCAATTTTTAACAGGTATTTCAAATATTAAAGACACTATACCATTTCCTCGGTGGCCTCATAATTGTATGTTATGAATATATTAAATGTATTTATTATTAAGTAGAATGAATTAATTCTTTATATTTTGTTATTAAATATAAAGTTGAATTTTACAAAATACTCAATTTCAATATAGTCCTGAATTTTGTTTTTACTAATAAAACGAAGATTTGTTGGTAAAAATTATATTTTTCCGTATTCATAATAAATGCAGTCAATATACAGATTAATATATCATAAATATATCAAAAAAATAAAAACACTGAAATAAAATTAATTGGATTAAAGGATTAAAAACAATTTCCTTTAAGTAGATAAATAAAGTCTATGATAATCATTGGCACCAAATGCACAATTACATTTAGGACACTTCCTCTGTCTTGTTTCATATCTTGTTCGCAAACAATCCCAGCAAAATACGTGGAAACATTTTGAAAGCACTGCATCCTTACGCTTAACTTTACAAGAGGGACAAGTTAGAGTTTCCTTGTACTCTCTTATTTCTTCTAACATAACTTCATCGATAGATGTACCAGCCATCTCAATTTTCTTCATGCGTTCTGCCTTTCTTCTGAACTGAGCTAATTCCTCCTATAAAATAGAATGATTTTGATCATTCTTAATTCATTGTTACTTAAATTATTTATAATAAAATATCAAACCTGAACTCTCTTCGTCTTGTAAGCTTCTGCTTCTAGTGAACTTGTTTTTTCAGCTACAACTTGTTGTGCTTCTTTCATTTGAGAATGGTATTTTTCTGGAAAAACATGTTACACCTTCAGTTATTTCTTTAATTTTTTTAATTGCAAGTGCTGCTGCATAATTATTACTCACCTAAATGCAATTTCAAATCTGCTGCACTCTGAGCAGATTCAATTGCCTTTCGTTTATGCATTTCCAAAGCCTGTTGTCGCAACACTAATTCTTTTTCAACTGTTGTTAAAGTATTTTGGAGAATCCTTTCCTTTTCTTCCAACTTTCTTAAAACTACATTCATTGCTTCAATTTGAGTTTCTCTTGTTGCTACCTGTAACAATGATTAAAGTACATATTAAGACCACTTTTACCCGGTCATTAAAATAATATTAAAACAAAAAATGTCATATTTATTACCTGTTCTTGAAGAATCTGTTTTTCTTCCCTTAACATTTTGTGCAGTTGATTGGCTTTGATTCTGTCCGACATTAATTTGAAATTTGCATCATCCTTTTCTCTTAATTGTTGAACAAGCCTTGAATTCTGTTCCTGCATATCTTCAAAAGCTTGCCCGGTGACTTCCATCTCATTCAATAATGCCTCTTCCTCCTGGTAGAGTTAATAAAATTTAAAATTATTCAAATACGACAACGGTACTTAAATTATCTACTACAAACCGCTGATCCAGCAAAGGGCCTATTGTAATGACTTGCAGGCCAAGCACTTTCTGCAGGTGCTTTTTGGGATGCAACTTGTTTTTGCAGTTCATATTTTTGTTCCTCAAGTTGTTTGATTTTTTTTAAAGCATCCTCATCTGCCATCTTTTTCCTTTCATCCCTTTTATTATCCTTAGAAAAAACAGGCTGAAATAAGATTCAATTTAACATAGAACATAAAACCATATTTCTCTATTATATAAATAAAATAGTACCTGTATTTTTTTCAATTGCTGTTTCAAATCTTCAACTTCGGCCCTAGCTTTTTTCTCAGCAGCCATAAGTTGAACTTTATCACGTTGTTCTTTACTAACTCCTTTGTACATATCAAGCAGTAATTTCATTTCTTTTTGATCATTCATTGCTTTTCTAAAAAAAATTTAAAGACATTGAACAACCTATAGTTATTGTTAGTTATTAACATAATAAACTATATCATACTTCAATTGAGCTTTCAAATCTCTGACCATATCTGATTCAGCAATTTTTGCTTCTTTAGCTCTTTGTGCATCCCTTTGCTCCTTTTCAGTTTTACCAGGTTCCTTTTTAATTTGAGCACCACCTTTATCTTGTTTTGCGCCCTAAAAAAGTAATAAAATAACATTAATTAGGACTACAAGTTTATTTTATAACTCTTAGTTATTCTTACTTCTGGATCATCCTCCTCTTTCTTGACACATTGTCCAGTATTTGCTTCATCTTTAACTGGAGTATTTCCAGTATTATGTGCATCAGTTCCACTCTCTTCTTTTATGTTATCCTTAAAAGGACCAGTGGTACTTCCTCCACAATTTGTACCTTCTTTCTCATGTTTAATTTCGGTATCACCTTGGTTTTGAGCATTATTTGATGAACCGATCCGCGCTGTGAGGTCTTCAATTTCCTTTTTCAACTATAAAAGAAATAAATATTATAATTTAAATATATATATATATATATATATATATATATATATATTACCTTAGGTATTTCAGCATTGGCATCTTTATATTTTCTTTTATAACGTTGCACTTCGCCCTTTAATTGACCATTGTGGTTTTGTAAAGAAGTGATTAAATGCCTCATTTCTCTATTTATGGGTCCAGTTTGTTCATTTGCTGCCAAGTTTTGCTCAAATTCAATTCTCAGCATTTCATATTCTTTTCGAAGTTGTGCTAAAACATCCTCCAGTTGAATCATCTCTCCTCTTAATTTCTTTTGCGCTATTAATTCTTCACTCTATTAAATATATATTGTAAGAAATAATAGATAATAAATGATGAATGTAATTTATACATACCTCCATCATTTCTATCTGTCTCAGATGTTGATTTTTGCAGGTTTGTAATTGCACTCTGGTTTCATCTAATACTGTCTTGATTTGCATAGATTCATTATATAAAACAGAAAATTGGGATTGTAGACACTTATATTCTGTTGTTTCGACAATAACCGATTCTGGTAATTGTCTTATCTGAAAAATTCAGGTTTCAAGTCAATTCTGAAAAATATATCTGATTCTATTAAGTAAAAATGGGGACATACATCCATTTTTAGCTTCTCAACTTCTTTCAATGAATCTCTGTGCTGCTGATGAAGTTTATCAAGTTCTTGTAGACGATTGTTTGCCAATTCCCTATATTCTTCTAATTCCTTGTGTAAATCTTCTAATTGAGAAGCTGCCACATTAGTTGTTACAACACCTTTACCTTTAAACATGAGATAATAATAAATAAAGAAACTTATAACGAATAACATAATGATTTCTTAAAATATTACTATTTATCTAACCTGCATTTGAAGATTTATCACTATCACCATGCAATTGATGATAAGTCTTCAATTTTTCTATAGCTTCTGCTAAATGATTTTCTAATTTGTCATTTCGTGATCGCACCTACAAATATTCATAGAATTATTAGAATGATAATAGGTGCTTAGTTTTATTAAAAACACAAACCTTCTGTAACTCATACTGAAGATCATCAATTTGATTCCTTAGTTCTGCCGCTTCAGTATCTTTGCCTGTAACAGAATCCTGAAGTTCTGATGTTTTTAAGCACATTATATGATGTTTCTCGTGCAAAGATGTATTTAAAGATTGTAGATTTCTATTTTCTGCCTGTACATCCATAAAAGCTTGTTGTAATGTCTCATCAAGATTAGCTGTAAAGTACATTTAATAATGAATATTTATCTTTATTTGTTAAGAATTTTTAATTCCCAATCAATTACCTGCACCTTCTTCCTCTTTCAATGCAAGTGTGATCTTTTCATTTCTCTGCATCAATCTATCAAATACTTGTACAATTTTTGCCACGGCACGCTTTGATACTTGAACACGATTTGCAAGTTTATCATCTAATTCTTCTTTGTCCCAAGTCGATAATTGCATCAAGAAAGATGTAGTAGCCTCATTTTCATCTGTAAACATATTAAATATATTAATTTATGTACCAAAAGTAAATGTGGACAAAATGAAATGTTGGTTACTTTTATTTTCTAATTCATCTGCTGTTTCGGCATCAAATCTTTGTAACAATACTCTTATATCCTCGTTTAACTGATTCCAATATCTGTTCACAACGTTCAAAACAGCATCATCTTGCGTTTGTCTTTTTTCTAACTGTTCTATTCTTTGCCGCAATTCAGCTTCTGATCTATGCCTTTGTTCAATACGCTGAGAAAAATTATAAATGATCATATGAGCAACTTTTATTGAATTAGAAGATTTGTTTACGTTATTCTAACAAATAAGTTACCTGTGCTAGCTTTTTATTTTGAAATTGCAGTACTTTGATATCCATTTCTTCAAGGTAGATATAGGGCCTATTAAATGAGGTTCAAACTGAACCTTTTTTATGGGAGGAAGCCCGGAGCCCCGGGATCTTCAGCCGGCCTCTTTGCCATGTCGGGTTTTCTACCAATTTTTCCTTTCGTCTGTTTCAATAAGTAGAATATAAAAAATAATAACTTTAATCAAAAAACAATCTAGTCGTTTCGATATAATTAAATGTCACGAATAATGATCTATGTATGATTTATTGTTAGTAAATATGGTAAACTAAATAGTATACACGGTTTAGTGAACTGGACCACACAAAATCGATCTTTGTTATTTAAATACGTACATATATAGTTTCCTAAGCATGTAAATAATGAAATGTCAAGCGACAACTAAGCGGCATCTGCCATTTTGTTAGGGACACACCATAGATGATCACAACGCTTTTGTATAGACCATCTCACGTAACACATTTTCTCTATGGATTTGTTTGTAAGGGCTTTGGCACACAGCAGTGAGTCATGAATGATTTTTTTGAGAAATTGTTTTTTTTGAATATTTTGAAAAAATTAGTGGTACATGGAAATCGTGCCTTGAGGGAAATTGCTGGAACTTCCCGCACAAAAATCAATATTTTTTAAAAAAGATTTTTTTTTCAAACTTTGAAAAAGTGGATTTTTGAGAAATTTTAAATTTTTGGAAGTTTTTGAACATTTTGAGATTTTTTTGATGCCCATTGAAGTCAGTTGACCCATACTATCAATAATGTCGAAGACGTCGAAGTTTTTTTTTGAATCATTCAAATAGTATACTCTGTTCTCAAAAATTGCCAATTTTTAGATTTTGAGATTTTTGAAAACTTTGATCCCCATTAAGTCAAAACCCATACATCAACCATGTTCCTCATCAATACAAGTGAATTTTTTTGAATCATTCAAATAGTATACTCTGTTCTGTCCAAAATTGTCAATTTTTACTATTTTTCTTATATTTGGAACAACGGACCTGCCTTGCAAAAAATAATCAACACGTCTCCTCATCAATAGGAATTGATTTTTGAATCATTAAATCGGTTATCCGTGGTCTCGAATCGTCGACAAAAATTTCTATCCGCACTTACATATATAAAAACACACGCACACTTATAAATCGTTTCAAACGTAAAGATATGCAAAATATTTGCATTTTTGATTTTTTCGATTACTAGAACTTACCCTTACGGATGTTATAATATTATATCTCAAAATATTAAATGTGAGTATCTTGTCTATTTTGATTTAACACTTTTATACTAAAAAAAGAAACTTTTCAAAGTAATTGCTTATTTTATATTTTAATGCAAGTTTGTACATTTTTTATAAATTAATTATTTATGCTCAATATTAAATAATGTCTTCTTATTTTACTATATGTGCATATATCACTTCTGGATTCGTATATTTTTCAAAACAGTGAGGGTTGATGTTGTTTTTTCCAAAATACGAATCCATTATTGAAATAACCAGGAAGTCAGCGAAAATTCAGGTTCAGGATTATTTTCGCGATTTTCACATTCGGTTTTGTACATGGCATTTAATTTTGCTATATCTGCATCACTTAAATGATCTCTTTGTCCTATTTTGGCTTCAGCTTCCTGAAAATCAAATACAAACATTGTAATACACATAAACTTGACTCTTACCTATATATAGTTACTTTACCACAGTTCAACTTACCAAAGGTTCTATAGTAACTTCACCATTTTTGGAAAATGCCTTCGAACTATAATGCATGATACTTGTATAATCGTATACTTGTTCATAGCTGGTCACAACAGTGTCGTTGTATTTTTCAAAATTATTTTCTCTACCTGAAAGAATCAATAGTTTTTTTTAACCTCTTTTCCGGGTTTTAGGATCATTAAAGTCTCTTACCTTCCTGAATGTTTTCCCAGTGTATTTTGACATGATTATCTCTATCAGCAGCACTTTGCTGATGGAAGAATCCAAGAGCATGTAAGAATTCGTGAATGATAATTCCACGATGATTGCAACCAGGAACTTGTAAATTGACGACCTGGCCTCCTGATTGTCTTCCAACTGAAGACCAGCAGCCTGGTCTGCTACTTCGGATCTGAGAGAAATAAAAATCAAAATTAGGGGACAAGGATTTGAGGATGCTGAATCATTTAGTTAACTATGGTAGTGGACAATTTATCCTTGGATAATTATAACCAACCATATGATGTTGATATTGGGAGCTGGAAACATTTTTGCAAAAGGAATTCAAGATATCATAAGGCAATCCATTCTGAGCTTGATGGGAATTAAGTCAATTGCCAATGTGAATTATGACTTATTGTTGAGGACAATTTTTATAGAAATTTTATTTTTACTAAGATGAATCATAAGAATTTACCATAATAAAATCACGGTCCGTTAATCTGAACGGACGAATCGAATACACGTCTTGTTATGATATTCCTGGATGGCATCCAATACTTTTTCTATATTTTCGTCACCTGTAAAAATGAATATTAATAAAATGGATTTTTAACAACATGGTTTTCTATTTATAGTTATTTACTGAATTCTAGTTCCGTTTATAAAATAAGGGACAATTCCATCTTTCCATCTGTATTTATCACCACGTAGACCATTTTTGCCCAAATCACCAGAAGGTGGTAAAATATCTCCTTCGATCAAGCCGCTCATTTCCCAGGCGTTTTCGTCTTTGGATGGATCCCATGTTGAAACCTTGTCTTCTGCAAACATAAAAAATAGTTTGGTATCTTCAAGAAGTAGAAAATGCTTGAAATTACATGAGTACAAATATGTAAAGGGTCCGCCATCTATTTTTTTTTTTTTTTTTGGAGCCATTTAGATTTTTTTCGCAGCCATTTAAGAGTTAGACAGCCATTTGAGCGTTTTCAAATAAAGTTGGTCCATTATTAACTGGAAGAACTGTACTTCGAATAAAAAAAGAAATTTTAAAAAAATATTCAGTAGTTTTTTTTATAGCATTTTAAAAAATATATGGCGCGCCCTATATGTAGTGTAAAATATGAAACTGAGGCAATTTCCATCTGGCAAAAGGGAATTTAGTAACATCTGGTACAAGACAATTTAAAAATGTATGGTCTGAAACTTATGACGTAGATCAGTTAGATGAAAATAATATATCCTATTATAAAAATATAGGTAGGAATTAGACAGTATGAATGCAATTCATGGACTGTCAATAGTATTTGGAAGAGAACGGATTTAGCAATTAAGCTTGAGATACAAATCCATAAATCACAAGTACAAAACAATATCAGTACCTATTTCTTTAGCCGTTTGTTCGGAGACGTAGTACCCTGTATGTTCTGGTTCCGGAGGAGTTACTTGCTGTCCACGTTTGTAAGCCTGGCTGGCACCACACATTACGACAACAAACAAAAACTTTTCGAAAACAAACATTGCAAACTCACAAATTTTACTATTAAACTGGTAAATTTACTCGTTTCGCCTAAGCACTTAAGTCAACTATTGTCAAAGTTCAAAGAATGTAATGTTATATACCTTTAAATTATCAATTCTTTTATTTATCGTCGTCACGTATTTTGCAACAGGATAACTTATACGTAAAGTTAATGTAATAAAAATACATTAAAATGATAATTTAAATTTGTTCCAGTTGCCGGTAATGCATAAATGGGTCAATGTTGTTGTATGATAATAAGCAAATCAGAATGTAAATTAATGGATTAGGACTTTAAAGTAAAAATGATAAACTAATTTAATATTTTGAGTATTGAACGAAAAATTTGGCTGTTTACATTTTACATTGATAAGTTATTGCCGAATATAATTATTTTTAACTTCTTGCAGGCTAAGTTATAGTAATCGTTCAAAAATCGAAAAGTTTTGCATATATTTACGTTTCAAAGGTTTCTGACATTTTGGCATATATATAGAAAAAATTGATATATGTGTATGTGTGTGTAAATGTATTTCGAGATTATCCGATTTGAATGATTCAAAAAACATTAAATACTTATCCATGGGAATGCGTTCTGATTAGCTTTTGTCCAAGGCAGGTCCAGCTATTTCGAAGAACTGGACCAAAAGTGCGAAATATAGCATATCAGTTTTTGAAAGAACGGAGCATCCGATTTGAATGATTCAAAAAAAACATTTTACTTGGTTTGATTGGAAGGATGAATGAATAAATTTGTGGGGAGCATGCCTTAATTAATTTTTTTCAAAAAAGGCGATTCTTTCACCATTTCAAAATTCTCCAAGAAATCTCATTTTTTCTACGGTATGGGAAATTCCAGCAATATGCTTAAGGCACGATGCCAGGTAGAGGTTTATGGCCTGCAGGGTTTAATCTATATTAATAATTATTTGTAGTACCTAAACCAATCTGCTAATTTTGTTGCCTCAAATCATTCTGAATCGTTTGACACCAAAATTGCAAAAAGTGTGTGTGTGGTAAATCAAATGTGACTTCAAAAATTTAAAATCCATTTGAAAAAACTCCATATTTAAGGCTAACACCTTAAAGACAATAAAAAATTATTTAAACATATAGTTAGTTATTATAAACTTTTAAAGATGTATTCTTACAATATCTTATTGTTAGTAAACTTATTTTATGTATAATTTCTATTTCTCAAAAATAGTTGATGTTAATGAACTTCAATTTAAAATAGCAACTCCATGTCTAGGGTATGAAAAATATAGGTTTGTATGTCACAAATCATCTGAGATTTTCCGCAAATCTCAAAATTACATTCTTTTATAAACAAAAACAGTGTGAATGACCATCTCGCAATAAGTTTATTTTTCATAAAATGAAATTCTACGCTTTCTGTCTGGATAATTACGTATTAATTATGGTTTTGAATATCCATTTTAAATGGCTACTAGACTGTAATACTATACTTTTATCAAATGAGCTTGCATAAAAAATAATAAAAATAAAATAGGCATGAAAATATTAGAAAACATAAAATCGCCTTTGTATTCTTTTTTACAAAAATATAAAGATTATAATAACTTTTCTCAACTAAATGTGTACTTCTAAAATTCCGTAGGGTAAGTTTTTGTAATGGGCCGAAAATCGAAATTGAAAATTTCACATTTCTCGACGTTTTGAAGGTTTCTGAAATTTTGGCATACCTCAGAGAAAAAATGGATTTGTGTGTATGTATGTATGTATGGATACAAATTTCCAGTCACGTTTTCAGGCGCACGATCAACCGATTTGAATGGTTAAAAAACATTCGATTCCTATTGATAGGGAGATGAGCTGATTAGTTTTTGGCAAAGGCAGGTCCAGCTGTTACGGAGATAAAGAGCAAGATGAATGCGAAAATAGATCAAATCCACTTCGAATGCTTTCAATCACTCATAAATTAATTTTTTATCATGGATTAAGTCGTTTATTATTTACACATATCGGGAAGTTTATGTAGCTTTCCTCAAGGCAAAATCCCAATACTACTAGTTAATCTGACACTAGTATTTGCTTTTCTTTGCAAGCGAACTTAGATGATATTGTAGGCAGCTGTTGTATTTGTTTATAAATCTTTGTATTTGAGGCAGAATTCTCAGCATTCTTATTAATTTATACACTATCGACTTTTGTATAAATATTTCTTCTTTCAATTACTACTTTTTTACCGGGACAGCGCGTACGCAGTCCCGACTACCAAAATTGCACGCCCGATATACCCCTTTAGGGATAATCGCAAGGATATCTGCTTAACCCAGGTGCAATGGCTAAGCCCATCCCCGGAGGACCCGCCTTCTTGATCACGGGATCCTAAGCGCCAAGTAAGTATGCTCGGGCGTCTGATGTTTCACTATGTCATATCGTGTTAACAGCATACGAAGAGTGCGGTGAGACGAAGGACGTACGAGACATCTAGTGGGCGATAATGGGATTTGGGGGAGTGGATTGGGTGAAGTTTGATCTTGGATTATTTAGCTGACTTTCAAACCTATCTGTTTATTATAAAAATGATCATTAGTGATATGATTAATAAATGTGATTAAAATAAAATAGTTTCGTATTCATGACAAAATTACTGTTTGCAATTTGAAAATACATACTATCTTTATGTGTAAATTGATATAGAAACCAACATTAAACAAATTGTATATAATTGTCCTTTTATCTAGATTTTTCGGGACTATTTGTAGAAATATGCTTTGTGAATATGAAAATGCGAGATGAAAAAAGTATGATATCCTATAAATATGAAAAGCCAACTATTAACATTATATATCTTGGTACGGCTCCAATAGCAAAAAATACAAATATTCTACTTACATAATATCAAGCAAAAAATTGTAGAAGTTTATAAAATCTTGAGCAGAACATATTTATACTAATATTAGCTATGGAATTTGCTACTTTTTGTTTATTCTGGTCGCTATAATGTGGCACCTGTTATTCAAAATTACAATACAGCAATCATAGTCACATATGAGCTAGGTGAAAATACAATATTTGTAATTCTAATGAATTTGTAAAGATGATGAGAAAAATAGTATTCTTGCTCTTATTATTACTGCAGGTTTTTGGTGTGAAAGTGCCATGTTTTATCTACTCCTTTGGCCTTTATAAAATTTGGTTATAGTTTACATTTTACTTTTCACAATACTATCACCACATATCTTATGACATTCTCAATTTGTTGTATTTACCTTTTTAAAGAAAAACCTACCTGGTAATCATACGTACATTTTTTTGTTCTGATTCTTCCAAATAATTTGATATCGATGTTTTTTCTGGTGTATGTCCATACCAGTTTTCTTTTCATTTCAATTTCACACAAGTTTTCCAGTAGAGTCCTTTCTATCCTTTACAGTACTTTACTTGCCTTATCAATTTTTTTTAAAGCACCACATTTTGAAACATCTACCTGAAACATTTCTCTATATTGTTGATGATTTTGTTTAGTTTTATAAAAACTTGATATATGAAATATATATATTTTGTTTCGATGTAATAGCCTACTTAGAATTTAGAATAATAGCCTACTAGATACAGTAGAACTCCAATTATCCGAATTAATGAGGACCGGGACCCATTCGGATAATCAAATATTCGGATAATCGGAGTTTTTTTTTTTAATTGCCATTGGAGAGAAAAAAAGTTACGTTTTGATATTGCACTATTTTTTATTGAATTAAATAAAGAAACATGACATTTTCACATGTTTTAAATATAAATAAAATGTACTTAAACGAGTTAAAAAAAAGTACAAGTTAGAAATAAAAATCATTGTTTTGTAACATCTCCGTCAAATCTAAACAAACAATGTGCCTACACTGGCTTTGCTGGTGGAAGAATAATAGCGCACTTAGAGTTTTTTTGGACAATTTTTTTTTCTGAAAGTGATTCGGATAATCGGCGATTCGGATAGTCGAAGTTCGGATAATTGGAGTTCGGATAGTCGGAGTTCGGATAATTGGAGTTCTACTGTATAGAATTTCGATGAATAGCCTACTAGATATAGATATGAAATATTTGATTTTTTTGAAATTTTTAATAATAATTTTAATTTATTTTTAGGACATTATACTGTATGCTCCTTGAATTATGAAGGACTTCATCGTCCTTTATCGTATCTTTAGCGTTTTGAACAAAAATATTTTAAAATGTTAGCACATTGTATGAAGAACTTAATTTCTATTTGGGGTAAGTCTTAGTAATAATAATTTAATTGGAAATTATATATGTATATATATATACATATATATATATATATATATATATATAAAATACGAAAGTTTAATTTTTCAAGAATAAAGGTTTTCCGAAAAAGTTTCCTTTTAACTACTATAGTAGATGATAAAATTAAGTTTAGTGCAACTTCCAATTATATTTTTATTTTTAAATATTTTGACACATATAATATATAAACGCACATAAATTTATATATATATATATATATATATATAAATCTATTTTATAGATAAACCATAACCTGTCTCAATAGTGGATTTGAATTTTGTCATATTGAACAGATTTACGCAAACAACGTTATTTTTATTATATACAGATTTAAAAATTATTATGTATACATCAACATATATATATATATATATATCGATTTTTTCAATAATTTTGATATATGTTTACAAAGTCTTCAGGGCAACATATTATCAAAACTATTTCAGACATATTTTATTTTTCTGAGGAATTTCGGAGTTTTATAGTACAAAAATGTAAATTTTATGTAATATTTATATTTCTATTTGATGTATTTTCCTTCATATTTATTATTTATCATTACAAATTACAATTATTTTTGCAATCTAACGTAACATATAACAGTCATGTCGTCTTCAGTGAAACTACTATTTGAAATGAAAATAAGAAATGCTGAAAAGTGAATGAATTATTTTGTTTTAAAAGTTTTCATATAAAATATATTTTACCCTGATTAAATGTCGTCGATAATTTTTTTTTTAAATTTCTATGGGTTTTAATTAACGTAACTTCATATATAATTTTTTTTTCATTTCTTTATTAAAAAATTATTAAATTATTCAATTTTATTAGAACTATTTATACAGTCTCTTTCTTCAGGAACTGTTAAATAAAAGCATTTGTTCTATTTATAAACTTTATAAGTAATTCAAATATTGGGGAATAAATTTGATTTTTTCAGAAGCCGGAATTATATATATATATATATGTGTTGTGTGTGTGTGTGTGTGTATGTGCACAATTCATGACAAATTGAATTTTCAAATAAACCGCTGCTGAATATTTTTATGTACGACTGTAATAATGCTCATACTCAGACGGAATACATATATACATAAAAAAACCACTTAAAATATGAAAGTTTTTTTTGAATTTGCCATAAGGTCATGTCGGTCAACTTTACTGTTATATATATATGTATATATATATATATATATATAATTTGTAATATTATATAGATGTAACATCGGCCAAACATAAAATAGTGTTTATAAACATTATTCGTCTCTGGTTCTTGGAAAAATACAATATATTCTGAGAAACATATGAATATTATCATTATACATGTTAAGAAACTGCATATATTGTTAAGTCATCTCATACATATATTATTCATATCTTTAAACATCTTT
>NW_020536999.1:14978172-15012980 GCF_003426905.1 Ctenocephalides felis
ATATATATATATATATATTACCTTAGGTATTTCAGCATTGGCATCTTTATATTTTCTTTTATAACGTTGCACTTCGCCCTTAATGACCATTGTGGTTTTGTAAAGAAGTGATTAAATGCCTCATTTCTCTATTTATGGTCCAGTTGTTCATTTGCTGCCAAGTTTTGCTCAAATTCAATTCTCAGCATTTCATATTCTTTTCGAAGTTGTGCTAAAACATCCTCCAGTTGAATCATCTCTCCTCTTAATTTCTTTTGCGCTATTAATTCTTCACTCTATTAAATATATATGTAAGAAATAATAGATATAAATGATGAATGTAATTTATACATACCTCCATCATTTCTATCTGTCTCAGATGTTGATTTTGCAGGTTTGTAATTGCACTCTGGTTTCATCTAATACTGTCTTGATTTGCATAGATTCATTATATAAAACAGAAAATTGGGATTGTAGACACTTATATTCTGTTGTTTCGACAATAACCGATTCTGGTAATTGTCTTATCTGAAAAATTCAGGTTTCAAGTCAATTCTGAAAAATATATCTGATTCTATTAAGTAAAAATGGGGACATACATCCATTTTTAGCTTCTCAACTTCTTTCAATGAATCTCTGTGCTGCTGATGAAGTTTATCAAGTTCTTGTAGACGATTGTTTGCCAATTCCCTATATTCTTCTAATTCCTTGTGTAAATCTTCTAATTGAGAAGCTGCCACATTAGTTGTTACAACACCTTTACCTTTAAACATGAGATAATAATAAATAAAGAAACTTATAACGAATAACATAATGATTTCTTAAAATATTACTATTTATCTAACCTGCATTTGAAGATTTATCACTATCACCATGCAATTGATGATAAGTCTTCAATTTTTCTATGGCTTCTGCTAAATGATTTTCTAATTTGTCATTTCGTGATCGCACCTACAAATATTCATAGAATTATTAGAATGACATCAGGTGCTTAGTTTTATTAAAAATACAAACCTTCTGTAACTCATACTGAAGATCATCAATTTGATTCCTCAGTTCTGCCGCTTCAGTATCTTTGCCTGTAACAGAATCCTGAAGTTCTGATGTTTTTAAGCACATTATATGATGTTTCTCGTGCAATGATGTATTTAAAGATTGTAGATTTCTATTTTCTGCCTGTACATCCATAAAAGCTTGTTGTAATGTCTCATCAAGATTAGCTGTAAAGTACATTTCATATTATAAATTATTTCAGATAAGATCATATAAAATATTTAATAATGAAAGTTCATCTTTACCTGCACCTTCTTCCTCTTTCAATGCAAGTGTGATCTTTTCATTTCTCTGCATCAACCTATCAAATACTTGTACAATTTTTGCCACAGCACGCTTTGATACTTGAACACGATTTGCAAGTTTATCATCTAATTCTTCTTTGTCCCAAGTCGATAATTGCATCAAGAAAGATGTAGTAGCCTCATTTTCATCTGTAAACATATTAAATTTATTGATGTATGTACCAAAAGTAAATGTGGACAAAATGAAATGTTGGTTACTTTTATTTTCTAATTCATCTGCTGTTTCGGCATCAAATCTTTGTAACAATACTCTTATATCCTCATTTAACTGATTCCAATATCTGTTCACAACGTTCAAAACAGCATCATCTTGCGTTTGTCTTTTTTCTAACTGTTCTATTCTTTGCCGCAATTCAGCTTCTGATCTATGCCTTTGTTCAATACGCTGAGAAAAATGTAAGTGATCATATGAGCAACTTTTATTGAATTAAAAGATTTGTTTACTTTATTTGAACAAATAAGTTACCTGTGCTAGCTTTTTATTTTGAAATTGCAGTACTTTGATATCCATTTCTTCCAAGGTAGATATAGGGCCTATTAAATGAGGTTCAAACTGAACCTTTTTTATGGGAGGAAGCCCGGAGCCTCCGGGATCTTCAGCCGGCCTCTTTGCCATGTCGGGTTTTCTACCAATTTTTCCTTTCGTCTGTTTCAATAAGTAGAATATAAAAAATAATAACTTTAATCAAAAAACAATCTAGTCGTTTCGATATAATTAAATGTCACGAATAATGATCTATGTATGATTTATTGTTAGTAAATATGGTGAACTAAATAGTATACACGGTTTAGTGAACTGGACCACACAAAATCGATCTTTGTTATTTAAATACGTACATATATAGTTTCCTAAGCATGTAAATAATGAAATGTCAAGCGACAACTAAGCGGCATCTGCCATTTTGTTAGGGACACACCATAGATGATCACAACGCTTTTGTATAGACCATCTCACGTAACATATTTTCTCTATGGATTTGTTTATAAGGGCTTTGGCACACAGCAGTGAGTCATGAATGATTTTTTTGGAAAATTGTTTTTTTTGAATATTTTGAAAAAATTAGTGGTACATGGAAATCGTGCCTTGAGGGAAATTGCTGGAACTTCCCGTGCCAAAAATCAATATTTTTTAAAAAAATATTACTTTTTTTCAAACTTTGAAAAAGTTAGATTTTTGAGAAATTTTAAATTTTTGGAAATTTTTCAACATTTTGAGATTTTTTGAAAACGTCAGTGTAATTTTTTTTGAGTCATTCAAGTAGTATACTCTGTTCTCTCAAAATTACCAATTTTTCCCTATATTTTATTTTTTTGGAACAACTGGACCTGCCTTTGCAAAAAACTAATCAACACGTCTCCTCATCAATACAAATTGATTTTTGAATCATTCAAATCGGTTAATCCGTGCTCTCGAAATAAAAACACACGTCCACATATAAATCATTTTCTATGGGGTATGCAAAATGTTCAGAAATCTTTGAAACGTAAAGATATGTAAAATATTTGCATTTTCGATTTTTTTCGATTACTAGAACTTATCCTACGAGATGTTAATAATAATAATATCTCAAACCATCAAATATGAGTCTAATTTAAATTTGTATTTATATTACTTTTATATTATTATAATTTAAATTTATATTACTTTTATATCTGAAAAAAAAAAATGAAACATTTCAAAATAATTGCTTATTTTATATATTTAATGCAAGTTTGTACATTTTTTATAAATTAATTATTTATGATCAATATTGAATAATGACTTCTTATTTTACTATATGTGCATATATCACTTCTGGATTCGTATGTTTTTCAAAACGGTGAGGGTTGATGTTGTTTTTTCCAAAATACGAATCCATTATTGAAATAACCAGGAAGTCAGCGAAAATTCAGGTTCAGGATTATTTTCGCGATTTTCACATTCGGTTTTGTACATGGCATTTAATTTTGCGATATCTGCATCACTTAAATGATCTCTTTGTCCTATTTTGGCTTCAGCTTGCTAGAAAATCAAATACAAACATTCCAATAAATAATCAGATGAATTATCATCTTAATCACGTTAATTACTTTAACACGGTTCAGCTTACCAAAGGTTCTATAGTAACTTCACCATTTTTGGAAAATGCCTTCGAACTATAATGCATGATACTTGTATAATCGTATACTTGCTCATAGCTGGTCACAACAGTGTCGTTGTATTTTTCAAAATTATTTTCTCTACCTAAAAGAATTCAATTGTTTCAATTTTGTTGTTCTTTAAAGTTCTTTGTTTGGGTTTTAGGGGCATTATTGCTTCTTACCTTCCTGAATATTTTCCCAGTGTATTTTGACATGATCATCTCTATCAGCAGCACTTTGTTGATGGAAGAATCCAAGAGCATGTAAGAATTCGTGAATGATAATACCACGATGATTGCAACCAGGAACTTGTAAATTGACAACCTGGCCTCCTGATTGTCTTCCTACTGAAGACCAGCAGCCTGGTCTGCTACTTCGGATCTGAAAGAAATATAAACTAAAATTAGGGGACAAGGAATTGAGGATGTTGAATACTTTAGTTGTCTATGGTAGTGGACAATTTATCCTTGGATAATTTTAACCAAACATTTTACAAAAAGAATTCTAGATATCATAAGGCAATCCATTCTGATCTTGATGGGAATTACGTCTATTAGCCAACGTCAATTATGATTTTTATGGTTGAGTTTGTCGTCCATTTTTTTAGATTTTTTTTACCAAGATGAATCATAAGAAGTAGGCTTACCATAATGAAATCACGGTCCGTTAATCTGAACGGACGGAATCGAATACACGTTTTGTTATGATATTCCTGGATGGCATCCAATACTTTTTCTATATTTTCATCACCTGTAAAATAAATATTAATAAAATGGGTTTTTTAACAGTGTTGTTTTCTAGTTATAATTATTTACTGAATTCTAGTTCCGTTATAAAATAAGGTACAATTCCATCCTTCCATCTGTATTTATCACCACGTAGACCATTTTTGCCTAGATCACCAGAAGGCGGTAAAATATCTCCTTCGATCAAGCCGCTCATTTCCCAGGCATTTTCGTCTTTGGATGGATCCCAGGTTGAAACCTTATTTTCTGCAAACATAAAAAATAATTTGGTATTTTCAAGAAAGTATCGACAGAAGATGCGGAACATGATAGGAATTGCATTAGATGGATTTAGTACAAATCTATTTAATATGAAACTGAGGCAATATTTCATCTGGTAGAAGAGAATTTTAGTAAACATCTGTTATAAGACAATCTAAAAATTGTATAAGAAGCTTATAGATGTTGATGGTAGGATGTCAATACCATATGTAGGTTTTGAGACAACTTTTAGGGTGTCAATATACAAGTATTTAAAGACTTACATCTGGCTATCTCGAATTCCGAGATTCTTACCTAATTTAAGCTTTGGCTGTTTGGCTGTACAAATCTATACACCACAAGTAAAAAACAAAATCAGTACCTATTTCTTTAGCTGTTTGTTCAGAAACATAGTACCCTGTATGTTCTGGTTCTGGAGGAGTTATTTGCTGTCCACGTTTGTAGGCTTGGCTCACACCACACATTATGACAATAAACAAAAACTTTTGGAAGATAAACATTGCAAACTCACAAATTCTAGTATTAGACTTAAAATTTATTCAAATAAACTTCTATTTTAACTCGCCTAAGCACTTAAGTCAACTATTGTCAAAGTTCAAAGAATGTAATGTTATATACCTTTAAATTATCAATTCTTTTATTTATCGTCGTCACGTATTTTGCAACAGGATAACTTATACGTAAAGTTAATGTAATAAAAATACATTAAAATGATAATTTAAATTTGTTCCAGTTGCCGGTAATGCATAAATGGGTCAATGTTGTTGTATGATAATAAGCAAATCAGAATGTAAATTAATGGATTAGGACTTTAAAGAAAAATGATAAACTGATTTAATATTTTGAATATTGAACGAAAAATTTGGCAGTTTACATTTTACATTGATAACTTATTGCCGAATACGAAAATAAAAACGTTTGCATATATTTACGTTTCAAACGTTTCTGAACATTTTGGCATATCTTAGAAAAAAACGATGTATGTGTATGTGTATAATGGTTGACACTAATAAATGTGTGCATCACGAGTGTTACCATATTACTAATAAACATTATTCAAAATTATTATATTATGTATTTATTTTTACTTAACTTAAATTTTCTGCTTTGTACAGTAGCAAATAAGTTTCCACATTTAGTTGAAAAATGTAGTTATAGTCTCATATATTTTTGTAAAAAAGAATACAAAGGCGATTACATGTCCTTCTAATATTTTGAAGCTTAATATTTTTAATGCAAGCTCATTTGATAAAAGTATAGTATTACAGTCTAGTAGCCATTTAAAATGGATATTCAAAACCATAATTAATACGTAATTATCCAGACAGAAAGCGTAGAATTTCATTTTGTGAAAAATAAACTTATTACGAGATGGTCATTCACACTGTTTTTGTTTATAAAGAAATGTAATTTTGAGATTTGCGGAAATCTCAGATGATTTGTGACATACAAACCTATATTTTTAATACCCTAGACATGGAGTTGCTATTTTAAACTGAAGTTCATTAACATCAACTATTTTTGAGAAGTAGAAATTACATAAAATAATTTTGCCAACAATAAAAATACATTTCTAACAAATTTATAAAAACTAACTATATGTTAAAATATTTTTTTATTGTCTTTGCTAAATCTTTAAATATAGAGTTTGTTCAAATGGATTTAAAACTTTTGAAATCGGAGCAGCGGTTATAAAGAAAAAGTCAAATTTTGATTTACCACACACACACACATTTTGCAATTTCAGTTTCAAAACGATTCAGAATGATATGAGACGCTAAAAAAGCAGCAACAAAAAATTAGCAGATTGTTTTAGGTTAGTAATAAATAATATTTTATTAATATAGGTTAAACCATGTAGACCATAAACCACTGCATAAAACGTAGATGCCGGTATGCATATAACGACAGATCTCTATTCACATACACGACGACTAATCACAATCGACCCGTATTGAAATGATTTCATAGAGAGCGAATGACGAACAGTTCCGGCGTAAGGCAATTTCCGTTGTATTTTCACAGATTTAATTCCTAGTTGCGTCTAAAGAAGTTTTACTTTAAAAAGCCAAAAGTGAGGGTTGATTATTGTTAACAAATTTCTAACAAAACTTGGTTTTAAGATATCGGTGGTGGACTTTTTAACTTCCCGAAGAACTTTATGTTTTCATCAAAAAATCCGATTCGCTAATTTTATGTTTTCTCGACGTTTCAAGCCATTCTGAATCGAATGAGACCAAATTTGGAAAAAGTATGTGTGTGTGTGTATGTATGTGAACAGATTTTTTGCAGTAAATCGACGTTTTCTCGAAAACGGCTGGGTCGATTTCAAAAATTTAAAAGCCATTCGATGTATCTCGACGAGAACTATTGTTTGTCAGTTTTGTGCGACGATCGGTCAAGCCGTTTCTTTATAAATGGCAGAAAAGTGAAAAAATTTTTCGTCTACGTTTTAGCCCGCAATTCTGAATCGATTTTGAAAATTCAAAAACCGTTCGAAAGATATTGGTTGGGAATCGTGCTGATTAGTTTTTGATAGAGATCGGCCGGGCCGTTTTCTTGTAATAAAGTTTAAAAAAAAAAAAAATTCGACAATTTTTTGATTATTTTTTGACGATAGATACCATAGTCTTCTAGATCATACTAAAATATTACGGCCCTACGACAACTGGTTCAGCTTTAAAAATTCGTCAAAGTTTGCAAAAATCAGTATGGTCTTTTTGGCATTTGTCAAAATTAGACTTTTGATCGACGTTTTCTCAAAAACGCCTGAACCGATTTTAGAAATTTAAAAGCCATTTAAAAAAAGTGTTAAACGTTTCGTCCACATTTGAGCTCATCCTACCGAACCGATTTTAAACAAAAACTGTTCGAAAGATATTAGTTGGGAATGGTACTGATTAGTTTTAGGTGAAAATCTACCGAGCCGTTTTCTTGTAATTAACTGTTGAAAAAAAAATTTAAGCCGATTTTTATGGATTTTTTTTAGCGACATATACCATGGTCTTATAAAACTTACTGAAATATTACGGCCTTACGACAAATAGTTTGGTTTTAAAAATTCATCAAAATTTGAGAAAATGAGTAGTTCTTTTGACATTTGTTAAAATTAAAATTAGACTATCTACTTGGTATAACGATAGAGTACTTGGTCTTGAACATAGCAAACCATTAAAGTCCTGGAAACTGGTTTAATTATAAAAATTATTGATATTTGAAAATTTGCTTTTAGAAAATACTCCGAGTCAAAGTTTTCGTTCGTTTTCAATTATGTGTAATAAATCCACTCGGAATACTTATAAATCACTCATAAATTAATTTATTTTTTATTGAAAGTCGATTATTTAAACATATCGGGAAGTTCATGTAACTTGCCTTAAGGCAAAATACCAAACCAACTAGTTAAGCCCTGCTTTACCCCGAGTTGTCAATAAAATTAAAATTGAAACAATCCTTCTTCTTTTTTAATCTGGCCTAATCTCAGACTTAATTTAATTAGTTGTTGGTTTTCCTTGGCAAGCGAGCTTTTATGATATTGGGAGGTTACCTTATACTTTTTTACGGATCTTTGTATTTGAGTCAGAATTTCTCAGCTTTCTTATATATTTATACACTATCGACTTCTCGTGTAAACGTTTCATCTATCAATTACTACTTTTTTACCGGGACAGCGCGTACGCAGTCCCGACTACCAAAAATTGCACGCCCGATGTACCCCTTTAGGGATAATCGCAAGGATATCTGCTTAACCCAGGTGCAATGGCTAAGCCTATCCCCGGAGGACCCGCCTTCTTGATCACGGGATCCTGAGCGCCAAGTAAGTATGCTCGGGGCCCTGATTTTCACTATGTCATATCGTGTTAACAGCATAACGAAGAGTGCGGTGGGACGAAGGACGTACGAGACATCTAGTGGGGGATAATGGAAATTTGGGGGAGTGGATTGGGTAAAATTTGTTCTTGGGATATTTAGTTGACTTTCAAACCTACTTGCTTATTATAAAAATGATCATTTGTGATACGAATAAATTTGCGAGTACTATTTATTCATTGCGTATATACATTTAATTTAGTTTGGATATATAATAGCTTTAGTTGATAAATACATGTATAATAGTTTATCACATAATCATAAATGAATTTAAAAAAATGCTTGAAATTCGCCTTAATCAGCTATTCAAACACATTTTATATATGGCCTTTACAAATATATACAATAGGTGGTCCATAATATGGATGTTTTTGAATTTCCTTGTTCCCAAAGGCTCAAATGCTTCTAAATAGATAAAAAAAATCTCTGAAAGTTTTAGCTCTTAATATTAGCTTTGAGATAGTCCGCACTCCAACCAAAGTTTCTTGGCTCTTCTTCCTAACCAAATTTTTATTGTAAATTTTTTATTTATGATCAAAATAAGCAAATACAATGTTATTCTCACAATTTTTATTAACTTGTCGCTAAGTTTTAAAATTAAAAAAAAAAACAAATGAAATTTTACCTATATTATTTCCATAATAAACTGGTTGGAGTGCGGACTGTCTTAAAGTTAATATTAAGAGCTAAAACTTTCAGAGAATTTTTCTTATTAATTTGAAAGAATTTGATTCTCTGGGAGCTAAGAACTTCGAAAATATCCATATTAAGCACCACCCCAATATACAGATATACTTCCATAAGTATAAAATCTAATTTACAGCCTAAAGTTTATTAGTAGTTCAATCATACTACTATAAAACGTATACTATTAAAACTAACCAAAACAACGAATTTACCCTACGGTTTTTATTAAAATTATCTGAATCAGATTTGAAAACAATTCTTTATTTAAAAGAATTCGTCGCAATTATGTGGCACCTGATATTGTTATTCAACATTACAATACAGCAATCATAGTCACATATGAGCTAGGTGAAAATACAATATTTGTAATTCTAATGAATTTTGTAAAGATGATGAGGAAAATAGTATTCTTGCTCTTATTATTACTGCAGGTTTTTGGTGTGAAAGTGCCATGTTTTATCTACTCCTTTGGCCTTTATGAAATTTGGTTATAGTTTACATTTTACTTTTCACAATACTATCACCACATATCTTATGACATTTTCAATTTGTTGTATTTACCTTTTTTAAGAAAAACTTACCTGGTAATCATACGTACATTTTTTTGTTCTGATTCTTCCAAATAATTTGATATCGATGTTTTTTCTGGTGTATGTCCATACCAGTTTTCTTTTCTTCTCAATTTCACACAAATTGCCCAGTAGAGTCCTTTCTATTCTTTACAGTACCTCACTTGCTTTCTCATTTTTTTTAGAAGCACCACAATTTAAAACATCTAAGTAAAATGATTTCTCCATATTGTTGATGATTTTGTTTTGTTTTAAGAAAACTTGATACATGAAAAATATATATATTTTGTTTCGATGTGATAGCCTACTTGATTTGTTGACAAAGGCAAATGGTAAATGTAGATATAAATATTTAAATATAATTTTTCTTTAAATAGTTAGATATAAATTAATTTGTTTATTTTATTTTTAAGTAATAACTTTAATTTATTTTTAGGACATTATACTGTATGCTCCTTGAATTATGAAGGACTTTATCTATTTTGAACAAAAATATTTAGAAATGGAGCACATTTGTATGAAGAACTCAATCTCTAGTTGGGGTAAGTCTTAGTAGTAATAATTTATTTGGAACTTATATGTATATATATATATATATATATATATATATAAAATTTGAAAAGCTTAATTTTTCAAAAATAAAGGTTTTCTAAAAAAGTTTCCTTTAAAATACTATAATTGGTGATAGAAACTAAGTTAGCGTTACTTTCAAATATTTCATTTTTAAATATTTTGAATCATGCGATATATATACACATATATGTATTTATAAGTATATATATATATATATATATATATATATATATATAATACTATTTAGTAGATAAAACCATAACCTGTCCCAATAGTGGATTTGAATTTTGTCATATTGAACAGATTTACACAAACAAACGTTATTTTTATTATACACAGATGTAAAAATTATTATGTATACATTAATATATATATATATATATATATATATATATATATATCGATTTTTTTTCACTAATTTTCAATAACATACTATTCAGGAAAACCTTTATTTTTATGAAGAATTTCGGAGTTTTATTATACAAAAATCTATCTGTAATATTTCTATTTCTATTTATAGTATTTTTCTTTATATTTAATATTTAACATCATAATTATTTTTCCAATTGAAGATAACATAATAATCATGTCATCTTCAGTAAAACTACTATTTAAAATGAAAATAAGAAATGATGAAAATGAATGTTTTATTTTGTTTAAAAAGTTTTCATATAAAATATATTTTACCCTGATTAAACGTCGTCATTACATTTTTTAAAAATTTCTATGGGCGTTAATTTTATGTAACTTCATACATAATTTTCTTTTTTTATCTACTGAGTAGTGTTATGTAAGATTAAATTTTTCTGAACTACGTTTTTAAAAAAAAAAATTAAAATTTTTCAATTTACGGCTGACAATTGTAAATTCTCCAAATTTATTAAATGTTCTTAACTGGACAGTCGTAAATAAAATAGAGAATAAAAAAAATATTTTATTGGAACTATTTCCAAATTTATTGTGATGCTTATCTCGTGTCCTGAAGAAAGTGCCTCTTTCTTCAGGAACTGTTAAATAAAAAGTTTTGTTATATTTATAAACTTTATAGGTAATTTAAATACTGGGGAATAAATTAGTTTTTTTTAGATGCTGTATATATATATATATATATACATATATATATACACGTGTGTGTGCACAATTCATGACAAATTGAATTTTCAAATAAACCGCTGCTGAATATTTTTATGTACGACTGTAATAATGCTCATACTCAGACGGAATACATATATACATAAAAAACCACTTAAAATATGAAAGTTTTTATTTGAATTTGCCATAAGGTCATGTCGGTCAACTTTACTGTTATATATATATATATATATATATATATATATATATATATAGATGTAACATCGGCCAAACATAAAATAGTGTTTATAAACATTATTCGTCTCCGGTTCTTGGAAAAATACAATATATTCTGAGAAACATATGAATATTATCATTATACATGTTAAGAAACTGCATATATTGTTAAGTCATATCATACATATATTATTCATATCTTTAAACATCTTTCTGTAAAACATTCTAAACCGACAACATAAATCAATAGGAGATGAAGCCAACACTATAGTATAGTAGTAGAATCTGTTTTATTGGTAGATGGCAAAGTAACTATGTAATTTCATAGTTGCAATTATTGTTTTTCATAAATTGGCACATTGTCTTTAGACACCTTTCTTTATAATATTCCAAAATGATCACAAATTTCAGTAAAAGTTGGAATCTGCAATAGAATAGTTCTGGTTTTGGACTTATTACAACAATTAATCATTTTATTTTGGATAGTGATGCTGATGCTGGTTTTGACTCTGTTTTTTGGTAGATTTCAAATTAACTATGAAATTGCTTCATCACAAACACATTCCTTATGTACTATCATCTGGTAAATATATCAGATATATATTTGTGCATAATATTCTAAATTCACCCTTCCATATGTTAGTAAATGAAGAGACTATTACTCTTACTTTGGACAGTTTGCTGGTTCTAAATAAATTTTATTTTTAGTTTCCAGAATTGATATGGAATTTTGCAAATGCAACTAATCTTTAAGGGGAGGGCAGAATTTTATGATAACTGCATCATCGAAGATTCTGTCATCATAAGATTTTTTCTTGCTTGTTTATATATAAAATACGCCCGATCGCACAGCAAATAAATTGAAATTTTCATAATTTTCACTACCAAAAACAAGCATAAGATAGTGTTGCCATGACAAAGCTATTTTATGAGCTCTGTTACGGCAGAATTGCCCCATCAGTTTTCTTGAGAAAATGAATGTTGAAGCTGAATCAGTTTAACTTTGAATAGTGATGTTAGCTATGAATCAGTTTTATTGATGGATTGAAATTAAATTTTTCAATAGAATTTCATACATAATTTGACTATATGGTATTATAGTTTGTCATGATGGGCAAGAAAATTATATTTATAGTCTTGCATTCACACAATGATTTTTATGCAATGATTATATATTTTATGGGGGTATAAACTTTCAGGTCACATTCTAAATTTTTAGATATTTTACCAAGTAAATATGGCTTTTTCGTGAGATGATGCATAATTCTATAATATTGTCGAGACAACTGATATCAATATTTATGACTTTTTGCTAGGCTTTTTAATCCAAAATAACATTTTCATACACAGAAGGGCGAATATTATAGGCCGCAGTGTGTCACATAATCCATTATTACCAAAAAAATTGTTTCAACAGAATTTTTGTTTTGCATTTGCATATATGGATTTACAAATACTGACTTTTTGGCCCCTAAATTGTTTTATGTAAAACAAAAATTTTCACCAGAAGGGTTAAAAGCTGTTTTTAGTGGATGCTATGTGATCTTTCTAATTGAAATTATACCATCAAGAGGTATATTTGTAATTCAGGATAAAATTTTGTATTTGTGCATTTTATAGCATGAACGGAATTGAATTGAATACAAATGATTGAAGACCTTTTTTTTTGAGAAATTACGAGTATACAGATTTTTCCAAATTTTGGAAAAAATCTGCGATCGTCAACATTTTTTGTCTGTTCTGTCGCCTCTACTTGTTTTATTTTCAACGCCCGATTATGCTTGCTTTGATCAATAGAACTGTTCATATTATTCTTGTTTGTTATGTTTATATTAATTTTATTTTTAGCAAAATATGAAATTGTGTTATCGATTCCGGATTTGAATGCATTTAAAAGCCGTGCAAGGGAAAGTTATCAAAATCGTGCGTCGTCTGCTTGTTTTATTTATATCTCACAAACAGACGAAATTTGGTACGATGACTTCTCTTGGTGTCATAGTTTTCGAGACCAATAAACAAAGGTGAGAGATAGTGAGTGAGTGACCAACTTTTGGCAGAAAAATTTCATTTTTCGTCTAACCGTCGGAGGTTCAACGGACTCTAAATTGGCCAAATCTTTTTTCTTTGAGTCATTGGTACAGTTCTGAGCTCACTTTTTTTGGCCTTTCTAGGTACTAAAATATATATCGGGATCAGTACGACTTGCATCGGGGTCACGACAATAAAATTAAAATCAATGAAAGCTGCACTCGAAAACGAGAAAAGTGTTGCGAGGTAAAGGTACCACATTCTCTTTGGGGGAATAATTGAATAAATGATTAAATATATATATATATATATATATATATACATATTTATTTATTTATTTATTATATAGTCGGTAAACGTAACTCCTTGTAATGGCAAAATACTTGGTTTGATCCAGAACTAAGGACAACCTCTAAATAAATTTCGATCAAAAATATGACGAAATGAAGATGAAAATGACCAATTTGGAGTCTCAGGTGTTATATGCCAATGAGAAATATGCCACGCCAATTTTTCCAATGAAAGTTGAAGTTTTATTTAGATTTGACTACATTTCTCTTTTATATTTGGTGCCTAAAATTTTGATCAGAAGTCCAGACAAAAATTGTCCATGTAATTCTCAACATAGAATTGTAATCATACTTTAGAATTTGACCAGATACATTTTTGAAAACTTTGCTTTCAAAATTTTAAAATGTGGAATAAAGTGATGACTAATGCTTGATCCATAACAAGAAAAGTTGGTTTGTAACAAAATTGCAAACATTTTGTTGTTTTACATTGTTTCAAAGATATATTGTACAAAAAAAGAGTTTTTTTTTAATCAGTAAATTTGCCTGTTCATTTGTCTTCTTTTATTATTTTTAAAATAATGAGAACACAAAAAGTACGAAGCATTTTGTCTATTTTATATAAAAAATGATACAATGAATTCTATCTAAGGCTTCTAAGAAAAGCTCTACTGTTCAAAAACGATGATGTATATGAATAAAAATTATAACCGTTTTTTTTACAAATTGTTGCCTATCCCTGGAGCAAACTTTCGCGGACGCACTTTTTTCCAATTTCGAATGCATTACTTTGCGGTTTATTAGTCAGAATAAGAATGAAAAGTCATTGAACTCGCGACTGAACAAATCGACTTCTTTTTTCAAATGTACCAAAATGATCACGTACAGACATAATTGATTTCACACAAACACTCTTAAAAATACATATATACAGCAGAACCCCGTTAAGACGATCGTGCTTAATACTATAATACGCCACTTTCTGTCGGTTCCTGGAACATAATAATTCAGTATAAAGAGGAGTCCATTAATCACGTGATCTATTTTTTAAAGATTTTTGGACCTCCCTTGATGATATTCAAAATTACCCTCCTCCCCCACCAAACATAACGTGTGTAATTTTAGTTTCGTAAAAATTATTATAAAATTTTTGTTTTTTTTTGAAAATGTTTGGATTTTTATTTTAAATTCAGGCAGAAGATAAAAACACGTGATATATTACTATACCCCTCCCTCCCCCACGTGATATTTTGTGATTTTTTGTCAAACTCCCTTGCCCCTAAAAACCTCACTTGATTAATGGACGCCCCCTAATACACTTTTTAATTAATATTATACATTATTTACTATTACACTATATTATTAGTGCATTGTCCTAAGGCTGACATTTTTAACCGTTTACCTGTGCTTATTTTGAATTAATTTTTTCAAAATTCACTCCTGAAATTTTACGCTTTGACTAATAAAATTAATGAAGTTTTAGATAAAGAGCTTTTTCTTGAGCTTTTTTTATACTTTTAAGCTTATATTTATTTGCCTTAAAATTTTCCTAATTTATTTTGTGTAGATACTAAACTCTAATTTAAATAAAATAGAGCAAACTTACAAACTAAACTTTAGAAGATCAGTAAATAAATTTTGGCAAATAAAGTGATAAAAGAAATATTCAGTACATATTTGGAATTCGGAATTTTATGTTACTCATACGATAATACTATTTTTTAATTTAATGTTTTTTATCTGCAAAAAATTGTACTATTTTTTTAAAACAAACTGATCTATTTATTTATAATTCATTTTTGTCATTATTATTAATTATTTCTCAACAAAAATCATATTTTTCAAAAATTCGCAAAGTAAAACTTCTTAATTTTTTTTATAAATTATTATAATTTTTGATTTTGAAATTTTTTGCATTGTCGCCCCCAAATGAGGTTTATTTGGGGAATTTTTGCAACGCCTTTGCATTTAAAAATTTTGGGGTAGATCCCCAGGCATGAGGTATGAATTTTAAATATTACATCTTTTTTTGATGTTCTCGGATTTTTTAAATATAGTTAGAATTGGAATTTGGAGATGAGCGTAGTTAATATTTATAAGGAGCCTATAAAGATGTTGTTATAAAAATTTCAAGTAAATGGGTCTAGTAAAAATGGAAAAATCGTGGGTATCATATTGAAAAAGTCAGTTTCGTGAACAGCGCGTTTAACATTTCTTTGTGGAAGGAAACAGAGGAGGATTTCCGTGGTCAAACAACTAAATCTCTGAAAATAATTTAAATTTTTGTAATTGTAATTGTAAAAAAATAAGTAAGTATGGTTAATAATAGTATATATGTGCGAGATGTTTAAGGTTCAAGTTTTGCGTACAGAATGAAAATAAATCTCTTAACTAGCTAGCTTAGTATACATATACTAGGGTAGGAAATTATTTTATTGATGTCAGGCAGAGGATGATAGATTAATAAAATTTGTAAGGCTTACACATATTTTTAAATAGTTAAACATTGCCATTTTATTTTTACTAGGCTAAACAATAAAAATTTCAAGAAAAAAAAACGATTTCTTAAAACTTCTAGACTAGAATACCATTAAGTTCATCTATATCAGCGTTATAATATGTACTTCAAAATATTTGTCACAAAATTGAATCCAAGGCAAACAGAATGGTTTTCAGAATCATATCGCAGAAAAGTTTGGAGAATAATATTCTTCATAATCTGCCAAAAATACAAAAATTAAAAATCTGTTTTATCCCCTCAAACTGATCGCTTACTAGCTTTTATTACTCTTTCAAATCTATGATAAACTAACTGGAAAACAAAAATATCTACTTAGACTGGCAATTTTACTATTTTTTAACCATTCCAAATTGATCTCTGATAAAGAAACTAACTTGAAACTCAAAATATCTACTCAATTTCAACTATTCAAAATTAACACCTGAAATACCATCTAACGTAGAAACCAAAATTTCTACTTGAACAGGTAAAACCACCAGTTTTTTTTCTATTCCTCTCTGTTACCAAGCAAAATGCTGCGTCCGTGTACGTTGTATCTATATTTGGAAACTTCTTTCTCTCCTGTAATCAGTCAAATCCATCATAGAAATGTAGTAATTCTCTCTGCGGGTATTGGTGCGTACACGTATAGTTTTTTTTTCAGCAATTCTACTTATTATGCGTGAACGTGCGTGTGTTTGCACATGGAACAAAAGTTGCTCAACGTACACTCTCCTGATTTGGCACGGAGAACGTAACTGGATGAGAGATGAGATAGATCTTGTGGTAAATCAAATCCAATCGATTGATCAAACGATCTCACGATTGATCTATCAGAGTACACGTGACCAGGAATTAGACCTGGATAAGAAATTGTTTGAAAACGATGCACAAGAATTTTGAGTTACCTCCAGGTAGTACTTAAAGTGTTTGAGGAGATGTTCTGGTCTAGAATTTTTGAAAAATCAATTTTGTTTTTGTTTTTGATATATTCAAAGTTTAACTGTTGAAGAATATATGCGCAAGAGGATTCTCCAAGTTTTAATTATTTTCGGAAATATAGCGGTTTGTCCACTATAACCCTCGTTTGTTTTCTTCTTCCTCGAAACTTCAAACGAAACTGACTTTTCGATACGATGCCCACGATTACTGGACCGATTTACTTTACAATTTTTACAGATTGATTTTTCTTTATAGATTTCACTTCAGTATGAACTCATCACCAATTTCCGACTTTTACTAGTTTTAGAATATTCGATAATATCAAACAAGTAGTAAAAAAATTTAATTTATTTTGAGACAGATCATATTTTGTGAAAAAACAGTGTTTTTTCAATTATTCGTGGTTTATGCGATTACGACATTATTCAAAATAATCGAAAATAATTTTTTTATATATTTTTGCGATATTTATAAGAGGTTTCTGGACATTTTGGCATACCTTAAAAAAAGGTTGTATGTGTGTGTGCGTGTGTGTGTATGTGCGGATACAATTTTTTGTCGACGATTTCACGAACACGAATTAACCGATTTTACTAATTCAAAAAACATTCGATTTCTACTTATAAGGAGAAGTGCTGATTAGTTTTTGGCAAAGGCAGGTCTAGCCGTTTCGGAGATATGGGGCAAACAGTGCCAAAAATGGTATTTTTTGAAATAACGAAGCGTCCGATTTAAATAATTCAAAAACATTTCACTTGTATTGATGAAAAGAACAAATGGTAAAATTTTTGTAAAGGCAGGTCCAGCGTCTGCGGAGATTCAATAAAAATTTTAAAAAATATTGCCATTTGGCGGACAAAACAAACCCAATTCTCAAAAATCTAATTTTTTCAAAGTTTTGCAAAGTCTTTTTTAGTAACTTAGGTTTCGTACGGGAAGTTCTAGCAATTTGCATTAAAGCACGATGCTATACACCGCTAGTTTATTTTTTTTTAATTGTAAAATTATCAATTTAAGTAGATATTTTGGTTTTCCAGTTAGTTTATCATAGATCTACTTGAGAGAGTAGTAAAACCTACTAGTAAATTTACCATTTTATGATGGTAATCTGCTCTATAATTTAAAAAAAATCTATTTTTTCTTTATGACATTTTCAAGGTTTAACTATTCAAGAATGTAGGCACAAGAGGATTTTTCAAAATTTAATTTATTTTTGGAGATATAGCTTTGCCTGTTTCCCCAACTCCTTCGTGAAACTTTAAACGCGTTTTTCTCTAAACTGTCTTTTTCGATACGATACCCATGATTTCTCTATTTTTACTGGACCGGATTTAATTCACGATACTCATGATACTCCATTTTTACTGGAATGGATATAATTCAAATGTGTACAGAGTCTTCTAAAGGCTTCTCTTCAGTATGAACTAAGTTCATCTCTAAATTGCGATTTATACTATGATGAACATGAAAATCGAGAACATACCATTTTTTCGGGCAATCACTATTTAGTGAAAAAAAAATTCACTTGTAGTTCATACGATTGTCACATTGTTTTAAAAATCTAAAATCATGTGTATGGTCAGATGGCAAATTTTTGAGACCCCTCCTTTCATTACCTTCTAGTATTATCGAGCTGTATCAAAAGTGTTTTATCTCTGTCTCAAATAGCTGTAGGTGTTTCGTACAAATGGTCAAATTCGACTAGTTCAAGAAAACAAAATTTCATCTTTTGGGAAGTTAATAAATAAATTCGCTTATAAAATGTTGTATAGAAATTCTTTGATTCGTTTCTTAGGTTGTCAATCCCTGAATATCGTATAAAATTGATTAAATTTAAGACAAGGCGCTCTGTCGATGCCATCAATCATTCAAGATTTGAATAATCTTACAAAACCGAGTCGATGGATGGACCCGACATAAAAAATCGACTGATTGCCCGTTAAAATAGACATTTCGATAGAAGAGAGGGGCCGACGAAAAGATTTGCATATTTTACACGGCTCGGCCTTCTCTTATCGGATAAAATCTTTCGTTTTGCAGTTACGAAAGTTTTAGATTTAATTTCGACTATTTTTTATAATTGTCAGATGCTTATGTGATTTATAATTTACATATCTTTATATACATGCATAGATCATTCTACAGGCAGAACACCCTTGTATATTATAGTACTTAAAGTAAATTTCATTACAAATTACATTTCTTCTGGGAAATTTTGTGAAAAACTGTACCGACATCAATGTTATAATATACTTTTCAAGTAGATTATGTTGGCATTTTTTGGAAATTATTAACTTTCCGAAGGAAAAGATTATGTTTTTGCGAAAAAATACGATTTGCTAATTTTATGTTTTATCGACATGTCAGGTCATTCTATATCGAATAAGACCAAATTTGGAAAAAGTTTGTGTGTGGATGTTTTTAAACCAGACCAGACTAGGTCTTTTGTCTGGGTATGTCAGGCTCAATACTGCCTAGATATAATACCCACCAAAACAATTATTTTATGGACAGGCTCTAGAATTCTACAATTCTCACATGAATTGAACTTTTGTCTTGATTGGTCCCATTCGCTTTTCTTCTTTCCGAATATTCCTATTTTTTTACGATTTTAAGGAATTTTTGTTAGACTACCTAGTCTTAATCATACTAAAATTTTATAGTCCTTTGAAAAGTTGTCCAATTATAAAAATTAAACGAGTGTTATTTTAGTCGATACTTATAAATCACTCACAAATTTATATATTGATTTCTTATTGATTAAGTCGATTATTTCCACGTTTCGGGAAGTTCATGCAATTTACCTGAAAGCAAAATGCCACATTCAACTAGTTCACGTAGGGTAAGTTATAGTATTGGGCCTAAAATCAAAAATGAAAATTTTTGCATATCTTCACGTTTCAGAGGTTTCTGAACATTTTGGCCAACTTTGAAAATGACCAAATTGACTAAAGGTTTAAATTTCTATTCAGAATTACTGGTAACGTCGAGAAGACAAAGTGAGCAGTATGTAATGTAATTCTGGCAAAATTGTAAACTCCTTGGAGTAGATAATAAATAAATTAATTAATTTTTATATAGATGTGAGATATACCTAATATGGTAATATGTATAGTTTCCAATATTCATACGAATCAATTCTTTAGTTCAATTCTTACCATGATTCTCCGAAGTTTCTGCCGAATTATCAGCTTCAAATTCATTATATTATCGAACAAATTATTACTATGCATAAGTGGCATACTTAAAAAAACGTATTAAATAATGGTCCTAAAAACTGTGATGAATTTCGACCTTAATTCATTTGGCATAAGTGTTACATCCCGTGTGCGCATAACAAACCCATAGAATTCTCGAATTTCGTTTTGGTCATTACTTGTACCTTTCTATATTATAAAAAGTGAAGATCAAAAGGCAGTGATGGATTTAAAAGAATAATAGAAATAGATATAGTAATAAAAATTTAAATTACACGAGTTGTTAGTTTGTACTCGTTACAGCATACCATGATCTTATGAAGAAGAAGTTGGATTGAACCAGAAAATCTGTTTCGCTAATTTCATGTTTCAAATCATTCTGAATCGTTTGATACCAAATAAAACACTGATTTCAATATCATTCGACGATGAGCTTTTGCGATAATCGGCCTAGATTCTTTAAAATTACAAAAATTTTCATCCAAATCAAAAACTTTTCACAAAAGTTTGGCATGGTGCTCGTTAGTTGTCAGAAATCTATAGCCTGATCGGATTTAGAAATATAACAGATTTATCTAGTGTTTTTATTTTTTATCTTTACCAAGAAGAAGTTTGTTTGTTTTTCCCCAAAAATAGGGTTTGCTAGTTTTATATCTTTTGAAGTTTCCATTCAATAAGAATGGAAACTTCTAACACCAAAATTGGAAAAAAATGTGTATGTTTGTGTGTGAGCCAAATTTTGATGAATACTTTTAACTAAATGCATATGTCGTTAGTTTCATTCAATTTATTCTAAGATTTATTATTATCGTTATTTGTTTCGCCTGACTACACCTCTGTTTTTGATCTATAAACAGATTGTCGAATTTTTTTTCATACTTTAAATAGAACACTAGTCTATTTATACGATGTACTCCTAACACACTATCACATATTCTGTGATAAGTATGTAAATTTAAGAATAAGAAAAAAAAAATGAATTACCTTCTATACGAAATCAGACAATAGAAAGAAATAATAAGGTTGTGCTTTTTTGGTTTTGTTCGAAAAAAAACTTGTATTATTATCCAAGCCGATATGATTCATCAAAACGAGATTTTAGAATTTTATGTGATACAGTAGGTTACATACATTTACAGGAATTACAAGATTAGAAACAGTGTAACCCAAAAATTATCTGAAAATTGTTGTGTAATTTTATTGTTGATTGAGATTTTCATATCGTGAGAGAGCTAGAAGAAATAATAACAAAACTAGTTGTAAGTGGCATTTCGCCTTGTACGTGAAACAGAATACGTGTAAAAAATCGACTCAATCTATATATAAATTTATTAGTGATTAATAAGTATAACGACTTGCTGTAGAGTGATCATAATATGAGAAATTATAATAGATTATTAAATTTGGAACAAATTTTTAAAATACACATTATTGAAAAAAACAGTGGTTTAATTTTTATAATTGTATCACTTTTCAAAGAACTATATTTTAGTATGTTATTTAAGAATAGGTAGTCCATCGATATACAAAAATTTATTGAAATTCTCAAAAATATTTGGCATTGTGCCTTAAGGCAAATTGCTAAAACTTCCCGTACCAAAAATTAAGATTTTTAAAAAAGATTCAATTTTCTTTTAGAAAGCTGAAAAAATCGTTTTTTGAGATTTTTAAAATTTTAGACAAAATTGACCTTTTTGAAGACAAAAGTTCAATGAAGGTGGGAATTGTAGAATTCTAGAGCCTCTCCCCATAAAAGAATCGAGGCTTTTAGTCGGTATTATACCCAGGCGGTATGGAGCTTAACATACCCAGACAAAAGACCTAGGTTGGTATGCGTAAATGCATTACTTTCGCTTACAGAAAAACGTACACTCACAAATACTTTTTCCAAATTTGGTCTCCGGAAAACAAAATTAGCAAATTGGATTTTTTCGCAAAAACAATCTTCTCTTTCGGAAAGTTAATAATTTACAAAAAAAGGCGAGCGTAATCTATAAACTACTTGAAAAGTGTTATATAGCATTACCGTTAATTGAGTTTTCCATTAAATCCAGAATTAGAATAAATAGTTTTGCAATTAGAAGATTAATTGAAAAAAAAATTTTTTAATTGTAATATCTGTTACAACTGCTAAATTTGTGGGAGTGCCAAATGCAAATGCATCTAATATTTTATTTAACCATGAACGAAGTTGGGACTTGGAAACATTTCATTATATTTTTTATACAACTTAAAAATTTAAGAGAATTAAATAAACATCACATTATTGAACCCATATTGGAAATTAAAATGCTCTGGATGACGATATCAGAGATAAATAAGAAGGATTAAAAAGACCAAGATGGAGAAGAATGTAGATCGACGACTTAGGCGATAAGATAAAAATCAGGGAATTGAATGTTGAGGCATAGGCAACAAAAACGTGGAAGCATAAACGCAATAATTAAATAAAATAGACAAGAATAAAAAAATCCAAGGCTTGAAAACAATGTTTTTCATGCCTTGGATTTGCCTTTAGGCACAGCATTGTTAAGGAGCAGATAATTGGAATGAAATTCATCTATCTAGAATTTTCACTAATATCATTTTTGCAAGAGTTAAATTTTGGATCATGGAATCAAGAACACATATACATACATATAATATACAGTACATATGTTCCAGAACTCAACGTCAAGCCGAACTGGAATGATACGAGTAGTATTGATCATAACTGTCACGGAAAAAATTAGAAAAGTAGTTTGAAAATTTGAGCTTTTAAGAGCAACCCAGAGCTGTAGTAGTTAAATTTTATTAACTGATAAATGAATGTTACCAACTTTTTTATGATGTTCACTCATTCTAATACATCGTATCAGTGTATGTCAAATTTATTAACTAATTAAGTAATTAACAACGCTGTAGCTAAATTTTATGGCCACTGAAAATACGTTGGAATTTCTTGAATAAATGAATCATAAAACTTGGTATAAAAAATTGAGATGCCATCACCAGACATCTGAAGCCACTAATTCGAGAGGCCATATTATAAACTCATTAAATGTTAAGATTTTTTTTATTATGCTGAATGTGGGTTATACATGTGTACTATAAAATTAAAGTACAGATGTGAAAAATTTATGATTCTTTTATTTTGCTGGGTAATTAAATTTAAACGATGTAAAAATTTATATTGAAGAGCAATGGCTTTTCAAAGATAGTAGATATTTTACTTCATTGTCGAGCAAAATTTTGCAAAGTTAAAACAAAGTAATAAAATCATAAAATGAAATTTTATTTTCAGAAGATATGTATTGAAAATGTACTCTAGGAATTATAAAGCCAAAAAGCAACTAATATATCGTACGAGATTATGAAAATTATAGACTAAATTATTGAAGCAATTATGTTGTGTGGTAAAATCAAGTGTGATACTGTTTTTTTTTTTACTACTGATACTATTTTTTTCTGAATTTCTTATACTGCTTATGCTAAGACCATAAATGAATCTCAAACGCAAGACATCCAATAGGATATTAAAAGTATAGGATAGGATATTAAAGAATTTGGAACTTCTGAATTGTAGACGTGGGTCCAGGACAACGCTTGTCGGGTCATCTAGTACAGGGCTTCTTAAACTTTTTTATATAGCGACCCCCTTCAAGCTTAGGGAATTTTAAACGACCCCCTCCTCCAAATAATAAAATATATATTAACCGTTATTGCACTATTTTACAATGTAAATAAAATAAGGATTGAAGAATATGTACCCATTCATGTTATATATAATTGGAAACGTTGACATAAAACTATATATATATATATATATATATATATTATATATATATATATATATATATATATTATTTATTCAATAGAAAAAATAAACTTTTGTAACAAATTCTTTATAAGAAAACATAAAACTATATCTACATATTCAATAGAAAAAATAAAATTTTGTAACATTTTTTCAATGAAAACCTATTATAAACATCAAACAATATTAATGTGATGAATGTGATTATTTATTTTTACACAAATAATTAAATCTAGACTCAATTTAAGTTAGTGCAGATCGTAATAAATTTTCAACGTATATTAAAGTTGAACGGTATTTTGATTTTATGTAAGTTAGTGTAGAAGAGGCTGATTCACATAAATATGTTGCACAAAATGGCAGTAATTTGTTTATTGGCATTTCCGATAGTAGGGAATATTATGATTTGATTTCAATCTAAAATTCATGCACAGACACTTGAAAAAATCTGAGTCGCAAGGTAGTATCATTTGTTAATTCGGTAAATTCTTCTTGTGCTTTTAAGTTTGAAAAATTAATTTCTTCCATTTCAATTGAAAATGGATTGCAAATCCATTGTTGTGTATCGATATCATTGAGAAAATACCTATGGATATAAACTTCCATATTCTTCAAATGAGTAACTATAATTTTTGTTATAGGAGTTTTTTTTTTGAAATATTGTTACTAATTATATACTCGTCAGTAAATGGAAACATTTCGAGCGATCCACTTTCTACTCTGTTTTTCTATATAAGAATTATTTTAACAAAGGCCTCAAGTTTATTTTTTAACATAAACATATTAACATTGCATTGATAAATTCATATCATTGATTTTATCAAAAATATTGGCCAAATAGCTTAGCTTGAGAAGCCATAAATTATCGTGAAAATAGTCGGCCTAATAATACTAATTTTAAAATTTTGTTTATAATGATTGAAAAGTATCAGGTCTTTGCGACCCCTTCTTAGTAGTCTCGAGACCCTCCTGGGGGTCGCGACCACCCACTTTAAGAAGCCCTGATCTAGTATATATATATATATATATATATATATATATATATATATATATACATATATATATATATATATATATATATGTGTGTGTGTGTGTGTGCCCAGGCACATGACATGACAGAGAGCACAAAGCACAAAGCACGCGCGCCCGCACATTGTTCGAAAAAGTGTGCCAAAGTGTGTTCAGGAGGCACACACAACACACAACACGCACCGCATATAGGTCGTTCAATTTGCTACCATTGTTGTACTTCTGCCATGTCGTTCTCTGTTCTCTGTTCTCTGTGTACATTTCAGATCATTCTCTCTTTTTTATCGAATGCAAACTCGCAAAGAGCAGAGTTTAATAGTCTCTTTTCACACCATGCGATCCACTCGCTTTTCTGATCACTCTAACCAACTTTAACTGAGGCAGATCAGATGTTCGTGAGGGGTGCAAAAGAAATGAAATTGTTTCCTCGAAAAAAAAAAAAATAGCCTGTGACAATGCCAGGTAGAAGGGGAATTGAGTAGAGAAGTGCAAGAGATATTCCAATTCTCATAATTGCAGAATTGCAACTTGTATTCTGCTTGCAAGGTATTTTTTTCAGCCTGACCTTATAGTTTGCAGGTGATTGTTTTCCTGATTCTCTGTACAAGAAACAATCTTGGTCTAAATCTTGATCCGTGAGTGAGAGGACTCTAATGACGTGGATGTTATTTGGACACACTTTTTACCACCTTCTCGATAAAATCTACTTTTGCTTCAGACAATCTGCTATTGGCCGAACTGTTGCAACTTGTTCGGGTTGATTTTTATCCGCAATCTTCTAGAGGTCAGAAAGCTACTTATGAATTATTTTAATGCCCTTAGTTGGAGTTATACCCTCCTATACCCTATTATTAACTCCTTCTGTTTAAACACAATACATATCTTGGATGTTTTCAATAATTTCACACTTCAACTCAAGAGACATGGCTATTTTCTTTGGACCCATGGTTATAAAAGTAAATAGTATTTCGTAAATGTAAAAAAGCGAAAAACGCAAACTCAATATATATTTATATATTTATATAACCATTTTATAACTGATTTTGAAGTTAAAATTTGGAACGTTAAAATAGTTACCATATATTCACGAGGGTAAATCATTATTTTTATATAATTATAATAATATATAAATGAAATAACTAACTAGAAAATCATTCAATATCATAAAACAGTAATAATATTTCTGTTATGGGAGAATTATTGTTGCTACTTTTGAAATTCTCAGTATTTTGCCATTAACATTTTTCGAAAAACCTCCTACTTCCTCTAAACTCATCTCGAATTTTGTTCGTATTTCGAAGCAAACGAGACGCTTCTTTGGCGGAACACTCGTAAGTTGGGGTACTCTGTATGGTCATCTTAATGATTTTTAATTCTTGACTAATATTATTCCAAACAGAGCAGTTAATTGCTGATAACATACTTGTACAAGAACTTGTTATTGTCTTTGGCCGTTGCTTGTGGTCTCCTTTGTGATATTGATGCTATTTTAAAGCACTTATTTCCTTATTTTCTGCACGAAATATACTTCAGTTGGTTTGTCAATGTCTTTGACTGTTGCTTATGATCTTGGTAGAAAAGTGATAAGAATGGCATGTTTTTCCTAGTTCTCAATATACTTGAACTTATGGTGATAAGATCCTGCTGATTCTTGTTCTGCTTGGTAGAAAAGTGTAATTGGTATTTTAATAAGGGGGCATCCATTAATTACGTGAGGATTTTAGGGAGGGGGGATTTGGCAAAAAATCATGAAATATCACATGGGGGAGGAAGGGGTATAGAAAGCTATCACGTGTGTTAGTTTTTACTTGAATTTTTTTTAAAAAAAAACAAAAACATTTTCAAAAAAAAAATCAAAAATTTTACATGTTTTTCACATAACTAAAAATACGCGTAAAGTTTGGTGAGGGAGGGTTGCTAATTTTGAATATCATCAAGTATCACCAAGGGAGAGGAAAGGGGCGTAGGTTCCAAAAATCCTTAAAAAATTGATCACGTGGTTAACGACGCCCCCTATAATGTCCTTTACCTCGGTCTTCAGGTACTGTTGCTTTCTTTCTTTTGGTTTGTAGATCTGTCAATTGAGTTCCTCGATGGTGTGAAATAAGCCTAAACTACAATGTTTTGTAAGCAGATATATATGACATGTACGTACAGTGTGTCAATACTCCGTGTCGTTGAACTCAGCCAAGACCAACCGAAATACAGTTATTCAACTTTACAAGATGTCAAGATGGACACGCAGTATCATTGGCGTCCGACGTTTTATAACATCCGGGCGATTGTTAAAAATTTTGCTATATGGGACAAAATAATTATTTGAATGGATTTGGTGAATTTTTATATGGTATCGTAATTGGCCATAGGTTTACTGCTGGAAATTGAAATTAGAAACATATTAAACTGTAGGTTTTTGTCTAAAAAATATAGAAATAATGAGAAGGTTGTTTTCGCCAAAAAATCGATCCACACTTAAATAAAATGAGTTTTTAGAACTCGAAATTGATGAAATAAAATGTGTTAAACAAATTAAATTAAGTTATACATTTTCCAATTTCTTATGTATACTTGAAAAATGAATTTTTAGAGAAAGCATAAATTTTATTGTCGAAATAACATTTAGTCTGAACATTTTACCTAAATAACTGATCAATTCTTATTAAGTTGATCATGTATAAGTATCGGGAACCTATATAATGCAACTATCCTTAAGGCAAAGTGCTACTCACAAGTTGTTTCTATTTTAGTAAAATAATTACGGGCTGTCTGTCTAGTTCTTTTGCAAAGCCTACGCAATGCTACGCAGCGTCTACGTCGCTACGCACATGACGGAGTTATCGCATTCATACGCATGCAAGCGAAACGGTTTTCTTAGGCTATTTACCCATTGTCTATAATTTTCTCGATTTTTTACGTTATATAAACTGTTTATAATTAAAACATTGAAATGTGTAAACTATATAAGGGTCCGTCTATTAAACACGTGACCGATTTTTAAGAATTTTTGGACTCCTCCTTCCCCATCGGTACTATGGATCTTTAGTACATATAGCAAATCACAAAATTCTTGTTTAATCTTTTTTTAATTTTTGGATTTTTTTTAAATTAGGTAAAAAAATAGATACACATGCTATCTTACAAGATCTCTCTCCACTTGTGTTATTCCATGATTTTTTATACCTCCTTTGTCGTGATTAATAGGATAATAATGAAAAAACTGTTTTGATTGATTGTTACTAATAATGAAATAGTATTCAAATTCTAAAATTTAAAAGTAATATTCGTAAAAATCACATTTTATTTAAAAAAAATTTTTTTTGAAAACTTTTACAATTTTTGGGAGTGATCAAAATTAATAAATATTATCACTATTATCGCTTAAAGTATAATTTATTCGTTATACTAATAATTTCATAGACCGAAGAAACGTGATACAGAATCAATTGTATGAAAATTAATACGGATTTATAACGTAATTGATTCTTAAAAGTATTTTATTTACTGGTAAAATTTAAGTGAAATAGTAAGTAAATTATTAGAATCTTTTATAAAAAATATTCTATTGTGTTCATGTCAAATAGGAACTGTTGGATCTGTCTTATTCACAAATAATCGGATTGGATTGGATATCTTTACCAAAAGTTCTACAACTTCTACACTACAATTCTGCATAAAATTCTTCTATGGTAGAAATATAAAAATGATTGTAACTTCTAATAGTTATAGTTCTAATAATCGCAAGTCTAAGTATAGTCTAAGTTATAATAATCGCAGAAAATCGAAAATGAAGAATGTATATTTTTACGTTCAGAAGATTTTGGCATAACTTAGAAAAAATGATGTATGTTTGTAAGTATGTATGTATTATGTGCGGATACAAATTTTCGTCTAGAGCATTGATCAACCGATTACATGATTCAAAAAAACATCGATCCTATTCATTGAAGACGTGATAATTATAAAAAAAAAGTTTAATTATTAGAAAAATGACGTATATGAGAATGACGTGTATAAGAATATTTACAAAATTTCTGTCGAAAATAGGAATTAACCGATTTCATGGTTTCTAAAAACAACGTTTGGAGGCGTGCATTAATCACGTGAGGTTTTAGGGGGAGGGGGGGTTAGACGAAATAGCACGTTGTGGAGGTGGGGTATGGTAAGATATCACGTGTATTTATTTTTTAATTGATTTTCTTAAAAAATTCAAACATTTCAAAAAAGAATCAAAAATTTTGTTTTTTCACGTAACTAAAAATACACGTGATGTTTGGTGGGGGAGGGGGGGATAATTTTGAATATCACCACGTATCACCATGGGGGAGGGGGGGTCCTTAAACTAGCTCACGTGAATAATGGACGCCCCCTTTCATATTCATGGAAAGGCGTGCTAATTAGATTTTGGCAAAGTGAGGTCCAGTTGTTTCGGAGATACGGGGCAAAAAGTTCAGTTTCTACCTGTACCGATGAAGATGTCTGTATCAAAATTATACTTACAGCTGTATATAATGACGTACACTAGACCAACACATGATCAAGTAATGTCGTTGTGTAAAACTTGTCCCGGTCATGAGCACAAGCCCTTACTTTACTCGTACGCACGCACGCAAGCCGCGAAACGCGAAACGGTCTCCGTTGTACGTTGTAGCGTAGGTAACATTTGTATCATTGTATCGGATACTATACGGAGTCCGTAGCGGTGTGAGTACTATACTGTGTGTAATGGCACTGATATTATGAGTCTGCGAGAGTTTCCTTTGGTTCGTTGAACCCGAGAGCGATTGAGGCACAGCTGATCGCTTACCGTTTCTCGAGAGGACCGACCGACCGGCTGCTCGCCGTCGTTTTGTCTTTTGTTTGCGGACGGTGTGTCAATAGGCCAGTAGCCGTCGTAGCCGACTGCAAAATCCGGCTCCCGAAGAGAGACGCCGCTAACGTGGGCCGCCGCGAGCTCTTCTTGTGCCGCTGTATGTAAAGCTGTGCCGCTGTGCGTGCAATGACTTGACTCTCTCGGCATCGGGAGGACCGACTGACTGACTGACTGACGCGCTCGGGTCGGCCTGTGGGCAATAGGGCATTGCAGCGGATTCCAACAATTGGACTGGACAGGATGGCAATGATGATAAATTATTAGGGCCTATTGACAAAATATTTGCACTGGTTAAACTATTGATAGTGCTTTAAGGGGTATTCTACTGTAGAATTTTGAAAAAATCGAAAATTTTTTTTTCATATTTTCAAAGTTTAATTATTCAAAAATATGTCATTAAAAGGATTTTCCAAAATTACTATTATTTCCTGAGTTATATCCGTTTTAGTGACGTGGCCTCGGTTCGGGTCCGACCGAGTCTCAAAACTTTGAACGTTTTTTTCTCGGAACTACTTTTTTCGAGCTGGCGGTAAGGATATCTCGAGTTCTAATGAACCGATTTATTTCAAATTTGGAGAGGATCTTCTCTATACATCGCTTTATCGCATGGACCTTTCCCAAAACTATAATTTTTCGTTTAGTATTTTTAAAAAATTCAGAATTGTAACAAAAACATGAAAAAAAACATTTTTTTTCAAACTGCCGCCATTCAAACAAAAAGTTTTTTTTTGACTTATCCAAGGTTCATACGATAGCGGCATCTATAATAATTAAGAATCCATCTATTTTTTATGTTTCGGATCACCAGGAGTGTTGGGAATCATGTACGCCAGGACACCCTCTTTTTTTGAGCCCCACTTGACTGCCCATAACTTTGTGAATTCTATTTTTTTTTCTTTAATAATTTTTTTTATGTAATAATGAAATATCAATAAACAAATGTTAAAAAAATCTATAGCAAAAAAATATTATGTTTCCTTTATACATTCAAAAACCGGGCAAAAATACCCCTTAAAGGGAAGAGCCTGCTTTAGAGATGTTCGCTCCATATCAAAGGGTGCGATAAATATGATAAAAAAAAGATCATCGAACTCGAACAAAAAATCATGCTTTTTGATACAAAATTGACTTTAGATTGGTGAAAAACTGGGTTAATTATAACTTTTTTCAAGTTTTTTTAGGTTCAACTAGAATAGAATTTAATCCTGAATCCAATGAATTTATCACGTTTTTATAGGATGTTTAGTTTTTTTCCTATCTTTCCCGCCAATTTGAAAAAATCGTAAAAATGTAAAACCGAGAAATCGCGTTTCGGAGTTTTCGTTCCTCTCGTATGCATGCTTGACGCTTGCTTACTATTTTTTTGTAACTCCGAAAATAATTTGAACTTGTTTCTGAAATTTTTGGGATATATTCTTGGCTAGTTTTGGAAAATATTTTTTCGCAAAAAAGAAATTGATTTTTTTCAAGCCTCTAAAGCAGCCCCCTCCCCATTTAATGGGGTATTCTAGTGAAGAGGAGTTTTTAAATCATTGTAAAAAGGCAATCTATTTTTTCACGACTCTTTTTTAATAACTTATTTATCACCATTACAAGAAATAATTGAAACACAAAGAAGTTAAAATTTAAAAATTAGTGGTAGTTGAAGTGGGAGTGAAAAAAAATACCATCTTCTTACAACCTTTTTGTTTTTAACGTTTTTTTCATTTTAAAATAGTAAAAATTTAAATTTGGTAATGAGGCTGTATATACTAGTGAGAAGTCTATAAAGCTAGAAACAGCTAGATCTTTGTCAAAAATTTGTCTGTACAGCATTGATCATCGGCCGAATCATTCAAATCGGCTGATCCATGCTCTCGAAATCGTCGATAAAAAACTTATATACAGGATATATAAGGTACTTTGCTTTAATTTCTTACAACTCTGAGATGTTTTGTATAGCAAATCCAATGCTAAATTATGTAACCAATTATAAATAACGAAGTAAATTATACGGTGTTAGCCCAAATGGCGTTTATATTTATTCCTAAGTTTGAATTAGCTCGGAGTGCTTTTCAAAGCACGACTAAAATAATAATGGATTATGTAATTAATATCAAATAAGTTACGCGAACAAGTATCTTGTACAAGTTCTTTTACAAAAATTTCTTTCTTTTATTTAGCGCATGGAAAATAGATTAATAAAATAATAAATTGCAAAAATATAAGTAGAACTGTAAAATGTACTAAAAAGTCTTTAAAGACTTAAATAATAGTCAAACAACTTTTTGAAAAATTACTAATTACTTTACCTATAAGCCGACGATTTTGTATAAGGATTTTCTAAATTATAATATTTTCTAATGAAAAAAAATCATTTTATCGTTTTGCTCACAGGACAATTGACAGTTAATATTATTCCGAAATTTAAATTTTAATACGTGGGAGAAAATCATATTAAGCATGGACATTGACAATTAGTGCCAAAAAAGCTGTCTTCAACCGTATTTTTTTACTAATAAGCCAATTAAAATTCAAGTTGGCTGGCACATTCGAATTTATTTCTTCGGCACGTATTTGCTCACATTATATTTTTTTCTCCAATGCAATAAACATTGATATTCGATATGTGAAATGCGTACACGCACATTGGAGCAGAATGCCACTAACCATATTCGGGCATGTCGTAAAAAGAACCTGAATTGCTTTTTATTGTTTGTGTCCCACTATGTTCGATGTCGAAGAAGATTCGTGCTGTGCAGAAATATTGGAAACCAGAATAAACTAGAAATTTGAAAAAAAATAGAGAAATAGATGGATGACCAAATTTGTCAAAATTAAATCTAAATAAATTACTGATGAATATTACTTAATGCACATATCGGAAAGCTCGTGCAGCTTGTCTAAGACTAAATGTCACTTACGCCTAGCCCAAAATTAATTCATGCCACAATCAAATTGAAACCCAAAAACGTACGCAACTTTGAATAGTTTTTTTAAATTACTTAAATTTACTTTTAGTAAATTGATGAAGCCTCAGAACTTTTTTACAATATATTTGTATGTATATAAAATATGTATATATTTATATATGTATATGTATATTTATATGTACCAAAATGTCAAGTCGATAATTATTGATAAAAAAAAGTTCTCTCTCGCACACACATAAATTATACTTGCTACAGTTGAATTTCCAAATATTATTAAATCTGGTTATTTTTACTCTCTTATGCAAAAGTATTTATTACGCATTTTGTGATTTTTTATATATACATTTGTACTTTTATGCTGATCGATTTTATGTAATATAGAATTATATGTAAGCTTGTTGAAGTAAATGACATGCTGTACAATCATAAGTCGAAAAAAAATATTAGTTAAAACAGAATTTAATTTGTCACAACCATATTCAATCATTTTATCACTAATTTCTACATTCTTTTCTAGTATCGAATTGTTACAAAAAAGTTAGTTAAAACAAAATTTAAATTTGTGCCAACATGAATTTGTAATCAAATCAGGTTATCACTATAATGATAAAATGATATGAGGATTTATAATTTCAATTATAATTTCATATTTTATTTTTTTACATTCTTTTCTGTTTTCAATTATTAAACAAAGTTTTAAATAATTATTAATTTAACGCACTTGATTAATATAATAATCCATTTAATTAATTTAATTCTCAAGCTTAAAAACTCTTAACCGAGGATTTACATATTTACTACTCCGCACGCATACGGTGCGTGAGATCGTTCTTAATATATCTCTTGTTTTAGTGTTTTTCCGCACTCAACAGAGGGTCTACTGTTCCCAAATTCATAACTCTTTCTAAGAACTGATTCTCGTATTATAATACACGTACTTTAAACGGTTAATTTTTTAGTAATATTTAGTGAAAGCCCTTGCTATTTTCGTGAAATCCTTTTAAATTAAAAAACAGGCCTTGGAACTGTTTACCTTCTGACTGTCCCATTGTGGTAAAAAATCGAGGTGACAATTTTTTGAAAGCCAGCAAAAACGCATCTCTAGCACGATCTCTACAATGAAATGTAGCTGGAAGTTTTACTGAATCTCAAGTTACTATATCATGCAACTTGCCTTAAGGCAACTCACACTTAGTTTTTTAACTGATGATGTAAAAAAACTGGATGCTCTATAGCAGTACCAGACGTCGTGTCAAAAAAAAAAACAATATTGCAACGTTGTCATCGACCCGTCGATAATTCGCTGCGCCGATAACTATCGATATCAATACGGGATATTCCAATCAGCAATCTACATTGACAAATTTAAAATGCGATTTAGCACCGCATACCATTTTACCATTTTACAATTACATATCGACATACAAATACAAATACCAATAAACGAACGCAATCTGAGGTCGTTCACTAAAATCTAAACCGTGAAATATACACAAGTTCGTTGACCGTCGTCCCGTCTTCAACTTTCTCTGTTTCCAACGGAAAGGTTTCTGAACTTTTCAATACACCAATACCAATAACCTGGACAAGGAACACACCTGGGACGAACACGAATGTTTGCATACATTGCGATTGCTATTCATATTCATATTCACCCACATTCGAATTATTCGAATTATTCTCAAACACACTCCTCCGACAGATGAATGACTGGGTTAAATGAGAAATATTTGCAGATAGAACAAATATTAATTGCATTCATCTGCAAAACT
>NW_020536999.1:15013980-15086982 GCF_003426905.1 Ctenocephalides felis
CCCACTGGTTTCTTGCAGCGCTACACTTTGGAAATCACTGGTTCAAACGAACATCTTATAATCTTACAAAAAGTGGTTTAATTATAAAAAATCAATAAATCAATTGGCAGCGCTTTTAGGATATTTAAGCAAGTGTTTGTGCACTATACTTAATATAATTACAAATATTATAAGTCTATATTGAAGATATTACTTTTGAATCGCTCTATTTGTTTTTAGTGAAAGTGAAACTTTTATTTTTATTTCGAATTTCAAATTTATTGGTGAAATATTCAGTTGAAAATTTTATCTAAGTAGGTAAATCTGAATTTTATTCATTAAGTTGAATATTTATTATTTCCGTAGGGTAGTTATAGTAATGGGCCGAAACTCGAAATGAAAATGAAACCTCAGAAAAAATGGACGTGTGTGTGTGTTTTTCATGCCGCATTTTTTCGTCCATGTTTTCGGGCGCATGGAACCAACCAATTTGAATGGTTCAAAAACATTCGATTTCTATGATAGGGAGATGTGCTGATTAGTTTTGGCAAAGGCAGGTCCAGCCGTTACGGAGGTACGGAGTAAAGAGTGCAGAAAATACAAATCGAGTTTTTGAGAGAACGGAGTATCCGATTTGAATTATCTGAAAACGTTCAATTTGTGTGATTGGAAAAATAGGTAATTAGTTTTTGGCAAAGGCAAGTCCGGCCATTTCGAAGATAGAGAGCTAAATGTGTAAAAAAATGGCAGTTTTTGGGAGAACTAAGCGTCCGATTTGAATGATTCAAAGAACTTCTGCTTGTTTTTAACAACTAATTGCTATTGATTTTTTTGTATATCGAAAATAATTCCGTTTCGCCATAAGGCACAATGCCATAACAACCACTTGTTATTTACACAATCGGTTATTTTATGCAACGTCACCTAGTTGGAGTTTTGCCGTTCGGAGATCATTACAATAATAAACTATCAAATAATACTTACAGTTTATTCTGTCATTGAAAGCTTTAGATAGTTCGTAAAAATTATCAGATTTATCTTCACGTAAACATGCTAAAAATTATTAAAGTATGATATAAATATTATCTGCACAGATTTGCAACTGAATAGAAACTGTTTGTTAGAATTGTTTACGAAATATTATTTGCGCAAATTATTTAGCAGTGAAATAATCAGCATTTAATAATATAAATATATTAAGCGGCCCAGCCCGTAAAGCATATACATACATAACATATATATATATATATAGATATATATTATATTTATTGTGACACTGATTTATTGTACCATTTGGGTAATTCCATTTTAAATTAATCTCATGAGACTTCGTATATTTTCAGATTTCAGTCAGATAATTACGAAAGTAACAAGCACAGATTCTTAAATACCAATATCTATATATATATATATATATATATATATGTATATATCCCAATTTATATATAAAATCGAGTGTTTTTAACAAAAAATATTAGTGATATGGATATATAAATTATTACAGGTAAATAATTTTTGCTTCTCAATTTTATATAAAACCACCTTTTTTAGTTAATTCTTATTACTCTTTACCCCGGTACATAATCCATTCCTTTATAATTTTTTTTTCTAATTAATCTGTATTGACCATCATTAATTAATGTTAATCAATATTTTTAAAAAACATTGTATTTGACAGAATAAACCCGATGATGGAACGTACCTAGTTCCGAAACGTCGTTATTAAACATCTACAAAAAACAAATTGTTTTTTATTATTGGATTTACTGTTCGGAAAAGAAACAATCAATATATTGAAAAAATCCAGGACTTATCTATTGAATATATATATATATATATATATATATATATATATATATATATATATATATATACGAGTATATAGTATCCGACTTTAATAAAACAGAGCGGAAAATAAATGCGTTCCAATAATGTGGAGAAAAAGATTCAAATCACTTTTCTATTCCTTTCTAAATCTAGGATAACTATTTTATTATCTGGATTTTCGAAGCTTAAATTTTATGGACAAAATAAAAACAGTGACAGCACATATACTGCTACACCAATAATATGCTAGTATAGCTGTGTATGTATAATTATATACAAATATAGATATACAAACTGATATAAAAAGTTTTTGAATTTTAAAGTGGTATAAAAACTTTTAGCAGTTAAGAAAATTACATGAAGTTTGCAATATGTGAAAATAAACGTCTTAATCAATAATAAGATTTCGGATTTAGATACAATATTCGACTTTTCATTTGCAAAGCAATGTTTTTGCTTTCACTAAACACTAATAAATTTCTAATTTTAATTGATATCTTTTAAACATATAATATTTATAATATACGTACAATTTAGATTATCTATAGTGCGCCAATAGGCGCTTGGATGTAATAAAAGAGCAGTCCATTATTCTAGAATTCAATGAATTTTTACAATTTTCGTTAGCCTATAATAATCTAAGATGTTCATGTAGATCATGAACTCTGTCGCCTAATTAAGTTTTATTAAAAACGCCAAAAACATCTTTACGTTAAAAACTAACAAACACAATTCCTAAATTATACTTTTGATCGTTTTTTTAAATGTATGTGTTATCTTAAAATGCTGAAGAAGAGCAATTCTTATCTACAAATATTAAAGAAACGGCTCAGCCGATCTTGAAAAACTAATCAACCCTAATCGAGTGTTAGCGGCATTTTGAAATGTGCGTAACATAGATCAACTTTACGGTCGTCTTGTTCCCTCCTTTTTTAGCGCGGGAATTCTTTGATTAGTATGTAAATGTTTAGATATAAGCCCTTGTTAATTCTGCTATCGATGGATAAACATCATTGGAAATATAAATATCCTGACGAAATAAACTGAGTATTGATAAGTATAATGCGTTAATTATTAAGTGATATATTTATATACCTGAAGTACTAATTCATTTTTAGCGTAAAACATTGTGGTTAATGTAAAAAACAATTGCATAATTATTGTTTCCAACACAAGTTATATGGAAAAGCTATTATAGTTATTCATTTTGAATTTTGGAAATTGATTCATAATAATTGCAAATACATTTTGTTTATTCCCACGAAAATTAAAAACATCTTACCAAAGTGATCAGAGAAAAACTAGGCAAAAAGGGAACGAGATTCCGCTGCTATTGTACTGGAGTAGTCAACACAGGCAAGAGAAGCATCAAAGAAATCGAATTCACTGTACATTGAATATATTCTGAATTGAAAGTATATGCTGACATTTTGATGCAACTCTTATGTAATTGTATTGTGAGTTTTAGTACCTAATACATACGTAATTTTATAAAGCAATTATAAATTTTTTTTTTGACAAGATTAATTTACAACTTGGTCTTCAGTCCCCAGTGGCGCAATTGGTTAGCGGACGGTACTTATAGGACAGTTCCGCGAGCAATGCCGGGATTGTGTGTTCGAGCCTCACCTGGAAAATTGTTGTTTTGCAATTTTGATGTGACACTTATATAATTGTATTGTATAAAATTTCTGGAGAAGTTCAATTTACAACTTGGTCTTCAGTCCCCAGTGCCGCAATTGGTTAGCGAGCAATGCCGGGGTTGTGAGCTCGAGCCTCACCTGGGGAATTGTTGTTTTACATAAAAATTTGATGTAACTCTTATGTAATTGTATTGTGAGTTCTAGTACCTAATACTTACGTAATTTTATTAAGCAATTATATGAAATTTCTGGAAAAGATTAATTTAGAACTTGGTTTTCAGTCACAAGTGGCGCAATTGGTTAGCGCACGGTACTTATAGGACAGTTCCGCGAGCAATGCCGGGGTTGTGAGTTCGTGCCTCACCTGGGGAATTGTTGTTTTACATAAAATTTTGATGTAACACTTATGTAATTGTATTGAATGAAATTTAAAAAAAAATTAATTCACAACTTGGTTTTGAGTCCCCAGTGGCGCAATTAGTTAGCGCACGGTACTTATAGGACATATCCGCGAGCAATGCCGAGGTTGTGAGTTTGAGCCTCTCCTGGGGAATTGTTATTTTACATAAAATTTTGATGTAACAGTTATGTAATTGTATTGAATGAAATTTCTTGAGAAAATTAATTTACAACTTGGTTTTCGGTTCCCAATGGCGCAATTGGTAAGCGCACGGTGCTTATAGGACAGTTCCGCGAGCAATGCCGGGGTTGTGAGTTCGAGCCTCACATGGCGAATTGTTATTTTACATAAAAGTTTGATGTAAGACTTATGTAATTGTATTGAATAAAATTTCTTTAGAAAATTAATTATCAACTTGGTGTTCAGTCCCCAGTGGCGCAATTAGTTAGCGCACGGTACTTATAGGACAGTTCCGCGAGCAATGCCGGGGTTGTGAGTTTCAGCCTCACCCGGGGAATTGTTATTTTACATAAAATTTTGATGTAACCGTTATGTAATTGTATTGTGAGTTCTAGTACCTAATACTTACGTAATTTTATTGAGCGTAATTTACATAATTTTATTAAAATATCTTTAGAAAATTAATTAACAAGTTGGTATTCAGTCCCCAGTGGCGCAATTGGTTAGCGCACGGTACTTATATATACTCACCTGGGGAATTGTTATTTTACATAAAAGTTTGATGTAAGACTTATGTAATTGTATTGGATAAAATATCTTTAGAAAATTAATTAACAAGTTGGTATTCAGTCCCCAGTGGCGCAATTGGTTAGCGCACGGTACTTATAGGACAGTTCCGCGAGCAATGCCGGGGTTGTGAGTTCGAGCCTCACCTGGGAAATTGTTATTTTACATAAAAGTTTGATGTGAGACTTATGTACTTGTATTGGATAAAATATCTTTAGAAAATTAATTAACAACTTGGTATTCAGTCCCCAGTGGCGCAATTGGTTAGCGCACGGTACTTATATATACTCACCTGGGGAATTGTTATTTTACATAAAACTTTGATGTAAGACTTATGTAAGTGTATTGAATAATTTTTTTTAGAAAATTAATTAACAACTTGGTATTCAGTCCCCAGTGGCGCAATTGGTTAGCGCGCGGTACTTATAGGACAGTTCCGCGAGCAACGCCGGGGTTGTGAGTTCGAGCCTCACCTGGGGAATTGTTATTTTATATAAAAGTTTGATGTAAGACTTATGTAATTGTATTGGATAAAATATCTTTAGAAAATTAATTAACAAGTTGGTATTCAGTCCGCAGTGGCGCAATTGGTTAGCGCACGGTACTTATAGGACAGTTCCGCGAACAATGCCGGGGTTGTGAGTTCGAGCCTCACCTGGGGAATTGTTATTTTACATAAAAGTTTGATATAAGACTTATGTAAGTGTATTGAATGAATTTTTTTTAGAAAATTAATTAACAACTTGGTATTCAGTCCCCAGTGGCGCAATTGGTTAGCGCACGGTACTTATACTCGTATATACTCACCTGGGGAATTGTTATTTTACATAAAAATTTGATGTAAGACTTAACTTGTACTTATAGGACAGTTCCGCGAGCAATGCCGGGGTTGTGAGTTCGAGCCTCACCTGGGGAATTGTTATTTTACATAAAAGTTTGATGTAAGACTTATGTAATTGTATTGGATAAAATATCTTTAGCAAATTAATTAACAACTTGGTATTCAGTCCCCAGTGGCGCAATTGGTTAGCGCACGGTGCTTATATATACTCACCTGGGGAATTGTTATTTTACATAAAAGTTTGATGTAAGACTTAACTTGTACTTATAGGACAGTTCCGCAAGCAATGCCGGGGTTGTGAGTTCGAGCCTCACCTGGGGAATTGTTATTTTACACAAAGTTTGATGTAAGACTTATGTAATTGTATTGGATAAAATATCTTTAGCAAATTAATTAACAAGTTGGTATTCAGTCCCCAGTGGCACAATTGGTTAGCGCACGGTACTTATAGGACAGTTCCGCGAGCAATGCCGGGGTTGTGAGTTCGAGCCTCACCTGGGGAATTGTTATTTTACATAAAAGTTCGATGTAAGATTTATGTAATTGTATTGAATAAATATCTTTAGAAAATTAATTAACAAGTTGGTATTCAGTCCCCAGTGGCGCAATTGGTTAGCGCACGTTACTTATAGGACAGTTCCGCAAGCAATGCCGTGGTTGTGAGTTCGAGCCTCACCTGGGGAATTGTTATTTCACATAAAAGTTTGATGTTAGACTTATGTAAGTGTATTGAATAAAATCTTTTTAGAAAATTAATTAACAAAAGGTATTCAGTCCCCAGTGGCGCAATTGGTTAGCGCACGGTACTTATAGGACAGTTCCGCGAGCAATGCCGGGGTTGTGAGTTCGAGCCTCACCTGGGGAATTGTTATTTTACATAAAAGTTTGATGTGAGACTTATGTAATTGTATTGGATAAAATATCTTTAGAAAATTAATTAACAAGTTGGGATTCAGTCCCCAGTGGCGCAATTGGTTAGCGCACGGTATTTCTAGGACAGTTCCGCGAGCAATGCCGGGGTTGTGGGTTCGAGCCTCACCTGGGGAATTGTTATTTTGCATAAAAGTTTGTTGTAAGACTTATGTAAGTGTATTGAATAAATTTTTTTTAGAAAATTAATTAACAACTTGGTATTCGCAATTGGTTAGCGCACGGTACTTATAGGACAGTTCCGCAAGCAATGCCGGGGTTGTGAGTTCGAGCCTCACCTGGGGAATTGTTATTTTACATAAAAGTTTGATGTAAGACTTATGTAATTGTATTGGATAAAATATCTTTAGAAAATTAATTAACAAGTTGGTATTCAGTCCCCAGTGGCGCAATTGGTTAGCGCACGGTACTTATAGGACAGTTCCGCGAGCAATGCCGGGGTTGTGAGTTCGAGCCTCACCTGGGGAATTGTTATTTTACATAAAAGTTTGATATAAGACTTATGTAAGTGTATTGAATAATTTTTTTTTAGAAAATTAATTAACAACTTGGTATTCAGTCCGCAGTGGCGCAATTGGTTAGCGCACGGTACTTATAGGACAGTTAATCAAACTTACTCACCTGGGGAATTGTTATTTTACATAAAAGTTTGATGTAAGACTTATGTAATTGTATTGTTATTTTACATAAAAGTTTGATGTAAGACTTAACTTGTACTTATAGGACAGTTTCGCGAGCAATGCCGGGGTTGTGAGTTCGAGCCTCACCTGGGGAATTGTTATTTTACATAAAGTTTGATGTAAGACTTATGTAATTGTATTGGATAAAATATCTTTAGAAAATTAATTAACAACTTGGTATTCAGTCCCCAGTGGCGCAATTGGTTAGCGCACGGTGCTTATATATACTCACCTGGGGAATTGTTATTTTACATAAAAGTTTGATGTAAGACTTAACTTGTACTTATAGGACAGTTCCGCAAGCAATGCCGGGGTTGTGAGTTCGAGCCTCACCTGGGGAATTGTTATTTTACACAAAAGTTTGATGTAAGACTTATGTAATTGTATTGGATAAAATATCTTTAGCAAATTAATTAACAAGTTGGTATTCAGTCCCCAGTGGCACAATTGGTTAGCGCACGGTACTTATAGGACAGTTCCGCGAGCAATGCCGGGGTTGTGAGTTTGAGCCTCACCTGGGGAATTGTTATTTTACATAAAAGTTCGATGTAAGACTTATGTAAGTGTATTGAATAAAATATCTTTAGAAAATTAATTACCAAGTTGGTATTCAGTCCCCAGTGGCGCAATTGGTTAGCGCACGTTACTTATAGGACAGTTCCGCAAGCAATGCCGTGGTTGTGAGTTCGAGCCTCACCTGGGGAATTGTTATTTCACATAAAAGTTTGATGTTAGACTTATGTAAGTGTATTGAATAAAATCTTTTTAGAAAATTAATTAACAAAAGGTATTCAGTCCCCAGTGGCGCAATTGGTTAGCGCACGGTACTTATAGGACAGTTCCGCGAGCAATGCCGGGGTTGTGAGTTCGAGCCTCACCTGGGGAATTGTTATTTTACATAAAAGTTTGATGTGAGACTTATGTAATTGTATTGGATAAAATATCTTTAGAAAATTAATTAACAAGTTGGGATTCAGTCCCCAGTGGCGCAATTGGTTAGCGCACGGTATTTCTAGGACAGTTCCGCGAGCAATGCCGGGTTGTGGTTCGAGCCTCACCTGGGGAATTGTTATTTTGCATAAAAGTTTGTTGTAAGACTTATGTAAGTGTATTGAATAAATTTTTTTTAGAAAATTAATTAACAACTTGGTATTCGCAATTGGTTAGCGCACGGTACTTATAGGACAGTTCCGCAAGCAATGCCGGTGTTGTGAGTTCGAGCCTCACCTGGGGAATTGTTATTTTACATAAAAGTTTGATGTAAGACTTATGTAATTGTATTGGATAAAATATCTTTAGAAATTAATTAACAAGTTGGTATTCAGTCCCCAGTGGCGCAATTGGTTAGCGCACGGTACTTATAGGACAGTTCCGCGAGCAATGCCGGGGTTGTGAGTTCGAGCCTCACCTGGGGAATTGTTATTTTACATAAAGTTTGATATAAGACTTATGTAAGTGTATTGAATAATTTTTTTTAGAAAATTAATTAACAACTTGGTATTCAGTCCGCAGTGGCGCAATTGGTTAGCGCACGGTACTTATAGGACAGTTAATCAAACTTACTCACCTGGGGAATTGTTATTTTACATAAAAGTTTGATGTAAGACTTATGTAATTGTATTGTTACTTTACACAAAAGTTTGATGTAAGACTTATGTAATTGTATTGGATAAAATATCTTTAGCAAATTAATTAACAAGTTGGTATTCAGTCCCCAGTGGCACAATTGGTTAGCGCACGGTACTTATAGGACAGTTCCGCGAGCAATGCCGGGGTTGTGAGTTTGAGCCTCACCTGGGGAATTGTTATTTTACATAAAAGTTCGATGTAAGACTTATGTAATTGTATTGGATAAAGTAAAGTAAGCATTATGCAGGTATAAAATTGTTGCGCGCTTGTACGTTTTATTCTCAATTTCATCTGCAAAATCAATATGCATTTTGGATTCACAAAGTGTTAATATTAATATATACATGAATTATTGGGGTCCTTTCGGACCCTCCAAAAATTGCCATAGCCCACGGTATTTCACGTGGTCTCGGCGGGGTATTGGTAAAAGTTTTCAACTAGCAATAATCGCACCTCGGATAAACCTCATTGGTTACGATATCGCCACTGCGCAAAGCTAACGAACAGAGCGGACCGTGTTTCTTATATCCTCATACGAGCTGTATTTTGCAGCGCGAGTTTTGTTCTCATTGTGCAGGTATAAAATTTCCGCGCGCTTGACCGTTTTATTCTCAATTCAATTGCATCGCATCTTGCTGGAACTTATCGTACTGTAACTTAGAATTTTCAAAAGCTTTAAAATTTTGAAAAATTAAACAATTTGAGAAATTACAATTTTTAACTTCCCGCATGGTAATTAACAAGTTGGTATTCAATCCCCAGTAGCGCAATTGGTTAGCGCACGGTACTTATAGGACAGTTCCGCGAGCAATGCCGGGGTTGTGAGTTCGAGCCTCACCTGGGGATTTGTTATTTTACATAAAAGTTTGATGTAAGACTTATGTAATTGTATTGGATAAAGTATCTTTAGAAAATTAATTAACAAGTTGGTATTCAGTCCCCAGTGGCGCAATTGGTTAGCGCACGGTACTTATAGGACAGTTCCGCGAGCAATGCCGGGGTTGTGAGTTCGAGCCTCACCTGGGGAATTGTTATTTTACATAAAAGTTTGATGTAAGACTTATATAATTGTATTGAATAAAATTTGTTTAGAAAATTAATTAACAACTTCGTATTCAGTCCCCAGTGGCGCAATTGGTTAGCGCACGGTACTTATAGGACAGTTCCGCGAGCAATGCCGGGGTTGTGAGTTCGAGCCTCACCTGGGGAATTGTTATTTTACATAAAAGTTTGTTGTGAGACTTATGTAATTGTATTGTAAAAGTTTGATGTAAGACTTAACTTGTACTTATAGGACAGTTCCGCAAGCAATGCCGGGGTTGTGAGTTCGAGCCTCACCTGGGGAATTGTTATTTTACATAAAAGTTTGATGTAAGACTTAACTTGTACTTATAGGACAGTTCCGCAAGCAATGCCGGGGTTGTGAGTTCGAGCCTCACCTGGGGAATTGTTATTTTACACAAAAGTTTGATGTAAGACTTATGTAATTGTATTGGATAAAATATCTTTAGCAAATTAATTAACAAGTTGGTATTCAGTCCCCAGTGGCACAATTGGTTAGCGCACGGTACTTATAGGACAGTTCCGCGAGCAATGCCGGGGTTGTGAGTTTGAGCCTCACCTGGGAAATTGTTATTTTACATAAAAGTTCGATGTAAGACTTATGTAATTGTATTGGATAAAGTAAAGTAAGCATTGTGCAGGTATAAAATTGTTGCGCGCTTGTACGTTTTATTCTCAATTTCATCTGCAAAATCAATATGCATTTTGGATTCACAAAGTGTTAATATTAATATATACATGAATTATTGGGGTCCTTTCGGACCCTCCAAAAATTGCCATAGCCCACGGCATTTCACGTGGTCTCGGCGGGGTATTGGTAAAAGTTTTCAACTAGCAATAATCGCACCTCGGATAAACCTCATTGGTTACGATATCGCCACTGCGCAAAGCTAACGAACAGAGCGGACCGTGTTTCTTATATCCTCATACGAGCTGTATTTTGCAGCGCGAGTTTTGTTCTCATTGTGCAGGTATAAAATTTCCGCGCGCTTGACCGTTTTATTCTCAATTCAATTGCATCGCATCTTGCTGGAACTTATCGTACTGTAACTTAGAATTTCAAAAGCTTTGAAATTTTGAAAATTAAACAATTTGAGAAATTACAATTTTAACTTCCCGCATGGTAATTAACAAGTTGGTATTCAATCCCCAGTAGCGCAATTGGTTAGCGCACGGTACTTATAGGACAGTTCCGCGAGCAATGCCGGGGTTGTGAGTTCGAGCCTCACCTGGGGATTTGTTATTTTACATAAAAGTTTGATGTAAGACTTATGTAATTGTATTGGATAAAGTATCTTTAGAAAATTAATTAACAAGTTGGTATTCAGTCCCCAGTGGCGCAATTGGTTAGCGCACGGTACTTATAGGACAGTTCCGCGAGCAATGCCGGGGTTGTGAGTTCGAGCCTCACCTGGGGAATTGTTATTTTACATAAAAGTTTGATGTAAAGCCCGGTGCACACGACGCCAGTTTTCATGTTGGACAGTTTTTGTTTGTTTGTTACTCTAGCAACGACATGATAAGTCATAATTTACGATCTTGCGCGACATAATTTGCGATCTGGCCTGCTAGATTTCACGCATTCACAACGGCGGTATACTCATCATAATTTCTATGTAAAAACGTTGCCTTAGCAACGTCGGAATTTGATTTCATAACAACTTATGTCCTCGCAAATTCCTGCGTATTTTAGGAATAGAGCATCTCCTATTCGGCGAGAGATGAACTATCTCGTGGCCGATACCTTCAGTGTCCAATAGGAAAGCTGTATTTTGTCACGTAAATATCAATGCGTACTTGATTCATGTACTTCGATTTTGAAAGCGTTTAGTTTTTATTTTGTAAATAGATATTTGTGTATATATAGCGAACGCCGGCATGAATAAATGATTAGTTTAGGAAACGCAGTTCAGTAATTTTAAAATATTCAAATTTCCGAAAAAATTTAAATATGCATTTTTTTTTCAAATTTTCGTAATTTTATCTGAAATATCAAAAAATTTCAAAATTTCCAAAATATTGAAAAAAAATCAAATCGTTTTATTTTAAAAATTTCGAAATTTGCAAAAATACTCAAAATTAAAAAAAAAAACTAGTTGGTACTGGTATTTAGCCTTCAGGCAATTTACCGATATGTGTACATAATCAACTTAATCCATAATGGATAAATTAATTTATCAGTAGTAAAAAGTATTCGAAGTGGATTTATTACACATTACTGAAAATCGAACACGTCAACCCGGTCGGACTATTTTTAAAAGCAAATTTTCAAAAATCAATAATTTTTATAATTGAGGCAGTTTTTTGTAAGACTTTAATGGTTTAGTATGTTCATTAAGATACATCGAATGGCTTTTAAATTTTTAAAATCGGTCTTGAGTTTTGAGAAAACGTCGATTTACGGCAAAAAAATCTGCTCACACACACACACATACTTTTTATAAATTTGGTCTCATTCGATTCATAATGGCTTGCAACGTCGAGAAAACGTAAAATTAGCGAATTGGATTTTTGATGAAAACATAAACTTCTCCTTTGGGAAGTTAAAAATAAAATTTGCGAACCTTTTTAATATTTTTATATCAGTATTAATCATCCGATAAAAAATAAATAGAGCACGTCCTATTCGGCGACAGTAACTATTTGGTGGCTAGTACTTCCAGTGTCCAATAGGAAAGCTGTATTTTGCCACGTGATTCAACACATGTACTTGATTCGTGACCTTGGGGTTTGGCAATTGTTCGGTGTTTAATATATATATTTTGTGATTAGCCATTGTGTACAGTGTAGAATACATCGAATTCTAATATTGTCCAGGGTATACTATACAAATATTGTCAGAATGAATTCCGACAAGTGGTCTAGAGATCAAATTGAGTTACTTATTGATGCAGTACGCGAAGAAACTTGTCTGTACGCTACAGACTCGCCTGCATATCATAATAAGCATTTGAGAGGCCAAGCATTGGACAGAGTGGTAGAAAAAATGTTGAGAATACGGCCCACAGCGACTCGAGATGAATGCCAGAAGAAGTTTAAAGCTCTGAGAACCCAATATAACTTCGAGAATAATAAGATAAGAGCATCAAAGAGAAGCGGGATTGGGACCGAAAATGTAAGTTTTTCCCTTTTTTTTATTTCAATAATTACCTTTAATAAAATATCCAGCATCTGACTAATGCACCTTATATACCTTATAGGTCTATAAACCATTTTTGTGGTACTTTTCAAAACTATCATTCTTGGAAAGTTTTCTCACCCCGAGGAATAGTAGAAGCTCCATTGAAACACTTCAGACGCAGGAAACACCTCAGGCGCAGGAGTTCCTTGAATGTAATGTAGTGGCAGGTGTGGAGAATGACTGTGCTATATTTGAGGGACCTGCAGCATCAGCATCAAATTTTGAGTTTTTTTCATCTGCTCCTTCAACTTCTGCAGGATATACCAATGAACCACCAATGAGGCCAAAGAAAAATAGAAAGGACTCATCAAACGATGATATTTTCACTAGTGCTATAAACAGACTGGCGGAATCGATGGAGAAGCGACACGAAAAACCAAAAGATACACCAGAAGGGTCTGTAGACCAAGTTTTTTCTTCACTGGGATCGCTTGTGAAACAAATTAAAAATGAAAAGCGAAGGGCAATGACACTCAGTAAGGTTTCACAAATTGTATTTGAAGCATACACACAAGACTTTGAATGATCTTAATATAGTTCTTAATTATTAATTTATGAATAAAAATGAATAAGAATATAAAGTATTTCATTTTCACCACTCATTAAAATACTATAGAAAATTAATATAGTGATAATAACATTATTATTAATAACATAGTTATTAATACAATTCTATCATTTATATAAACATTTGCCTTTACAGAATTTATTAATTATTGCCCTCTTTCAATAGCAGAATATTGGAAGGGAACAATTCCTGCTGTGTTAAAATAATCGCAGAATTTGTCACGAATTTCTAAAGCATCATTGCTGCATCGATTAGACCTCTGCTCTAAGTTTTGCCGAGATGTGGGTAGCTGTGTTTCTAAATGGTTCATAACACAATCATTAACATTTCGATATTCATCTCTCACATACCACTGATGAGCATTAGCTTTTGATAAAACATAATTGTGCAATAATATGCACGTGTATGTTATAGTCTCAACTTTTTTGACATCTAGGGGTATGGTGGTTTGCAATATTCTCCATCTGTTGACAAGAATACCAAAAGCATTTTCAACTACTCTACGAGCTCGGCTCAATCTATAGTTGTAAATTCTTTTCTCCATTGTGAGACCTCGATTCGGATATGGCTTCAATAAATTTCTTTTTAAGCTGAAGGCATCATCACCTACAATCACATAAGGGATTTTAGTGTTATAGAATTCTAACTCGCAAGGAGAAGGCAAATTGAGAGAATTGTTATCCATTTTTAGGCCTAATAGGCTTGTATGAAAGACGGTTGAATCATGCATACGGCCGTTTCTTCCCACATCAACAAACAAAAATTTATAATCTGCATCGGCAAGAGCTAAGAGTACTATGCTGTCATATCCTTTATAATTTCTGTATTTCGAACCATCACTTCGTGATGGACGAAATCTTATATGCTTTCCATCCAATGCCCCTATGCAGTGAGGAAAATTCCATGTTGTCTCAAATTTGTGTGCAACAGCTTCCCATTCTTGTGCTGAAGATGGAAATTTTATAAAATGATCTTGAAGAACGGTTACAATTGCTTCAAGAGTTTCTCTAACGATTTGGGATATGGTATTAGGTGCAATTCGAGTTGAATAACTAATGTCTCTAAACGAATTTCCTGTTGCCAAGTACCGAATTGTAATACAAAGCCTGTCTCTCGGTGATATAGCTTGCCTCATAACTGTATCCTCTTTCTTTATATATGGTGTTACCATTTCCAACAAATCATTCCAAATACCATTTTCCATTCGCGTGTAATTTGAGAAACTGGCCGGATCTTCTGCACTAAAAACATTAAATATAACAATAACATTACGTTTTATCAACTTTCACTAATTAAAATTAACTCACTCTAGTTCATTAAAAAGCATATTTAAGGAAGTCGTTTGCTGGTCACGCCGCAGCAACCAAGAACGACTCCATAGCCGTTTACGTCTTTCCTTTTCTTCCTTTTTTTTTAAAATTATTAAAGAACTGACAATAACTGCAGTCCTTTCGACACGATCGTTGTCAGACATTTTGACATTTGAGGTTATAGCGCATGCAATAATTTAGACATATATGTTACAGCATGAAATTCAGGCGCTAAATTCTTGCGCGCCAGAATTTAAATTACAGACAGAAATTATATTTCTAGAAATACTGGCGTCGTGTGCACCGGGCTTACATTGATAATTATTGCCGAATACGAAAATGAAAACTTTTGCATATATTTACGTTTCAAAGTTTCTGAACATTATGCATTCTTAAAAAAAACGATGTATGTGTATGTGTATAATGGTTGACACTAATAAATGTGTGCATCACGAATGTTACCATATTACTAATAAACATTATTCAAAATTATTATATGATGTATTTTTTTTACTTAAATTTTCTGCTTTGTACAGTAGCAAATAAGTTTCCACATTTAGTTCATAAAAAAGAATACAAGGCGATTACATGTCCTTCTAATATTTTCGTGCTTAATATTTTTAATGCAAGCTCATTTGATAAAAGTATAGTATTACAGTCTAGTAGCCATTTAAAATGGATATTCAAAACCATAATTATTACGTAATTATCCAGACAGAAAGCGTAGAATTTCATTTTATGAAAAATAAACTTATTACGAGATGGTCATTCACACTGTTTTTGTTTATAAAGAAATGCAATTTTGAGATTCGCGGAAATCTCAGATGATTTGTGACATACAAACCTATATTTTTAATACCCTAGACATGGAGTTGCTATTTTAAAATGAAGTTCATTAACATCAACTATTTTTGAGAAGTAGAAATTACATAAAATAATTTTGCCAACAATAAAAATACATTTCTAACAAATTATAAAAACTAACTATATGTTAAAATATTTTTTATTGTCTTTGCTAAATCTTTAAATATGGAGTTTGTTCAAATGGATTTTAATTTTTGAAATCGGAGCAGCGGTTATAAAGAAAAAGTCAAATTTTGATTTACCACACACACACATTTTGCAATTTCAGTTTCAAAACGATTCAGAATGATTGGTTTAGGTTAGTAATAAATAATATTTTATTAATATAGGTTAAACCATGTAGACCATAAACCACTGCATTAAAACGTAGATCTCTATTCACATACACGACGACTAATCACAATCGACCCGTATTGAAATGATTTCATAGAGAGCGAATGACGAACTGTTCCGGCGTAAGGCAATTTCCGTTGTATTTTCACAGATTTAATTCCTAGTTGCGTCTAAAGAAGTTTTACTTCGAAAAGCCAAAGGTGAGGGTTGAATATTGTTAATAAATTTCTAACAAAACTTGGTTTTAAGATATCGGTGGTGGACTTTTAACCTCCCGAAGGAGAAGTTTATGTTTTCATCAAAAAATCCGATTCGCTAATTTTATGTTTTCTCGACGTTTCAAGCCATTCTGAATCGAATGAGACCAAATTTGGAAAAAGTATGTGTGTGTGTGTGTGTATGTGAACAGATTTTTTGCAGTAAATCGACGTTTTCTCGAAAACGGCTGGGTCGATTTCAAAAATTTAAAAGCCATTCGATGTATCTCGACGAGAACTATTGTTTGTCAGTTTTGTGCGACGATCGGCAAAGCCGTTTCTTTATAAATGGCAGAAAAGTGAAAATTTTTTTGTCTACGTTTTAGCCCGCAATTCTGAACCGATTTTGAAAATTCAAAAACCGTTCGAAGATATTGGTTGGGAATCGTGCTGATTAGTTTCTGGTAGAGATCGGTCGGGCCGTTTTTCTTGTAATAAAGTTTTTTAAAAAAAAATTCGACGATTTTTTGATTATTTTTTTGACGATAGATACCATAGTCTTCTAGATCATACTAAAATATTACGGCCCTACGACAACTGGTTCAGTTTTAAAAATTCGTCAAAGTTTGCAAAATCAGTATGGTCTTTTTGGCATTTGTCAAAATTAGACTTTTGATCGACGTTTTCTCAAAAACGCCTGAACCGATTTTAGAAATTTAAAAGCCATTTGATGTATTTCGGTGAGGATTATCGTTTGTCAGTTTTGTGCAACGATCTGCCAAGCCGTTTCTTTGTAATTTGAAAAAAAAGTTAAACTTTTCGTCCACATTTAAGCTCATCCTACCGAACCGATTTTAAAAAATCAAAAGCTGTTCGAAAGGTATTAGTTGGGAATGGTACTGATTAGTTTTAGGTGAAAATCTACCGAGCCGTTTTCTTGTAATTAACTGTTGAAAAAAAAATTTAAGCCGATTTTTATGGATTTTTTTTAGCGATATATACCATGGTCTTATAAAACTTACTGAAATATAACGGTCTTACGACAAATAGTTTGATTTTAAAAATTCATCAAAATTTGAGAAAATGAGTAGTTCTTTGACATTTGTTAAAATTAAAATTAGACTATCTACTTGGTATAACGATAGAGTACTTGGTCTTGAACATAGCAAACCATTAAAGTCCTGGAAACTGGTTTAATTATAAAAATTATTGATATTTGAAAATTTGCTTTTAGAAAATACTCCGAGTCAAAGTTTTCGTTCGTTTTCAATTATGTGTAATAAATCCACTCGGAATACTTATAAATCACTCATAAATTAATTATTTTTTATTGAAAGTCGATTATTTAAACATATCGGGAAGTTCATGTAACTTGCCTTAAGGCAAAATACCAAACCAACTAGTTAAGCCCTGCTTTACCCCGAGTTGTCAATAAAATTAAAATTGAAACAATCCTTCTTCTTTTTTAATCTGGCCTAATCTCAGACTTAATTTAATTAGTTGTTGGTTTTCCTTGGCAAGCGAGCTTTTATGATATTGGGAGGTTACCTTATACTTTTTACGGATCTTTGTATTTGAGTCAGAATTTCTCAGCTTTCTTATATATTTATACACTATCGACTTCTCGTGTAAACGTTTCATCTATCAATTACTACTTTTTTACCGGGACAGCGCGTACGCAGTCCCGACTACCAAAAATTGCACGCCCGATGTACCCCTTTAGGGATAATCGCAAGGATATCTGCTTAACCCAGGTGCAATGGCTAAGCCCATCCCCGGAGGACCCGCCTTCTTGATCACGGGATCCTAAGCGCCAAGTAAGTATGCTCGGGGCCCTGATTTTCACTATGTCATTTCGTGTTAACAGCATTACGAAGAGTGCGGTGGGACGAAGGACGTACGAGACATCTGTTGGGCGATAATGGAATTTGGGGGGATGGGTTGGATGAAATTTGTTCTTGGATTATTTAGCTGACTTACAAACCGTGATATGATTATGATTAATAAATGTGATTAAAATAACATAATTTCGTATTCATGTACACCTACTGTTTACTGCAATTTAAATTTACTCTTTTTTTGTGTAAATTGATATAGAAACCAACATTAAACAAATTGTATATAATTGTACTTTTATTTAGTTTTTTTTGGGACTGTTTGTAGAAATATGCCTTGTAGAAAAGCGAGATAAAGAAAGTATGATATCCTATAAATATGAAAAGCCAACTATTAACATTATATATCTTGGTACGGAACCCACAGAAAAATTACAAATATTATACTTTTGTGATATGATTAAATTTGCTATATTTTTTTTTGATTCCTAAAAATAAATTTATATAAAACGAAACAGTTTTAAACTATTTATAAAATAAAATAAATATATATTTAAGTGTGATTTTAAACAAAATAATAATACTTAATACATTACTTGATTTTAAATTTGATTCCTATTAGGTACCTTTGATAAAAGTATATATAAAGACATGGAATTTTAACAGTTTAGAGCAACATTTTAAAATCTTTCTTATACCTCTATTTTATTGTCTATCTTAAATATAAGGCAAAATCTTCAGGACCATAATATCAAACCAAAAATTGTAAAAGTTTATAAAATCTTGAGCAGAACATATTTATACTAATATTAGCTATGGAATTTGCTACTTTTTGTTTATTCTGGTCGCTATAATGTGGCACCTGATTTTGTTATTCAAAATTACAATACAGCAATCATAGTCACATATGAGCTATGTGAAAATACAATATTTGTAATTCTAATGAATTTTGTAAAGATGATGAGAAAAATAGTATTCTTGCTCTTATTATTACTGCAGGTTTTTGGTGTGAAAGTGCCATGTTTTATCTACTCCTTTGGCCTTTATAAAATTTGGTTATAGTTTACATTTTACTTTTCACAATACTATCACCACATATCTTATGACATTCTCAATTTGTTGTATTTACCTTTTTAAAGAAAAACCTACCTGGTAATCATACGTACATTTTTTTGTTCTGATTCTTCCAAATAATTTGATATCGATGTTTTTTCTGGTGTATGTCCATACCAGTTTTCTTTTCATTTCAATTTCACACAAGTTTTCCAGTAGAGTCCTTTCTATCCTTTACAGTACTTTACTTGCCTTATCAATTTTTTTTAAAGCACCACATTTTGAAACATCTACCTGAAACAATTTCTCTATATTGTTGATGATTTTGTTTAGTTTTATAAAAACTTGATATATGAAAATATATATATTTTGTTTCGATGTAATAGCCTACTAGATTTAGAATGAATAGCCTACTAGATACAGTAGAACTCCAATTATCCGAATTAATGAGGACCGGGACCCATTCGGATAATCAAATATTCGGATAATCGGAGTTTTTTTTTTAAAATTGCCATTGGAGAGAAAAAAAGTTACGTTTTGATATTGCACTATTTTTTATTGAATTAAATAAAAGAAACATGACATTTTCACATGTTTTAAATATAAATAAAATGTACTTAAACGAGTTAAAAAAAAATGTACAAGTTAAGAAATAAAAATCATTGTTTTGTAAACATCTCCGTCAAATCTAAACAAACAATGTGCCTACACTGGCTTTGCTGGTGGAAGAATAATAGCGCACTTAGAGTTTTTTTGGACAATTTTTTTTCTGAAAGTGATTCGGATAATCGGCGATTCGGATAGTCGAAGTTCGGATAATTGGAGTTCGGATAGTCGGAGTTCGGATAATTGGAGTTCTACTGTATAGAAATTTCGATGAATAGCCTACTAGATATAGATATGAAATATTTTGATTTTTTTGAAATTTTTTATAATAATTTTAATTTATTTTTAGGACATTATACTGTATGCTCCTTGAATTATGAAGGACTTCATCGTCCTTTATCGTATCTTTAGCGTTTTGAACAAAAATATTTTAAAATGTTAGCACATTTGTATGAAGAACTTAATTTCTATTTGGGGTAAGTCTTAGTAATAATAATTTAATTGGAAATTATATATGTATATATATATACTATATATATATATATATATATATAATACGAAAAGTTTAATTTTTCAAGAATAAAGGTTTTCCGAAAAAGTTTCCTTTTAACTACTATAGTAGATGATAAAAATTAAGTTTAGTGCAACTTCCAATTATATTTTTATTTTTAAATATTTTGACACATATAATATATAAACGCACATAAATTTATATATATATATATATATAAATCTATTTTATAGATAAACCATAACCTGTCTCAATAGTGGATTTGAATTTTGTCATATTGAACAGATTTACGCAAACAAACGTTATTTTTATTATATACAGATTTAAAAATTATTATGTATACATCATATATATATATATATATATATATATATCGATTTTTTCAATAATTTTGATATATGTTTACAAAGTCTTCAGGGCAACATATTATCAAAACTATTTCAGACATATTTTATTTTTCTGAGGAATTTCGGAGTTTTATAGTACAAAAATGTAAATTTTCTGTAATATTTATATTTCTATTTGATGTATTTTCCTTCATATTTATTATTTATCATTACAAATTACAATTATTTTTGCAATCTAACGTAACATATAACAGTCATGTCGTCTTCAGTGAAACTACTATTTGAAATGAAAATAAGAAATGCTGAAAAGTGAATGAATTATTTTGTTTTAAAAGTTTTCATATAAAATATATTTTACCCTGATTAAATGTCGTCGATAATTTTTTTTTTAAATTTCTATGGGTTTTAATTAACGTAACTTCATATATAATTTTTTTTTCATTTCTTTATTAAAAAATTATTAAAATTATTCAATTTTATTAGAACTATTTATACAGTCTCTTTCTTCAGGAACTGTTAAATAAAAGCATTTGTTCTATTTATAAACTTTATAAGTAATTCAAATATTGGGGAATAAATTTGATTTTTTCAGAAGCCGGAATTATATATATATATATATGTGTGTGTGTGTGTGTGTATGTGCACAATTCATGACAAATTGAATTTTCAAATAAACCGCTGCTGAATATTTTTATGTACGACTGTAATAATGCTCATACTCAGACGGAATACATATATACATAAAAAACCACTTAAAATATGAAAGTTTTTATTTGAATTTGCCATAAGGTCATGTCGGTCAACTTTACTGTTATATATATATATATATATATATATATATATATATATAGATGTAACATCGGCCAAACATAAAATAGTGTTTATAAACATTATTCGTCTCTGGTTCTTGGAAAAATACAATATATTCTGAGAAACATATGAATATTATCATTATACATGTTAAGAAACTGCATATATTGTTAAGTCATCTCATACATATATTATTCATATCTTTAAACATCTTTCTGTAAAACATTCTAAACCGACAACATAAATCAATAGGAGATGAAGCCAACACTATAGTATAGTAGTAGAATCTGTTTTATTGGTAGATGGCAAAGTAACTATGTAATTTCATAGTTGCAATTATTGTTTTTCATAAATTGGCACATTGTCTTTAGACACCTTTCTTTATAATATTCCAAAATGATCACAAATTTCAGTAAAAGTTGGAATCTGCAATAGAATAGTTCTGGTTTTGGACTTATTACAACAATTAATCATTTTATTTTGGATAGTGATGCTGATGCTGGTTTTGACTCTGTTTTTTGGTAGATTTCAAATTAACTATGAAATTGCTTCATCACAAACACATTCCTTATGTACTATCATCTGGTAAATATATCAGATATATATTTGTGCATAATATTCTAAATTCACCCTTCCATATGTTAGTAAATGAAGAGACTATTACTCTTACTTTGGACAGTTTGCTGGTTCTAAATAAATTTTATTTTTAGTTTCCAGAATTGATATGGAATTTTGCAAATGCAACTAATCTTTAAGGGGAGGGCAGAATTTTATGATAACTGCATCATCGAAGATTCTGTCATCATAAGATTTTTTCTTGCTTGTTTATATATAAAATACGCCCGATCGCACAGCAAATAAATTGAAATTTTCATAATTTTCACTACCAAAAACAAGCATAAGATAGTGTTGCCATGACAAAGCTATTTTATGAGCTCTGTTACGGCAGAATTGCCCCATCAGTTTTCTTGAGAAAATGAATGTTGAAGCTGAATCAGTTTAACTTTGAATAGTGATGTTAGCTATGAATCAGTTTTATTGATGGATTGAAATTAAATTTTTCAATAGAATTTCATACATAATTTGACTATATGGTATTATAGTTTGTCATGATGGGCAAGAAAATTATATTTATAGTCTTGCATTCACACAATGATTTTTATGCAATGATTATATATTTTATGGGGGTATAAACTTTCAGGTCACATTCTAAATTTTTAGATATTTTACCAAGTAAATATGGCTTTTTCGTGAGATGATGCATAATTCTATAATATTGTCGAGACAACTGATATCAATATTTATGACTTTTTGCTAGGCTTTTTAATCCAAAATAACATTTTCATACACAGAAGGGCGAATATTATAGGCCGCAGTGTGTCACATAATCCATTATTACCAAAAAATTTTGTTTCAACAGAATTTTTGTTTTGCATTTGCATATATGGATTTACAAATACTGACTTTTTGGCCCCTAAATTGTTTTATGTAAAACAAAAATTTTCACCAGAAGGGTTAAAAGCTGTTTTTAGTGGATGCTATGTGATCTTTCTAATTGAAATTATACCATCAAGAGGTATATTTGTAATTCAGGATAAAATTTTGTATTTGTGCATTTTATAGCATGAACGAAATTGAATTGAATACAAATGATTGAAGACCTTTTTTTTTTGAGAAATTACGAGTATACAGATTTTTCCAAATTTTGGAAAAAATCTGCGATCGTCAACATTTTTTGTCTGTTCTGTCGCCTCTACTTGTTTTATTTTCAACGCCCGATTATGCTTGCTTTGATCAATAGAACTGTTCATATTATTCTTGTTTGTTATGTTTATATTAATTTTATTTTTAGCAAAATATGAAATTGTGTTATCGATTCCGGATTTGAATGCATTTAAAAGCCGTGCAAGGGAAAGTTATCAAAATCGTGCGTCGTCTGCTTGTTTTATTTATATCTCACAAACAGACGAAATTTGGTACGATGACTTCTCTTGGTGTCATAGTTTTCGAGACCAATAAACAAAGGTGAGAGATAGTGAGTGAGTGACCAACTTTTGGCAGAAAAATTTCATTTTTCGTCTAACCGTCGGAGGTTCAACGGACTCTAAATTGGCCAAATCTTTTTTCTTTGAGTCATTGGTACAGTTCTGAGCTCACTTTTTTTGGCCTTTCTAGGTACTAAAATATATATCGGGATCAGTACGACTTGCATCGGGGTCACGACAATAAAATTAAAATCAATGAAAGCTGCACTCGAAAACGAGAAAAGTGTTGCGAGGTAAAGGTACCACATTCTCTTTGGGGGAATAATTGAATAAATGATTAAATATATATATATATATATACATATTTATTTATTTATTTATTATATAGTCGGTAAACGTAACTCCTTGTAATGGCAAAATACTTGGTTTGATCCAGAACTAAGGACAACCTCTAAATAAATTTCGATCAAAAATATGACGAAATGAAGATGAAAATGACAAATTTGGAGTCTCAGGTGTTATATGCCAATGAGAAATATGCCACGCCAATTTTTCCAATGAAAGTTGAAGTTTTATTTAGATTTGACTACATTTCTCTTTTATATTTGGTGCCTAAAATTTTGATCAGAAGTCCAGACAAAAATTGTCCATGTAATTCTCAACATAGAATTGTAATCATACTTTAGAATTTGACCAGATACATTTTTGAAAACTTTGCTTTCAAAATTTTAAAATGTGGAATAAAGTGATGACTAATGCTTGATCCATAACAAGAAAAGTTGGTTTGTAACAAAATTGCAAACATTTTGTTGTTTTACATTGTTTCAAAGATATATTGTACAAAAAAAGAGTTTTTTTTTAATCAGTAAATTTGCCTGTTCATTTGTCTTCTTTTATTATTTTTAAAATAATGAGAACACAAAAAGTACGAAGCATTTTGTCTATTTTATATAAAAAATGATACAATGAATTCTATCTAAGGCTTCTAAGAAAAGCTCTACTGTTCAAAAACGATGATGTATATGAATAAAAATTATAACCGTTTTTTTTACAAATTGTTGCCTATCCCTGGAGCAAACTTTCGCGGACGCACTTTTTTCCAATTTCGAATGCATTACTTTGCGGTTTATTAGTCAGAATAAGAATGAAAAGTCATTGAACTCGCGACTGAACAAATCGACTTCTTTTTTCAAATGTACCAAAATGATCACGTACAGACATAATTGATTTCACACAAACACTCTTAAAAATACATATATACAGCAGAACCCCGTTAAGACGATCGTGCTTAATACTATAATACGCCACTTTCTGTCGGTTCCTGGAACATAATAATTCAGTATAAAGAGGAGTCCATTAATCACGTGATCTATTTTTTAAAGATTTTTGGACCTCCCTTGATGATATTCAAAATTACCCTCCTCCCCCACCAAACATAACGTGTGTAATTTTAGTTTCGTAAAAATTATTATAAAATTTTTGTTTTTTTTTTGAAAATGTTTGGATTTTTATTTTAAATTCAGGCAGAAGATAAAAACACGTGATATATTACTATACCCCTCCCTCCCCCACGTGATATTTTGTGATTTTTTGTCAAACTCCCTTGCCCCTAAAAACCTCACTTGATTAATGGACGCCCCCTAATACACTTTTTAATTAATATTATACATTATTTACTATTACACTATATTATTAGTGCATTGTCCTAAGGCTGACATTTTTAACCGTTTACCTGTGCTTATTTTGAATTAATTTTTTCAAAATTCACTCCTGAAATTTTACGCTTTGACTAATAAAATTAATGAAGTTTTAGATAAAGAGCTTTTTCTTGAGCTTTTTTTATACTTTTAAGCTTATATTTATTTGCCTTAAAATTTTCCTAATTTATTTTGTGTAGATACTAAACTCTAATTTAAATAAAATAGAGCAAACTTACAAACTAAACTTTAGAAGATCAGTAAATAAATTTTGGCAAATAAAGTGATAAAAGAAATATTCAGTACATATTTGGAATTCGGAATTTTATGTTACTCATACGATAATACTATTTTTTAATTTAATGTTTTTTATCTGCAAAAAATTGTACTATTTTTTTAAAACAAACTGATCTATTTATTTATAATTCATTTTTGTCATTATTATTAATTATTTCTCAACAAAAATCATATTTTTCAAAAATTCGCAAAGTAAAACTTCTTAATTTTTTTTATAAATTATTATAATTTTTGATTTTGAAATTTTTTGCATTGTCGCCCCCAAATGAGGTTTATTTGGGGAATTTTTGCAACGCCTTTGCATTTAAAAATTTTGGGGTAGATCCCCAGGCATGAGGTATGAATTTTAAATATTACATCTTTTTTTGATGTTCTCGGATTTTTTAAATATAGTTAGAATTGGAATTTGGAGATGAGCGTAGTTAATATTTATAAGGAGCCTATAAAGATGTTGTTATAAAAATTTCAAGTAAATGGGTCTAGTAAAAATGGAAAAATCGTGGGTATCATATTGAAAAAGTCAGTTTCGTGAACAGCGCGTTTAACATTTCTTTGTGGAAGGAAACAGAGGAGGATTTCCGTGGTCAAACAACTAAATCTCTGAAAATAATTTAAATTTTTGTAATTGTAATTGTAAAAAAATAAGTAAGTATGGTTAATAATAGTATATATGTGCGAGATGTTTAAGGTTCAAGTTTTGCGTACAGAATGAAAATAAATCTCTTAACTAGCTAGCTTAGTATACATATACTAGGGTAGGAAATTATTTTATTGATGTCAGGCAGAGGATGATAGATTAATAAAATTTGTAAGGCTTACACATATTTTTAAATAGTTAAACATTGCCATTTTATTTTTACTAGGCTAAACAATAAAAATTTCAAAAAGAAAAACGATTTCTTAAACCTTTTAGACTAGAACACCCTTAAGTTCATCTAAATCAGCTTTATAATAACTGTGGTTCAAAATAATTGTCACAAAGTTGAACCCAAGGCAAAAAGAATGGTTTTCAGAATCATATCGCAGAAAAGTTTGGAGAATAATATTCTTCATAATCTGCCAAAAATACAAAAATTAAAAATCTGTTTTATCCCCTCAAACTGATCGCTTACTAGCTTTTATTACTCTTTCAAATCTATGATAAACTAACTGGAAAACAAAAATATCTACTTAGACTGGTATTTTTTAACCATTCCAAATTGATCTCTGATAAAGAAACTAACTTGAAACTCAAAATATCTACTCAATTTCAACTATTCAAAATTAACACCTGAAATACCATCTAACGTAGAAACCAAAATTTCTACTTGAACAGGTAAAACCACCAGTTTTTTTTCTATTCCTCTCTGTTACCAAGCAAAATGCTGCGTCCGTGTACGTTGTATCTATATTTGGAAACTTCTTTCTCTCCTGTAATCAGTCAAATCCATCATAGAAATGTAGTAATTCTCTCTGCGGGTATTGGTGCGTACACGTATAGTTTTTTTTTCAGCAATTCTACTTATTATGCGTGAACGTGCGTGTGTTTGCACATGGAACAAAAGTTGCTCAACGTACACTCTCCTGATTTGGCACGGAGAACGTAACTGGATGAGAGATGAGATAGATCTTGTGGTAAATCAAATCCAATCGATTGATCAAACGATCTCACGATTGATCTATCAGAGTACACGTGACCAGGAATTAGACCTGGATAAGAAATTGTTTGAAGACGATGCGCAAGAATTTTTAGTTACCTCCAGGTGGTACTTAAAATGTTTAAAAAGGTATTCTGGTCTAGAATTTTAGAAAAATCGATGTTGTTTTTTTTGGATATTTTTAAAGTCTAACTATTCAAGAATATATCCGCAAGAGGATTCTTCAATTTGTGCTTCATTTGTTTTCTTCTTCTGCGAGACTTTAAACGTGTTTTTCTCCAAACTGTCTTTTCGATACGATACCCACGATTTCTCAATTTTTACTGGACCGATTTACTATACAATTTTTACAGAATCTTCTTTATAGGCTTCACCTCAGTATGAATTCTACACCAATTTCCGACTTTTACTAGTTTTAAAAAATTCGAGAATATCAAAAAAAGAAGTGAAATTTTTTTTCAAATCCTCGATATTATGTGAAAGAACAAAGTTTTTTAATTACTCGTGGTTCATGCGATTACATTGTTCAAAAAAATCAAAATTGAACATTTTTATATATCTCTACGTTTCAGAGGTTTCTGAACATTTTGGCATACCTTAGAAAAACTGGATGTATGTATGTGTGTGCGTGTGTGTCTGTGCGGATGCAAATTTTCGTCGACGATTTTACGACATAAGATCAACCGATTTGACTAATTCGAAAGGCATTCGATTCCTACTGATAAGGAGACATGCTGATTAGTTTTTGGCAAAGGCAGGTCTACCTGTTTCAGAAATACGGGACAAAAAGTGCCAAAAATGTTATTTTAGTTTTTGAAATAACGGAGCGTTCCATTTAAATAATTCAAAAAACATTTTACTTGTATTGATGAAAAGAACAACTGGTAAAATTTTTGTAAAGGCAGTCCAGCGTCTGCGGAGATTCAATAAAATTTTTAAAAAATATTGCCATTTGGCGGACAAAACAAACCCAATTCTTCAAAAAAAGCAAATTCTTTCAAAAATTTCACAATTTCTCAAAAATCTAATTGTTTCAAAGTTTTGCAAAGTCTTTTTTAGTAACTTAGATTTCGTACGGGAAGTTCTAGCAATTTGCATTAAAGCACGATGCTATACACCGCTAGTTTATTTTTTTTTAATTGTAAAATTATCAATCTAAGTAGATATTTTGGTTTTCCAGTTAGTTTATCATAGATCTACTTGAGAGAGTAGTAAAACCTACTAGTAAATTTACCATTTTATGATGGTAATCTGCTCTATAATTTAAAAAAAATCTATTTTTTCTTTATGACATTTTCAAGGTTTAACTATTCAAGAATGTAGGCACAAGAGGATTTTTCAAAATTTAATTTATTTTTGGAGATATAGCTTTGCCTGTTTCCCCAACTCCTTCGTGAAACTTTAAACGCGTTTTTCTCTAAACTGTCTTTTTCGATACGATACCCATGAATTCTCTATTTTTACTGGACCGGATTTAATTCACGATACTCATGATTCTCCATTTTTACTGGAATGTATATAATTCAAATGTGTACAGAGTCTTCTAAAGGCTTCTCTTCAGTATGAACTAAGTTCATCTCTAAATTGCGATTTATACTATGATGAACATGAAAATCGAGAACATACCATTTTTTCGGGCATTCACTATTTAGTGAAAAAAAAATTCACTTGTAGTTCATACGATTGTCACATTGTTTTAAAAATCTAAAATCATGTGTATGGTCAGATGGCAAATTTTTGAGACCCCTCCTTTCATTACCTTCTAGTATTATCGAGCTGTATCAAAAGTGTTTTATCTCTGTCTCAAATAGCTGTAGGTGTTTCGTACAAACGGTCAAATTCGACTAGTTCAAGAAAACAAAATTTCATCTTTTGGGAAGTTTATAAAAAAATCGCAAACACAATTTTGTATAGAATGCTTTGATGAGTTTCTTAGGTTGTCAATCCCTGAATATCGTATAAAATTGATTAAATTTAAGACAAGGCGCTCTGTCGATGCCATCAATCATTCAAGATTTGAATAATCTTACAAAACCGAGTCGATGGATGGACCCGACATAAAAAATCGACTGATTGCCCGTTAAAATAGACATTTCGATAGAAGAGAGGGGCCGACGAAAAGATTTGCATATTTTACACGGCTCGGCCTTCTCTTATCGGATAAAATCTTTCGTTTTGCAGTTACGAAAGTTTTAGATTTAATTTCGACTATTTTTTATAATTGTCAGACGCTTATGTGATTTATAATTTACATATCTTTATATACATGCATAGACCATTCTACTGGCAGAACACCCTGCAATAGTAAATTACACTTCTCCTAGCACTATTTTTAATTAATCTGTTAATTGCGAAAGTATTTATTCTAACTCTCTTTGTAATGGAAAATTCAATAAACGGTAATGTTATACAATGCTTTTCAAATAGTTTTTATATTATGCTTGCTTTTTTTGTAAATTATTAGCTTTCCAAAGGAGAAGGTTATATTTTTGCAAAAAATGCGATTTGCTAATTTTATGTTTTATCGACGTGTCAGGTCATTTTGAATCCAATGAGACCAAATTTGGAAAAATTCTGTGTATGTATGTTTTTTTTCTTGCAATGTAATGCGATTACGCATACCAGACTAGGTCTTTTGTCTGGGTACATACCGCCTGGGTATAATACCGACTAAAAGCCTCGATTTTTCTTGCGCCTTGATGTCCTCACAGAAACCACCATTACGCATTATTTTATGGGGGGAGGCTCTAGAATTCTACAATTCTCACCTTAATTGAACTTTTGTCTTTAAAAAGGTCAATTTTGTCTAAAATTTTTAAAATCTCAAAAATCGATTTTGTCAGCGTTCTAAAAGAAAATTGAATCTTTTTTAAAAATCGTAATTTTTGGTACGGCAAGTTCTAGCAATTTGTCTCAAGGCACAATTTCATGCATCACTATTCAATTTTTTTTGAGAATTTCAATAAATCTTTGTATGACGATAGACTACAGTAGATTCTTGAACATACTAAAATATTATAATCCTTTGAAAAGTGGTTCCATTATAAATTAAACGAGTGTTTTTTTTAATAATGTGTATTATAAAAATTTGTACCAAATTGTATAATCTATTATAATTTCTCATATTATGATTACTCTACAGCTAGTCGGTATACTTATTAATCACTAATAAATTTATATATAGATTGAGTCGATTTTTTACAATTGCCTGAAGGTAAAATGCCATTTACAACTAGTTTCTGTTATTATTTCTTCTAGCTCTCTCACGATGTGAAAATCTCAATTAACAATAAAATTACACAACAATTTTCAGATAATTTTTGGGTTACACTGTCTCTAATCTTGTAATTCCTGTAAATGTATGTAACCTACTGTATCACATAAAATTCTAAAATCTCGTTTTGATGAATCATATCGGCTTGGATAATAATACAAGTTTTTTTTCGAACAAAACCAAAAAAGCACAACCTTATTATTTCTTTCTATTGTCTGATTTCGTATAGAAGGTAATTCATTTTTTTTTCTTATTCTTAAATTCACATACTTATCACAGAATATGTGATAGTGTGTTAGGAGTACATCGTATAAATAGACTAGTGTTCTATTTAAAGTATGAAAAAAAATTCGACAATCCGTTTATAGATCAAAAACAGAGGTGTAGTCAGGCGAAACAAATAATAATAATAATAATACTTAGAATAAATTGAATGAAACTAACTAACGACATATGCATTTAGTTACAAGTATTTATCAAAATTTGGCTTTGGTGTTAGATGATTCTTATTGAATGGAAACTTCAAAACATATAAAACTAGCAAATCCTATTTTCGGGAAAACAAACTTCTCCTTGGTAAAGTTAAAAAGTAAAAACACTAGATAAATCTATTATATTTCTAAATCCGATCAGGCTATAGATTTCTGAAAACTAACGAGCACCATACCGCACTTTTTTGAAAAGTTTTTGATTTGGATGAAAATTTTTGTAATTTTAAAGAAACTAGGCTGATTGTCGCAAAAACCTCATCGTCGAATTATATTGAAATCAGTATTTTTTGGTGTGTAACGATTCAGAATGATTTGAAACATGAAATTCTGGAAACAGATTTTCTGGTTAAATCCAACTTCTCCTTAAGATTATGGTATGCTGTAACGAGTACATAACAACAATTTATCTAAATTAAAATTTTATTACTATATCTATTTCTATTATTCTTTTAAATCCATCACTGCCTTTTGATCTTCACTTTTTATAATATAGAAAGGTACAAGTAATGACCAAAACGAAATTCGAGAATTCTATGGGTTTGTTATGCGCACACGGGATGTAACACTTATGCCAAATGAATTAAGGTCGAAATTCATCACAGTTTTTAGGACCATTATTTAATACGTTTTTTTAAGTATGCCACTTATGCATAGTAATAATTTGTTCAATAATATAATGAATTTGTGGCTGATAATTCGGCAGAAACTTCGGAGAATCATGGTAAGAATTGAATTACAGAATTGATTCGTTTGAATATTGCAAGCTATACATATTAGGCATGTCTAATCTTATATATAAAATTCTTCTATAATGTTGCATGTAAATATACTTCTCCTGAATGATTTTGATAAATTTTTCTGAAGTTAGTTAAAGAAATTTTGTATGATTTTGTGATTATAGAAATAAACTTAGATTGTAGAAATAAATGAAAAAAATTACATTTGAGGTATCGTTTGGCATTGAGAACAAATGAAAACTGTCTTCTACTAAAAATTGCAATTCACATATGACGTAAGACAATATTAGATAAAAGTTCACAGGTTACACCGTTTTTCCTCTTTATTTGCTGTACTAATTTTGTTGATCTTAGGTAGAATAGTGCACATATGAACAGGATTTGACCAATTAATTCACTTAAAATATGAACTTGAGTAATAATGCATATTAAACTATCATCAAAAAAATGTAATTTAGATATTATTATTACTGAAAAGAATTAATACATAGTACAAGGTAATTCTGAATAGAAATTTGAACCTTTAGTCAATTTGGTCATTTTCAAAGTTTGTGCGCCAATTTTGAAAATTTAGGTGTTATCCATGATTATATATCGTTACTATAGCCGTTTCTATAAAATTGATTAGGGCATAATTTTTTGTAGTTTTCTTTTCCAAAAAGTGCGACCAGATTTTAAAACTTCAAAGTTTACTGATACAAAACTTCTCTGAATAAAATTTTATTTTATGATTTTATTTACTTTGTACCAGCTTTGCAAAATTTTGCTCGACATTTAATTAAAATATATACTATTTTTGAAATGCGATTGCTTTTTATTATAAAATTTTACATCGTTCAAATTTAATTACCCAGCAAAATAAAAGAATCATAAATTTTTCACATCTGTACTTTACATTTATAGTACACATGTATAACCCACATTCAGCATAATAAAAAAATCTTAACTTTTAATGAGTTTATAATATGGCCTCTCGAATTAGTGGCTTCAGATGTCTGGTGATGGCAACTCAATTTTTTATACCAAGTTTTATGATTCATTTATTCAAGAAATTCCAACATATTTGATGTGGCCATAAAATTTAGCTATAGCGTTGTTAATTACTTAATTAATTAACAAATTTGAAATACTCTGATACGATGTATTAGAATGAGTGTTGAAGATCATAAAAAAGTTGGTGACATCTAATTATCAGTTGATAAAATTTAACTACAATAACTGGTAAGTGGTCCTAGTTTCAACAAAGCTCTAGGTTGCACTTAAAAGCTCATAATTTTCAAACTATATAGAATTTTTTTCTAATTTTTTTTCATGATGACCCGAGTTCAGCTTGACGTTGAGGTCTGGGGCATGAGTACTGTATATTATTGGTGTTTTGTATGTACATTTGTGATATTTATAATATTTAATTCTCTGAAATTTTTAAATTAAAGTACCAAAAGTACCCAAGTACCAAATCCGATCATGGTAATCGAAATATTAGATTTGCAAAAGCTACTCTCACAGATTGCTTCGGATGGTATCGCGTTGCAAAGATTTCATTATTTAAATAATTAAAAAATGATTACATCAAATTTCCCCATTTGGTCTTTCCACACACATTATGTTACACAAGGCTCAGAACAAAGATCTAGAATAATTAAAATTTACAATATACAAATTAAATTCCCATAGCAGACGAATTAAATCGCATAAATTGCTACTAAAGTACTGTACATTTTTTTAATAAGGTTTTCTCCAATTTTGAAAATTGTAAGTTCGTAGTTTAATAAAAAGACTTATTTCTTGGTGCTGTTACGGTTACGGATCCAAAGTCTGAATAAACGAAATGTTAGTTACGGTTAGGGATCCAAAATTTGAATAAACAAAATTAATCATAATAATCAGATAATGGTCAAATTTTCACCAACGCTCTAGGTTGCACTTAAAAGTTCTTAGTTTTTAAACTACGTGGAAATTTTTTTGTTCTATTTTTTTCCCTTCTGTACGGGTGTATCATACTTTCTTTAAACGGTTATTTGGATTTTGATAATTCTTTTTAGAGTTTGTCAGAGGAAAATTTTAAGATTTATGAACGATAAAACTATAGTAACATTGTAGAAATAAATGGCAAAAATTACAAAAAAACATTTATCATTGTTTGACATTGAAAATATTTAAACTGTCATCTGCTAGAAAAGCAGCTACAATATGCCACAAATTAAAAAAATATAATATACAGTCAACAGTATATGTTTGGCAGATGAAATTATATAATTCAGTTTAATAAATAACGCACTAAGTCAAAAACTGCATATACATTATTTTTTTAAACTTATGAATGTCGCATTTTGGTTGTTACTAAATTATTTAACAATACAAAAAAATATTTCTACTTATTAAAAAATGATTTAGAATTTTGTTTCATGCGTTAAAAATTCATTTCTTTGGCATTGGATATGGAATATTTAGCAAGTTGATCTTAAATTGAAAAGTACTATATGTACTAGATTTTGCAAATTAATTCACCTAAGATTTGAACTATTATCAATAATGTTTATTAAATTATTAGTAAGATAAATGTACTTCAGAAATTATAATTGCCAAAAAGAAACTAATATATAGTACGAGATTATGAACATTATAAACTAAATTATTGAAGCAATTATGTTGTGTGGTAAAATCATGCGTGATATTGTTCTTTGATCGGATATACTAAATTATTTTTTCTGAATTTCTTATACTGCTTATGCTAATATAAGACCATAAATGAATCACAAAGACAGGACATCAAATGGGATATTAAAAAAATTGGAACTTTTGAATTGTAGACGTGGATGCAGGACAACGTCTGTCGGGTCATCCAGTATATATATATATATATATATATATGTGTGTGTGTGTGTGTGTGTTTGTGTGTGTGCCCAGGCACATGACATGACAGAGAACACAAAGCACAAAGACACGCGCGCCCGCACATTGTTTGAAAAAGTGTGCCAAAGTGTGTTCAGGAGGCACACACAACACACAACACACGCACCGCATATAGGTCGTTCAATTTGCTACCATTGTTGTACTTCTGCCATGTCGTTCTCTGTTCTCTGTTCTCTGTGTACATTTCAGATCATTCTCTCTTTTTTATCGAATGCAAACTCGCAAAGAGCAGAGTTTAATAGTCTCTTTTCACACCATGCGATCCACTCACACTATCTGATCACTCTAACTGAAGGAGATCAGATGATCGTGAGGGGTGCAAAAGAAATGGATTTGTTGGAAAAAACAAAATAGCCTATGACAACACCAGGTGCAGGTAGAAGGAGATTTGGTGCAAGTAATATTCCACTTCTGATAATTGCAGTATTGGAACTTGTGTTTTGCTTGCAAGGTATTTTTTTACAGTCTGGCTTAATAGGGAGATCAGATGTTCGTGAGGGCTGCAAAAGAAATGAAATTGTTTCCTCGAAAAAAATAGCCTGTGGCAATGCCAGGTAGAAGGAGATTTGAGTAGAGAAGTGCAAGAGATATCCCAATTCTCCTAATTGCAGAATTGCAACTTGTATTCTGCTTGCATGGTATTTTTTTCCAGTCTGACCTTATAGTTCGCAGGTGATTGTTTTCCTGATTCTCTGTACAAGAAACAATCTTGGTCTAAATCTTGGTCCGTGAGTGAGAGGACTCTAGTGACGTGGATGTTATTTGGACACACTTTTTACCACCTTCTCAATAAAATCTACTTTTGCTTCAGACAATCTGCTATTGGCCGAACTGTTGCAACTTGTTCGGGTTGATTTTTATCCGCAATCTTCTAGAGGTCAGAAAGCTACTTATAAATTATTTTAAGGCCCTTAGTTGGAGTTATACCCTCCTATACCCTATTATTAACTCCTTCTGTTTAAACACAATACATATCTTTGATGTTTTCAATAATTTCACACTTCAACTCAAGAGACATGGCTATTTTCTTTGGACCCATGGTTATAAAAGTAAATAGTATTTCGTAAATGTAAAAAAGCGAAAAACGCAAACTCAATATATATTTATATATTTATATAACCATTTTATAACTGATTTTGAAGTTAAAATTTGGAACGTTAAAATAGTTACCATATATTCACGAGGGTAAATCATTATTTTTATATAATTATAATAATATATAAATGAAATAACTAACTAGAAAATCATTTAATATCATAAAACAGTAATAATATTTCTGTTATGGGAGAATTATTGTTGCTACTTTTGAAATTCTCAGTATTTTGCCATTAACATTTTTCGAAAAACCTCCTACTTCCTCTAAACTCATCTCGAATTTTGTTCGTATTTCGAAGCAAACGAGACGCTTCTTTGGCGGAACACTCGTAAGTTGGGGTACTCTGTATGGTCATCTTAATGATTTTTAATTCTTGACTAATATTATTCCAAACAGAGCAGTTAATTGCTGATAACATATTTGTACAAGAACTTGTTATTGTCTTTGGCTGTTGCTTGTGGTCTCCTTTGTGATATTGATGCTATTTTAAAGCACTTATTTCCTTATTTTCTGCACGAAATATACTTCAGTTGGTTTGTCAATGTCTTTGACTGTTGCTTATGATCTTGGTAGAAAAGTGATAAGAATGGCATGTTTTTCCTAGTTCTCAATATACTTGAACTTATGGTGATAAGATCCTGCTGATTCTTGTTCTGCTTGGTAGAAAAGTGTAATTGGTATTTTAATAAGGGGGCATCCATTAATTACGTGAGGATTTTAGGGAGGGGGGATTTGGCAAAAAATCATGAAATATCACATGGGGGAGGAAGGGGTATAGAAAGCTATCACGTGTGTTTAGTTTTTACTTGAATTTTTTTTAAAAAAAAAACAAACATTTTCAAAAAAAAAATCAAAAATTTTACATGTTTTTCACATAACTAAAAATACGCGTAAAGTTTGGTGAGGGAGGGTTGCTAATTTTGAATATCATCAAGTATCACCAAGGGAGAGGAAAGGGGCGTAGGTTCCAAAAATCCTTAAAAAATTGATCACGTGGTTAACGACGCCCCCTATAATGTCCTTTACCTCGGTCTTCAGGTACTGTTGCTTTCTTTCTTTTTGGTTTGTAGATCTGTCAATTGAGTTCCTCGATGGTGTGAAATAAGCCTAAACTACAATGTTTTGTAAGCAGATATATATGACATGTACGTACAGTGTGTCAATACTCCGTGTCGTTGAACTCAGCCAAGACCAACCGAAATACAGTTATTCAACTTTACAAGATGTCAAGATGGACACGCAGAATCATTGGCGTCCGACGTTTTATAACATCCGGGCGATTGTTAAAAATTTTGCTATATGGGACAAAATAATTATTTGAATGGATTTGGTGAATTTTTATATGGTATCGTAATTGGCCATAGGTTTACTGCTGGAAATTGAAATTAGAAACATATTAAACTGTAGGTTTTTGTCTAAAAAATATAGAAATAATGAGAAGGTTGTTTTCGCCAAAAAATCGATCCACACTTAAATAAAATGAGTTTTTAGAACTCGAAATTGATGAAATAAAATGTGTTAAACAAATTAAATTAAGTTATACATTTTCCAATTTCTTATGTATACTTGAAAAATGAATTTTTAGAGAAAGCATAAATTTTATTGTCGAAATAACATTTAGTCTGAACATTTTACCTAAATAACTGATCAATTCTTATTAAGTTGATCATGTATAAGTATCGGGAACCTATATAATGCAACTATCCTTAAGGCAAAGTGCTACTCACAAGTTGTTTCTATTTTAGTAAAATAATTACGGGCTGTCTGTCTAGTTATTTTGCAAAGCCTACGCAATGCTACGCAGCGTCTACGTTCGCTACGCACATGACGGAGTTATCGCATTCATACGCATGCAAGCGAAACGGTTTTCTTAGGCTATTTACCCATTGTCTATAATTTTCTCGATTTTTTACGTTATATAAACTGTTTATAATTAAAACATTGAAATGTGTAAACTATATAAGGGTCCGTCTATTAAACACGTGACCGATTTTTAAGAATTTTTGGACTCCTCCTTCCCCATCGGTACTATGGATCTTTAGTACATATAGCAAATCACAAAATTCTTGAAAATGTTCATAATTCTTTTTTTAATTTTTGGATTTTTTTTTAAATTTAGGTAAAAAATAGATACACATGCTATCTTACAAGATCCTCTCTCCACTTGTGTTATTCCATGATTTTTTATTACCTCCTTTGTCGTGATTAATAGGATAATAATGAAAACTGTTTTGATTGATTGTTACTAATAATGAAATAGTATTCAAATTCTAAAATTTAAAAGTAATATTCGTAAAAATCACATTTTATTTAAAAAAATTTTTTTTTGAAAACTTTTACAATTTTTGGGAGTGATCAAAATTAATAAATATTATCACTATTATCGCTTAAAGTATAATTTATTCGTTATACTAATAATTTCATAGACCGAAGAAACGTGATACAGAATCAATTGTATGAAAATTAATACGGATTTATAACGTAATTGATTCTTAAAAGTATTTTATTTACTGGTAAAATTTAAGTGAAATAGTAAGTAAATTATTAGAATCTTTATAAAAAATATTCTATTTGTTCATGTCAAATAGGAACTGTTGGATCTGTCTTATTCACAAATTAATCGGATTGGATTGGATATCTTTACCAAAATGTTCTACAACTTCTACACTACAATTCTGCATAAAATTCTTCTATGGTAGAAATATAAAAAATGATTTGTAACTTCTAATAGTTATAGTTCTAATAATCGCAAGTCTAAGTATAGTCTAAGTTATAATAATCGCAGAAAATCGAAAATGAAGAATGTATATTTTTACGTTTCAGAAGATTTTGGCATAACTTAGAAAAAAATGATGTATGTTTGTAAGTATGTATGTATTATGTGCGGATACAAATTTTCGTCTAGAGCATTGATCAACCGATTACATTGATTCAAAAAACATTCGATTCCTATTCATTGGAAGACGTGATAATTATAAAAAAAAAGTTTAATTATTAGAAAAAATGACGTATATGAGAATGACGTGTATAAGAATATTTACAAATTTCTGTCGAAAATAGGAATTAACCGATTTCATGGTTTCTAAAAACAACGTTTGGAGGCGTGCATTAATCACGTGAGGTTTTTAGGGGGAGGGGGGGGTTAGACGAAATAGCACGTTGTGGAGGTGGGGTATGGTAAGATATCACGTGTATTTATTTTTTAATTGATTTTCTTAAAAAATTCAAACATTTTCAAAAAAAGAATCAAAAATTTTTGTTTTTTCACGTAACTAAAAATACACGTGATGTTTGGTGGGGGAGGGGGGATAATTTTGAATATCACCACGTATCACCATGGGGGAGGGGGGGTCCTTAAACTAGCTCACGTGAATAATGGACGCCCCCTTTCATATTCATGGAAAGGCGTGCTAATTAGATTTTGGCAAAGTGAGGTCCAGTTGTTTCGGAGATACGGGGCAAAAAGTTCAGTTTCTACCTGTACCGATGAAGATGTCTGTATCAAAATTATACTTACAGCTGTATATAATGACGTACACTAGACCAACACATGATCAAGTAATGTCGTTGTTGTAAAACTTGTCTCGGTCATGTGCACAAGCCCTTATTTTACTCGTACGCACGCACGCAAGCCGCGAAACGCGAAACGGTCTCCGTTGTACGTTGTAGCGTAGGTAACATTTGTATCATTGTATCGGATACTATACGGAGTCCGTAGCGGTGTGAGTACTATACTGTGTGTAATGGCACTGATATTATGAGTCTGCGAGAGTTTCCTTTGGTTCGTTGAACCCGAGAGCGATTGAGGCACAGCTGATCGCTTACCGTTTCTCGAGAGGACCGACCGGCTGCTCGCCGTCGTTTTGTCTTTTGTTTGCGGACGGTGTGTCAATAGGCCAGTAGCCGTCGTAGCCGACTGCAAAATCCGGCTCCCGAAGAGAGACGCCGCTAACGTGGGCCGCCGCGAGCTCTTCTTGTGCCGCTGTATGTAAAGCTGTGCCGCTGTGCGTGCAATGACTTGACTCTCTCGGGCATCGGGAGGACCGACTGACTGACTGACTGACGCGCTCGGGTCGGCCTGTGGGCAATAGGGCATTGCAGCGGATTCCAACAATTGGACTGGACAGGATGGCAATGATGATAAATTATTAGGGCCTATTGACAAAATATTTGCACTGGTTAAACTATTGATAGTGCTTTAAGGGGGTATTCTACTGTAGAATTTTGAAAAAATCGAAAATTTTTTTTTCATATTTTCAAAGTTTAATTATTCAAAAATATGTCATTAAAAGGATTTTCCAAAATTACTATTATTTCCTGAGTTATATCCGTTTTAGTGACGTGGCCTCGGTTCGGGTCCGACCGAGTCTCAAAACTTTGAACGCGTTTTTCTCGGAACTACTTTTTTCGAGCTGGCGGTAAGGATATCTCGAGTTCTAATGAACCGATTTATTTCAAATTTGGAGAGGATCTTCTCTATACATCGCTTTATCGCATGGACCTTTCCCAAAACTATAATTTTTCGTTTAGTATTTTTAAAAAATTCAGAATTGTTAACAAAAACATGAAAAAAAACATTTTTTTTCAAACTGCCGCCATTCAAACAAAAAGTTTTTTTTTGACTTATCCAAGGTTCATACGATAGCGGCATCTATAATAATTAAGAATCCATCTATTTTTTATGTTTCGGATCACCAGGAGTGTTGGAATCATGTACGCCAGGACACCCTCTTTTTTTTGAGCCCCACTTTGACTGCCCATAACTTTGTGAATTCTATTTTTTTTTCTTTAATAATTTTTTTTATGTAATAATGAAATATCAATAAACAAATGTTAAAAAAATCTATAGCAAAAATATTATTTGTTTCCTTTATACATTCAAAAACCGGGCAAAAATACCCCCTTAAAGGGAAGAGCCTGCTTTAGAGATGTTCGCTCCATATCAAAGGGTGCGATAAATATTGATAAAAAAAAGATCATCGAACTCGAACAAAAAATCATGCTTTTTGATACAAAATTTGACTTTAGATTGGTGAAAAACTGGGTTAATTATAACTTTTTTCAAGTTTTTTTAGGTTCAACTAGAATAGAATTTAATCCTGAATCCAATGAATTTTATCACGTTTTTATAGGATGTTTAGTTTTTTTCCTATCTTTCCCGCCAATTTGAAAAAATCGTAAAAATGTAAAACCGAGAAATCGCGTTTCGGAGTTTTCGTTCCTCTCGTATGCATGCTTGACGCTTGCTTACTATTTCTTCTGTAACTCCGAAAATAATTTGAACTTGTTTCTGAAATTTTTGGGATATATTCTTGGCTAGTTTTGGAAAATATTTTTTCGCAAAAAAGAAATTGATTTTTTTCAAGCCTCTAAAGCAGCCCCCTCCCCATTTAATGGGGTATTCTAGTGAAGAGGAGTTTTTAAATCATTGTAAAAAGGCAATCTATTTTTTCACGACTCTTTTTTTAATAACTTATTTATCACCATTACAAGAAATAATTGAAACAACAAAGAAGTTAAAATTTAAAAAATTAGTGGTAGTTGAAGTGGGAGTGAAAAAAATACCATCTTCTTACAACCTTTTTGAGTTTAACGTTTTTTTCATTTTAAAATAGTAAAAATTTAAATTTGGTAATGAGGCTAGTATATACTAGTGAGAAGTCTATAAAGCTAGAAACAGCTAGATCTTTGTCAAAAATTTTGTCTGTACAGCATTGATCATCGGCCGAATCATTCAAATCGGCTGATCCATGCTCTCGAAATCGTCGATAAAAACTTATATACAGGATATATAAGGTACTTTGCTTTAATTTCTTACAACTCTGAGATGTTTTGTATAGCAAATCCAATGCTAAATTATGTAACCAATTATAAATAACGAAGTAAATTATACGGTGTTAGCCCAAAATGGCGTTTATATTTTATTCCTAAGTTTGAATTAGCTCGGAGTGCTTTTCAAAGCACGACTAAAATAATAATGGATTATGTAATTAATATCAAATAAGTTACGCGAACAAGTATCTTGTACAAGTTCTTTTACAAAAATTTCTTTCTTTTTTTATTTAGCGCATGGAAAATAGATTAATAAAATAATAAATTGCAAAAATATAAGTAGAACTGTAAAATGTACTAAAAAGTCTTTAAAGACTTAAATAATAGTCAAACAACTTTTTGAAAAATTACTAATTACTTTACCTATAAGCCGACGATTTTGTATAAGGATTTTCTAAATTATAATATTTTCTAATGAAAAAAATCATTTTTATCGTTTTGCTCACAGGACAATTGACAGTTAATATTATTCCGAAATTTAAATTTTAATACGTGGGAGAAAATCATATTAAGCATGGACATTGACAATTAGTGCCAAAAAAGCTGTCTTCAACCGTATTTTTTTACTAATAAGCCAATTAAAATTCAAGTTGGCTGGCACATTCGAATTTATTTCTTCGGCACGTATTTGCTCACATTATATTTTTTTCTCCAATGCAATAAACATTGATATTCGATATGTGAAATGCGTACACGCACATTTGGAGCAGAATGCCACTAACCATATTCGGGCATGTCGTAAAAAGAACCTGAATTGCTTTTTATTGTTTGTGTCCCACTATGTTCGATGTCGAAGATTCGTGCTGTGCAGAAATATTGGAAACCAGAATAAACTAGAAATTTGAAAAAAATAGAGAAATAGATGGATGACCAAATTTGTCAAAATTAAATCTAAATAAATTACTGATGAATATTACTTAATGCACATATCGGAAAGCTCGTGCAGCTTGTCTTAAGACTAAATGTCACTTACGCCTAGCCCAAAATTAATTTCATGCCACAATCAAATTGAAACCCAAAACGTACGCAACTTTGAATAGTTTTTTTTTAAATTACTTAAATTTACTTTTTAGTAAATTGATGAATGCCTCAGAACTTTTTACAATATATTTATGTATATTTATGAATATGTATATATTTATATATGTATATGTATATTTATATGTACCAAAATGTCAAGTCGATAATTATTGATAAAAAAAAGTTCTCTCTCGCACACACATAAATTATACTTGCTACAGTTGAATTTCCAAATTATATAAATCTGGTTATTTTTACTCTCTTATGCAAAAGTATTTATTACGCAATTTTGTGATTTTTTATATATACATTTGTACTTTTATGCTGATCGATTTTATGTAATATAGAATTATATGTAAGCTTGTTGAAGTAAATGACATGCTGTACAATCATAAGTCGAAAAAAATATTAGTTAAAACAGAATTTAATTTGTCACAACCATATTCAAATCATTTTATCACTAATTTCTACATTCTTTTCAGTATCGAATTGTTACAAAAAAAGTTAGTTAAAACAAAATTTAAATTTGTGCAACATGAATTTGTAATCAAATCATGTTATCACTATAATGATAAAATGATATGAGGATTTATAATTTCAATTATAATTTCATATTTTATTTTTTTACATTCTTTTCTGTTTTCAATTATTAAACAAAGTTTTAAATAAATATTAATTTAACGCACTTGATTAATATAATAATCCATTTAATTAATTTAATTCTCAAGCTTAAAAACTCTTAACCGAGGATTTACATATTTACTACTCCGCACGCATACGGTGCGTGAGATCGTTCTTAATAGCTACCTTGTTTTAGTGTTTTCCGCACTCAACAGAGGGTCTACTGTTCCCAAATTCATAACTCTTTCTAAAGAACTGATTCTCGTATTATAATACACGTACTTTAAACGGTTAATTTTTTAGTATATATTTTAGTGAAAGCCCTTGCTATTTCGTGAAATCCTTTTAAAATTAAAAAACAGGCCTTGGAACTGTTTACCTTCTGACTGTCCCATTGTGGTAAAAAATCGAGGTGACAATTTTTTGAAAGCCAGCAAAAAAACGCATCTCTACAATGTTAAATTGTAGCTGGAAGTTTTACTGAATCTCAAGTTACTATATCATGCAACTTGCCTTAAGGCAACTCACACTTAGTTTTTTAACTGATGATGTAAAAAACTGGATGCTCTATAGCAGTACCAGACGTCGTGTCAAAAAAAAAAAAACAATATTGCAACGTTGTCATCGACCCGTCGATAATTCGCTGCGCCGATAACTATCGATATCAATACGGGATATTCCAATCAGCAATCTACATTGACAAATTTAAAATGCGATTTAGCACCGCATACCATTTTACAATTTTACAATTACATATCGACATACAAATACAAATACAAACGAACGCAATCTGAGGTCGTTCACTAAAATCTAAACCGTGAAATATACACAAGTTCGTTGACCGTCGTCCCGTCTTCAACTTTCTCTGGTTTCCAACGGAAAGGTTTCTGAACTTTTCAATACACCAATACCAATAACCTGGACAAGGAACACACCTGGGACGAACACGAATGTTTGCATACATTGCGATTGCTATTCATATTCATATTCACCCACATTCGAATTATTCGAATTATTCTCAAACACACCTCCGACAGATGAATGACTGGGTTAAATGAGAAATATTTGCATAATAGAACAAATATTAATTGCATTCATCTGCAAAACTAGGAACTTAACTACACAGATAAAAAAGGTGAAAATAGATCGCAAACACAACCGCTTCAATTGTAATTGTTTCCGGAGTCCATAGGGGCGCCACTATGGGGTTTGGCGGGAAACAAAGGTCCAATTTGAATTTGAGCAATTATATCTTAAAAACTAAATCAAACAAACAACTATCTGACTATGTTCAGTAAAACTCCCAGCTACAATTCATAATCGTAGATATGTATTTTTTTGCTGTTTTTCAAAAATTTGTCACCTCGTTCTTTTTACCTCAATGGGACAGCTAGAATGTAAATAGCTCCAATGTCTCTTTTTTATATTTTAAGGCCTAGATAGATGACCATTTTTTTAGTTTTATTATTTATTTCGATTATTTTTTATAATTTTACTTACGATGCAACTTTTAAAATATCAAATATATAATAATCCTATTTTAAAAATCATCAACTATGGAATTGCTGCTTAAAACACTTTTATTGGAATTTTTATATTTTGAGTAAGCATTTTTTTACGAAATAATAGCTACAGTAATCAACCAATGCAAAATATCTATTTCATGAGTAAATTTTTTACAGAGAAAAAACTGTATATAACCTTGATCTGGTTTTTTGTCAGAAATATTTATGATCAAAGTTGAATAACTATTAATTTGATTTATCTCGTACGAAATTACTTATTTTATCTAAATTTATTTTTTTAATTATTATTCACTTATTGTTTACACTTGTGCCAGTGCAAAAGTTTTGGTGGTCCTTTTCAATCACATGTAAGTTATATAAAAAAATAACCAGTTTTTTCTAAATAGTCAGAATCTAAAATTAATAATACATCTTAAAAACAATTAAATAAAATACACCTAAAAATTTAGATGTCTATAAAATAGTATTGTTAAAAATTCTATACTTTACTTCTTTTGGAGATAGTGGTGCTGGACACGTTTAATTACCATTGAAATTCTAAAAAAATATTTTTTTGGAAAATTTCTAATTAAATTGGAATAGATTAAACAAATGTGTAGATCAAGGAACTAGTGAAGGAGACTTGTCTGAAAACAGTCTATATTATTTAAAAAAAGTTGGCGTACCAAAGATTAAAAAAATTGGGAGAGAATTTTATTTAGCATGCACAACTAGTATTACTTATAATACTAATGGACCTGTACAATGTACAGGTCCATCAAAGAAGTTGCAAAAAATATTTTTTATTAAAAATGTTAAATTTAATTATGACGTAGAGTAAATAAATGTGTAAATCTAGGAATGATTAAAAAAACAAACATTGCCCAAAATATTATAGTAAATTACCTGCTTTTATTTACCAAGTGGTTGAAAGTATAAAATATTCAGTGAACAAAATAAATTTTCGAGTTTTGCATAAAAACTTCAATTGCAATTAGTATATAAATTAAGAATTACCTACACGTGAAAAGTCCCCACTATTTTATTTGAAAAAACTTTTGGGAGAATGTCTTTAGAGAACGAATAATTCAAAACTCAGCATTTCAATCACTAGTCAGATTTTGAGGAAGATGGTATGTCTCTTGTAATATTTGAACTTTTTTTTAATTAAACCGTGAACTTAATAATAAAATCAAATTTGGTTCATTGTTAATAATTTAATTGTTAACTCGTAAATTAATATCTAAAAAATGTAATAAAAGTTATTGGCAATATTTATGTACAAAAATATTTGTGATATAAGATTTCTTTTATACTAGTTTTTTTTTATAAAAGTAGTTTAATATTTTTGAAATATTCAGTTAATTTATTCAGATTTTTATCATTTATAATTTAGTAAATGATATCATACTATAAACGGTATAAATCGTATGTGTTACTTGATTTAAAAAAATGTAAAAATAATTATCAAAAATTTAATACATTTTATGTGCATCATCTGTTTTGATCTGTATATTTATATGTATATATATATATATATATATATATATATATATATATATATTGATGTTGAGTCTATTAAAATTTTCAATCATTTAAATGCTCCTTGCTCCGATGCAACTATTATATCTTAAATAAAATATAGAATCTTATTTCAGGCTTGATTTTTCCTTATTTTTGAATAAATATAAAATAACTGAGATTAAAAATAATTCATACAAAAAATACTTACTCAAAATATAAAAATTCCAATTAAAATGTTTTAAGCAAGAATTCCATAGTTGATGGTTTTTAAAATAACATTATTAAATATTTGATATTTTACAAATGTAGCAATTTATGTAAAATTGTAATTAAATTAATTTATTTATAAAAATTATAATCCAATAATAGTATTATTTAATACAATAAAAGTTTTGTACCTAATTGATTCACTAGCTTTTTTTTTAATTTTTTATTTTATATAACCAGGGGCTTTTTGAGAAAAATTAGTAATTTACGATAAAAAGTGTGTAAAAGTTGGATTGAGATAAATAATAAAATTTTGAAGAAAAAATTGTTGAAAAAATCTATGTATCTAGATCTCCCAACTTACCTAATTAATGCTTGAAATGAATTCAACATGACTATAATTTTTTGAAAAAAGTAAGAGATACTTTGTATACTTTTTACTTTTGAACAATTGAAAATATCAGCTCAATCAGACCGATTTCTTTTTAACAAAATTTGCCAAAATTTGCTAGTGCATTTGGTCAAGCTATATATAGAGTTTCCTGCGATTTTCTCGCCAACAGATAGAAGTATTTAAATAAAATTTTTTTGTCACTATTTTAGCCTAAATAACTATTCGTCTAATTTCTTTTGTCTTGCCAAGCAATTATTAAAATAATCTTTTTTTTTCATTGATTTTGAAATAAGGAATTTTTGAACATTGCAAAACTTTTAAGAATTCGAAATTTATGGATCTATATCCAAAATATTTTTGTAGCAGATTTTAAACCGCATACTGAATAAACTTAGTATTTGTTAGCTCCATCCGAGCATTTAAAATTTGTCACAAAAATTGGCTAAAATTTTTAGAGCATTTTGTTGTTTTGAATCATTCAAATTGATTGATCTAGGTTCTCAAAATCGTCGACGATAATTTGTATCCTCACACATACACACACACATACATACATTTTTTTAAGTTATGCCAAAATGTTCAAAAACCGCTGAATCGTAAAGATATACAAAAAATTTCATTTTCGATTTTTTTGTGATTACTATAACTTACCCTACGGGAATTTAATTGAAATTACATATTTTTGTAAGAATTTATAAATCAAATAAAAATATTTAGCATATAAAATACAAAAATTTAATCGATGAGCTCTCACAGAGTCAAGTGTCGAGAAATATTGCACCTGAGACTTTGTAAACAGAATCGATAAAGATTTAAATATTTTCCCATACATCTCAAATGTATTATAAGTAGAATAATAATTGTATGTATTATGTGTGTCTTAAATGTTAGTCGAGTTTATTGCTCTTAAATGCATTGAATAATCATTTTATTATACAACTGCGTCATATTTATTCACAATCAATGAACTAATCGTCGGAATTCTGTCATCTTTTTTTCTCACTCCTTCTTTGTAACTTTAGACAGAAATTATTATCGTCATTTGTGCGCGTGCATTCTAGATAAGAATGTGCGAGGGTTTGAAATCAGAAATTCAATATCAGATTTTTTTAGTGAAGACAACAAATGTTTTACCGAAAATATCATTAATAATAAAAACTTACTAATAAAAAACTATCATCGTAGACTGAAGAGAAAATCGACACTTGATTTAAGTCGTCAATTTTCCTAATGAAAATTGAAATAATTTAGTTAATATTTATAAAAAAATAATCATTAGTTAATATTTATGAGAAAATATTTAAGTTCATATTATTAGCATTAAAATATTGTTAATATTATTTATAACAAATAGAAAAACATCTATTGAGTTGTTTTTCCAACATATCAATATGATTACAATGTTCCCAATGTTAAATTATTTTGTGAAATGAATATCTGCTATAGGAGAATACTGGCACGATTTTGTATATGATGATATTTTGTATACTTGATATTTTTTATTCATTATTTAAATTAATGGCACATTTTTTTACACTTCTAGAGAAGTTTTGTAGACTGCTCATTAGATGATACAGATACAAAAATTTATTTAGATAATTTTCAATTAATTTCTGCAAACAATGCACTATGCAAGTAACATTTTTGCGAAAACAGTTATATAATAAACACTTTTTCGCTAATTGCAAAAAAATGGCTGGACCGATCTTCTCGTAAACCTAATTGCACATCCTCCTTATCAATTATTTCAATGCCTTTTAAATTTGTTAGTTGGCAAAATTCAAATTTTGAATCATGACATCATAAAAGCAACTTTTGGCACAAATTTTGACTATCATATTTGTCCAAACTTTGATGATTTTTTAAAATTAAACCACATGTCATACATCAGTAAAATTTTAGTATGTTTAGTATGACTTTGGTCTCTAATATCTTTAAAATCGTTTCTAATTTTTTTCTGCATAATTATGAAGAAATGGCCTAGCCGATCTTTACCCAAAACTAATCAACACAACCAATATCTTTCTTTTAGCAAAAAAGAAGCTTTCATAGCTTGGCAAAAATGGATATATGTGTGTGTATGTGTGTGCGTGTATGTGTCCGGATACAAATTTTTGTCGACGATTTTGGGAACCGGGATTAACCGATTTGAATAATTCAATACATTCAATTCTTACTGATAAGGAGACGTGCTGATTCTGGCAATGACAGGTCTAGCCGGTACGGAGATACGGTGCAAAAAGTGGCGATAATAGTATTTCAGTTTTTGAGATAACGGAGCGACCGATTTGAATGATTCAAAAAACGTTTCACTTGTATTAGCAAAATGAACAACTGGTAAAATTTTTGTAAAGGCAATTCCACCGTCTCCGGATATCCAATAAAAAAAAAAGTCATTTGGCCGTCAAAAATGAACATTAGACATATGTACATCGTATTACCAGATATTTTATGAAGATTATAATAATTAGTACAAATTTCGTGTGCATTTATATGGGTTCCGTACCAATGTTTACACGTTAGACGACTACGCGGCGCTTACGCGCTTTGATATTTCGACTTCAAATCAGTTATGCAGCGCTTGCTTAAAAAAATGTTCAAAATTTTTAAAAAATCAAAATACAAAAAAAAACTAAATCTAATTTATCAAAAGTGTCAAATTTTTTCAAAAATTTCAAAATTTCTCAAAAATCTAATTTTTTCATATTTTTCCAAATTTCTTTTAAAAGTTTAGTTTTCGGTATGGCAAGTACCAGCAACTTGCTTTAAAGCACGATGCAATACACCACAAGATATTTTTTTCTATTTCTGAAAAGATTTTCACCAGTTTCGTTTAATTTGCTCATCCCTCGATTTAGTAAATGTAATGCGCCATTAACGTGCTATTAATCTGTAGAATGATGCAATAAATTACAATAAATCATACCACAAAATGTGGCATGCTCGATATCTATTCGATGATATATTATTCAATCGGAAACATTGTATCGAAGACAAGATTGACATTTGTTCAGGGAATCGATAATCGATAATTGTTTCATGATAATTAATGGATGGATTATAAAATTGTTTATAATATTTTATACTTTTTCACAAAAAATTGCAAACGGTGCATTCTGTAGTAATATCATAGTAATTTTTGCAAGATATTAATAAGCAAAATATTGCTTTGACTACTGTCAGTATCCAAGTTGGATTAAATTCGAGTACAAAGGTAGGGCTTCTCGTGGCTCCTGATAAAAAATCCCAGGTTTTTCACCTCTGTTTTTGAACATCTTGCTCTCTGACTAAAATTGAAATGCGCATCTTATAAAAACACAATTACATAGAACATAGATATATTACTAGTCAGAACATTCGCTATTAAACATATAACCTACTTGTAAGCGTCAATGTCCTCGTGAGTACGCATCGGAGCAACTATTGAAAAATCGATTATCTCATCATTGTATTAAGAGAATTGAATACATTGATCGAATTTCAGTAATAATAAATTATTAAAAATTGAGTATTGTACCTAGTCCAAAAAGGAAATGTTCTTTGTATTAGATGATAAGACATTCATAGGGCCAATAATCGTTCCTTGTGGATCACCATGCTCTATGGTTAAAATTTCCTAATAATAAATTTTTACAATTATTCTGATATGTTGCAAGAAGTTGTTGTACAACAAGTGGTGTTATTTAATAACACCCAGTTGTATGTTTTATTTATACTGATAGATAGATTTTACAAATGATCTAGTAATATATTGCAAATGGTTGTTCTCCAAAAAATCAAGGCCTGATCAAAAGAATTAACTATGTTATGTTCTAAACTATAAAATGAGTAAAAAATAATGATTAATAACACATTTACAATGACCTAATAAACAAAATAAATATTTTTTCATATTCTATAAAAAACAAAGTGTGCACACTTAGTTCCAATACTCTATTTTTTTTTGCTTCAATTGGTTTTACTACTCTGTTTCATTTCAGTAAATCACAAAATACTATTCATCATCAAATCTAATTTGTAGATGCTTTCTTTATCAGTTTCAGCAATAATTTCTGGCAAAACAGGGGTACTAAACCATTTAATTGCATCTTGTAAAACTTATAGATCAATACCAGAGATGTTTTATTACTACTTGCTCATAGTAGGTCGAATACAAAATTATTTTAAGAAAAAAATAAAGTTAGTTCAGAATACATCCAAGTTTTGAAAAAGATTGCATATATTTTTAGCTATTCTTTCTCTGAAATAATTTGCTAAAAAGTATATTCAAAACATTATAAATATGCAGTATAGTTCTTTTATTGAGGTTCCTTTACATTAAGAAATAGAAAGGTCTGAATGAATTAATTTGCAAGAACTATAGACCTGTCGCAGCTTCTATTAAAATTAAACTATAAATTATTAAAACTGGTTTTCAAATTAAAAAATGTATTATGAACCTGTTACGATGAACCGGTGTAAACCGCTTCGATAATGCACAATCGTATGGAAGATAATAAATGTTATTCATATACATATTTTTAAGTGAATATTTGATGAAACATATCGAAATTTGCAAATACGTACACTCAATTTGATATCAACATTTAATTTTATATATTTTAATTTTTAAAAATAAGGGGTGATCAAAAATTCGTTCTGATCCGCAAATGACACCTTTAAGAGGTGAAAAGAGAAGATTCGATCAGATTTTTTCCAATCCTATTAGACAATTAGCCTTACTTTTGATTTTGGTTTAAATAATATATATGTATGTATTATTTACATTTTGAGTACTAACTCTGGCGTTAAAAATATTTCTAACAAGAAAACTACATTTGATGCTACCTTACCTAATCTTGTTCAGTATGCTAGGATCGCGATAGATCATTTTCCAAAACATGCCTGGTTATTTTGCCACATACAATGTATTAATATTATGAAGTTCTTTATAAGTATCTACTATATTGTTGATAATACTTCTGTTAAGAAAAAACTGGTACATTTGGATTTTTGATTCCCCGAGTACCACCTAACCTTGTTCAACGATGCGTCATTTTGCAGGCGTCTTATTAAAAATGTTAGTCCCATTAGATTAGCATAAAAATGCCAATGCAACAATAATCGTCAATAAAATGACGACGTGCAATCAGTGAATGCATTACAATCCTACCATTCTATTCGTATAATTATTCTCCATAGATTTTTTTTATCACCGCAGGTCTTCGTGAACATTGTATAATAGTACAATAGTGCACCTGCAAAGGAGAGGAGGTCAACCTGGTAATAAACTAGCTGTAAGTGGAATTCTGTCTTAAGGCAATTAAGGCATCGTGCCTTAAGGCAAATTGCTGGAACTTCCCGTACCAAAAATTATTATTTTTTTTAAAAACGAATAACATTTTTGAAAAAAAATTACTTTGAAAAAATAAGATTTTTGAGAAACTATAAATTGGACAAAAAATTACTTTTTTTGAAAAAAAAAAAATTCTTTAAAAAAAATATTTTTTTTAATTTTTTTTTTTTTTTTTTTGAAAAAAAAAATTTGTTTCATTTTGACATATTGTGGAAGATCTGAACTTTTTTTCAAAGCAATTGTACGGCTTTAACAGCATAGGGACAAAATATAAAGCGCGTAAGCGCCGCGTAGCTGTCTAACGCATAAGCATTGGTACGAAACCCATAGGAATGTTAACAAAATGTATACTTATTGTTAAAATCTCTATAAAAATATCTGATAATTTGATGTGCATATGTCTAATGATCATTTTTGACCGCCAAATGGCTCATTTTTTTACTTTTTCCTCCATATCTCCGAAACCGTTAGACCTACCTTCATGAAAATTTTATCGATTCTTCATCTTGTCAATACAAGTGAAATATTTTTTGAATTATTCAAATCGGACGCTCCGTTCTCTTAAAAACTGAGTTACCGTTTTTGGCACTTTTTGCCCCGTATCTTCGGAACGGCTAGACCTGCCTTCGCCAAAAACTAATCAGCACGTCTCCTTATCAATACGAATCGAATGTTTTTTGAATTATTCAAATCGGTTGACCCGTGTTCCCGAAATCGTCGACGAAAATTTGTATCCGCACATACATACACACACGTACATACATACACACACACATACACACACACATACACACACACACACACACACACACATACATCCATTTTTTCTAAGGTATGCCAAAATGTTCAGAAACCTTTGAAACGTAAAGATATATAAAAATTTTCATTTTCGATTTTTTTGCGATTACTATAACTTACCCTACGGGAAGTTAAAAAATGTTGATTAATTTTAATATATCTTTAACTTTTCGTAGGGTAGGTTGTAGTAATCGCAAAAAAAAAAAATCGAAAATGGAAATTTCTGTATATCTTTACGTTTTAAAGGTTTCTGAACCTAGTATCTTATAACCTGGCAAACCTTTCTTTAAACTAGAAGTGAATGTTTGTTTTATGCATATATATATATATATATATATATATATATATATATTTATATATATATATATATATATATATATACATGTGGATACATTTTTTGTCGACGTTTTCGGAAGCATAGATCAGCTGATTTGAATGATTCAAAAAAAATTTTTTTTGTATTGACGGAATGAGGAATTCATGAAATTTGTGTGAAGGCTGGATTAACAGACAGGTTTTGAAGACCCAGGAAGAAAAAATTAAAAAAAAATATTTGGTGGTCTAAAATGATCATTAGACATATGCACATCAAATCATCAAATATTTTATATACATTTTAATAATGAGTAGAAAATTCATTTTCCAGTCTTTGGGTCCCGTACCAAAATTTATAATGTTTAAAGTTCATTTGCATGGTTCAATTTTCTCGACATTTTCGACACTGTGGATCAACCGACCAAAATAGGTTTTAAAATTCTCAAAATTTTCAAAAATATAAATTTTAAAAACATAAATCAATTTTCAAAAGGTTTCATTTATTTAAAGTCAATTTTATTAAAAAATTTCAACATTTTCGAAAAACTATTGTTACTAAATGTATTTACTAAATACATTATTTTAATAAATTAGAACTAATAGAATTCTGATTTACTTTACAGAATTAGTCCATGCTTGAGATGACATCAAATTTTATCATCTTTATTTAATTTTGTTCCATTTTTTCCACAAATTCTGCTTACAACTGACAAAACAATCTTAACAAATGTATAAACAATTTATTAAAAAAATTTCTTATTGTTTATTATTAACTTCCAATAGGGTAAGTTATAGTAATCCAAAAAAATCGGAAATAAAAACTTTTATATATCTTTTCGTTTCAGAGGTTTCTGAACATTTTGGCACACCTTAGAGAAAATTGATGTATGTGTGTGCGGATACAAATTTTGTCGACGATTTCGGATACACTGATCAATCAATTTGAATAGTCCAAAAACATTCGATTTCTACTGATAAAGAGACGTGCTGATTAGTTTTTGGCAAAGGCAGGTCTAGCCGTTTCAGAGATACGGGGCAAAAAGTTCCAAAAATGGTAATTCAGTTTTTGGGATAACGGAGCGTCTAATTTAATTAATTTAAAAAACATTTTACTTGTATTGACGAAATGAACAGCTGGTAAAAATTTTGTGAAGGCAGGTCTAGCGTCTCCGGAAAATAATAAAAAAAGTAAAAAATAGTGCCATTTTGCAGTCAAAAATGAACAATAGACATATGTACATTGTATTATCAGATATTTTATAAATATTATAATAATAAGTACAAATGTTATGCACATTTATGAGTTTCGTACCAATGTTTTTACGTTAGACGACTACGTGGCGCTTATGCGCTTTGATATTTCGACTTCAAATCAGCTATGCAACGCAATTGCTTAAAAAAATGTTCAAAATTTTCAAAAAAAAAATCAAATTCTTCAAAAAGTCTTTTTTTTTCAAAAATTTCAAAATTGCTCAAAAATCTAATTTTTTCAAAGTTTTGCGAAGTTTTTTTTAATAATTTTTTTATCGGTACGGGAAGTTCCACCCATTTGTCTTAAGGCACGATGCCATGCACCATTAGTTTTGGAAATATATTAAATTTGTCCAAGATTTAATACTTCGGTTGTCTATCCCTGAGCTGCATCAGTGGCAGCGTATTTGGAATGGAAATATTGTATGAAGCAAGGACGTAAAATTAGCGGAAATTTCCTGTCCATTTGATTTAAGCAGAAGATTGTTCCATTTTACAACTTGAATCATTCCATAACAGATCCTTATAAAAACTTCTGTTGTGTTATATATGTTTCCGTGTTGTTTGATAAGATAATAATAAGTTATTATGGAAGAAAATTTTGGAGAACACTATTGTTATATGCTTTTATTATTTATTAAACTTATGAACAGTTTTGATCAAATGTTGTAATCATCTATTCATTAACTTTCCAAATGATGTTTGTTTTTGCCAGAAAATGCGGTTGCTATTTTTATGTTTAAAGCCATTCTGAATAATTGTTTGAGACCAAAATTGGAAAATGTGTTTGAGTGTGTGTGTGTGTGTGTGTGTGTGAACCAAATCATAACATTTGGTCGAGGTTTTTGCAGAAAGCAACTAAATCGCAAAATTTAAAAATTTATTCAACTTGATAGGGACTTGCGTAGATCACTTTTGTGTCATGATCGGCTAAGCAGCTTCTTTGGAATTGAGAGAAATGGGTAAAATTTTTCGTCTATGAAGAAACGTCCAAAATTTCGAAACAACCGTCCATATCTTAGCCAACTGAAATTTCCAAAACTAGTCAAAAGATCAGTTGGGAATTATGCTGATTAGTTTTTAATAAAGATTCATCGAGCTGTTCGTAATTGATTGTTGGAAATATTTTTGACGATTTTTATGAAACTTTGTAAGGTGGTAAAGTTTAATTTTTTTATCTGAGGTAGGAAGAATATATTGTTTGTTTGTCGAATCCGGAAAAGAAATTATCAAAAGAGCTTTTTGTTTTATTCTATTAATAAAATAAAATATACCTCAAGAACATTGATGATTGATTTTGAAAATGTTTAACAGAAATAAAAGTTTTGAACAATTAATTCTCTTTGAAATTGTCCAAATCTGTGATATATGCCTTATCGACGCTTTTGTGTATCTTGGCGATGGCGACGTAGTGTCTGCTAAATAAAATAACCGATATAAATATAAATCTATCTATATGTAATAGTAAAGAAATTAATACACCAATTTCAAAGTTTGTAAATTCATTCGATGAAACTCTTAAAGATATGCATTTATTAATTTTGCAAGACAATACAGTACCTACTGTTTTTTTACTTTTGCAGAAAACAGTAAATCAGCAATTAGATGTTTTACATATAAAATTTTACCTATAAAACGCATAAACGCCAAATAACAATCTTATCATAAGTGCTTTTTCTGATGTCTCTTTGATAACACATACGTGAAGTTTTATGTGTAAAGCGTCTGATCGCACAGCAAATAATAATAATAATGATAATAATAAATTTTAACAGTTTGTTACTACCAACTCATACGAATATAGACCCGTAAAATAACATTACCTATAACATACTTATCTTATTCAAGAGTGGCCTCTTTGTTTCAAAATAGGAAATATTTGATAAGGTCCTTGAAAGCATTCCGAATAGGGTGCGTTTTGATTAGGCTTTGTTTATATTACGTTTGCATTTCTTGTAAACATATATACACAGATCGTCGCTCAAATATAAGCACACTTATTATATTAGTTCTATAAAACATGAATGATAAAATTTAAAGTATTGAATAAATTTATTTAAATATATCCAAAACATTGGTTATTCATCATTGATCAATTTTTATTGATTGAATTATGATTACTTACGAATTACTTTCACATTTTCTTCCGTAGGGTAAGTTAGTATTCGCAAAAAAATCGAATTTTAGGTATCTTGATGTTTCAAAGGTTTTTGAACATTTTGGCATATCTTAAAAAAAATGGATGTATGTGTGTGTGCGTGTGTGTGTACGTATTTGCGGATACAATTGTTTGTCGACGATTTTGAGAACACGGATCAACCGATTTGCATGATTCGAAAAACACTCGATTCCTATTGATAAGGAGACGTACTGATTAATTTTTCGCAAAGGCGCGTGTAGTTGTTTCGAAGATACGAGGCAAAAAAACAAAAATAGTAATTCAGATTTTGCGAGAAAGGAGTGTCCGATTTTAATAATTTAAAAAATATTTGTATTGACAAGATGAAAAACTGATTAAATTTTTGGGCAGGCAGGTCCAGTGGTTATGGACTCTCAATTAAAATAAGCTAAAAAAATGTCATTTGGCGGTCGAAAATGTTTATAGGACATATGTACATCAAATTATCAGATATGTTATAGAGATTTTAATAATGTGTACAAATTTTGTGTGATTTTTTTGAGTTCCGTACCAAGATTTTTTTTTATTATGAAATTTTTTATTATCAGATCGATACTGTAGCAGGAATTTATTCTTGACTAGAATAATGAAATTATAGCTATCTGTACATCTGGATTAGTAAATGTAGGCAAAGACTGGGTACGGTTGTGCCAGGGTACGGTAGTAATAGACGTCATAACAGCTAAACTATTAGTCCAGTCATTATAGTAAGTTCACTTCGGAATTCGAGATACCAAGCTATAAATTGTATATTGACACCCTAAACTTTAATTACGGTACGGAAAGTTTCAGCAATTTGCCTTAAGACACGATACCATACACCAATAGTTAAAATTGTATTTGCATAAAAAGAACAATATACCCGTGTATCATCTTGTATCTTCATGTATATGTATATGTATCTACATCTGCTTCTGCTACTACTACATTTTTCTGAAATCGTTATCTCGAGTCGCATCTAACCCAGTGGCCGCTATCAGCGGTCATGTACCTTTAAGAGCGAAAGCAATTCACATGTAAGTATTAACATACATAAGACTAAGACGTCCGTCGTCCGTCCATACCACATGCGCACACGGGCACACGTACGAGATTCTGTCTTCTAACTGTACAGCGAGCGAATCAAACGAATCTGATGTAGGAATACAGGAGTTAGGCAAGGTCTCCATGACCAGAAGACAGGAGTTGAAGGGATGATCAGATTAGATAATCATACCACTAACTGTGACATGCAAATTTATACCTAGGTTTAATTCTGGATAGGATTTATATAAATATAGAAAAGATAAACCTGACTAATTTGAATACATGGCATGGGAACAAAATATACGCGAATAAAATATATTTTCAAATAAAAATATATAAAAAAATTTAAACATGCGATATCAGTGTATTATGATTAAATTTAATCACTAGTTATGTCAACTACAAAAAATATTGGTATTTTATAATTAATTTCTATTAATTAGTGCATAGGAAGGATAATGCTAATTGTAGACCAAAGGAGGGTAATGCTTTATAAGGCAATTAGATGATAGTCACTTATTTGCTGTTAATTTATTTTAATGGGTATTGTGAGACCAAAAATTAGCATTTGATGTACGCATATCACATTTTTAGTTTCTAATTGTGATTTTAATACTATGCACATATTTTATTCAATAATTTCTAGGTCCTGTACCAAGCAATAAAAAAACCAGTGTAGGTGCATGGTATTGTGCCAAAGCAAATTTCTGGAACTTTGGTCTTTTGTCGTGTTTTTTTTCTAATTTTTTAGGAGCTTTAAAGTTTTTTGAAAACTTTGAAAAATTAGATTTTTTAGATTTTGAAATTTTTGAAAAATTCGACTTTTTGAACAATTTGATTTTTTTGAAAATTTTGAAATTATTAAAAAACTTGCTGAATTTCATTTAAGACGGCTGAACCATACTGTCAAAAATGTTAAGGTCATTTGTTTGAACTATAAACATTCTTTATACTGGGTACGGAACCCATAGAAATAGAACCCCAACATTGTACTTGTTAAAATTTCAATAAAATATTTGATAAACCGCTGGACCTTCCTAAAAATTTAATCAATTCTTTCCCTATGAAATGCATTTTGAAGCATTCAAGTCGGATGCTCCATCTCTCAAAAGCTCAATTACCATTTTTTGTAATTTTCGTCCCGTATCTCTAAAACTGCTGGACCTGCCTTTGCCTTTGGCAAACTAATCAGCACTCCTCCCCCTCAATACAATCGATTTTTTTTAAACATACTAATCGAATTTGAATGCTCTTGAAGTCGTTGAAGAAAAATTGTATCCGAACATACATACATACATGCATACACACACGCGCGCATACATCCATTTTTTTAAGGTATATCAAAATGATCAGGAGGTTGTGAAACGAAAAATTACACCAAAATTTTTATTTTCGATTTATTGAATTACTACAACTTACCTTCTGGGAAATTATGAAATCCGGGAAAAAAATCTATACGAATTCTATACCGAATTTATTTGTAGAGCTATTATTCATCATCAGAGTGATACTTTTAGAAAAAAAATCAATACCATCGTTGTTAGCTTATTATGACGTCCTATTGATTTGGTTTTAAAATACTTATCTTAAGTTAGAGATTTGGTTCTTAGTCATATTATCTATAAAAAAACTTTTAGTCTAAGAAATTGTTACAAAAACGGGATTTTGATTAATATACATAGTTGTTTATGATTTATCATAAATTAGCTTATAAAATTTAGACCAAAAAAAAAAATCAAATTCATAAAAAAATTCAGAATTTACCTTAAAATTTAAAAAATCGGAATATTGTAGTAATTTTCCTGATGTTGTTCTTTAAACTACTACTTTTTATATTAGTATTTTTTTGCTTTTTTGGTCAAAATGCCATTAGTTCATGAATACCTGACCTGCAACAAATACAAAAGCATTTAATATTAACATTTATGTATTCGTTCCGAGAAGAAGTCTATAACAAAAATTAACTAGTGTGTATATGCTAATTCAATTATGCATTATTTGCGCAAGACGGCTTTGTATGATCACAAAATCATCTCTAAATTTGTACTAAATATAGATTTATTGAAGTAAAAAAATGTATTTGCATATTTATGAATCTCTAGTATTTTTGAAGATAATTAGAATAGAATAGTATTAATACGGTAATTGCTATGTCAGTCATATGTATCTGACGATATATAAAAGTTTTATATGATTCATGTATGACATATATTTCTGGTATACGCGATTTTAAAAAGAAGGAAAAAAAGTTTATTATGGGCTATATCAGTGTGACATAAAAATGGTGCTATTCAAGGAATTTTGGAAAAAAAGTTTTTTTATTCAATACATTAAGTTTTCTTGATACATTTTTAACTAAATTATCTAATAAAGTTATCATGGTCCATGTGTAAATTTTTCTGATTTTATCGTGGCTATTAACGTGTTAATAAAAAACTAAAAATTTTCTCATACAGGATGAAAAACTACTTATTTATTATCTCTGGTTATTTATGAACTGAAGAAGTCCAATGTGGAGCCAAACCACATGCAAGATTTAGTTAAAAAAATGTAATTAATTAACATGTTAAGCTATTTATTACATTATTCATATTATCAAATTTTATTTAACAAACAAAATGTGAATAATTCTGGATTAAATTTAGGTCTTGCCCAACTTGCTCAAATTGTTTGAACAATGTACCAAATATCACACTTAGGACATTAAGGATTTCTTATTTCTTTACTATTATGATTATTTTTGAACAGCAATCAGAACCAAGAGTTCTATAATATGTTCTAAGGATACTGTTCGGACGTATTTTCATTTTAGTATATTGGCCATGAAGGCGGCAAACTTCATGCCATTGAGCTTTTACATCGGACTCTTGCTACCCTGAGGATTTGGAGCAGACTTATTTTTCTCATTTGCAAAACTAAAGTTTGTAAAGTCTGTTAGATATATTTTCTGCAATTAGAACTTAGTGCCAAATCAGTGTAATAAGAACTTGCAACAAATACATAAATTATACTAACAAATCAGTGTTTCATACAGTCCACATCAGTTACAAGGTTGAATTATAACCCAAGAACCTGAGTTACGAAGGAAAGACTTAATACGCATACACAGATACTTTTCTCAACTATATACTATTTAGACCCCCTATTTTTTAAAAAATTAGAAGGCAACCACCGGGTCTATTTAGCCCTAAGCGAAAATACACATAACTTTTATCCTGATTGATATCAGGTATATATTATCTCAATCCACTAATCAATTATTTCGAGCCATAATAATATCAATCCATATGTCGTTTTTCCGTTGTTTTATTTTCGAATAACAAATAAGGTTGAACATTTATTGAAAGTTCAATGCACCTTGCATATACGAGTAAGTTCTGCATTCGTGTCCTTCTTTGAGGGCGTCTTGCAAAACATGCAGTTAATCACCGCATGACATAATATCGTACACGATCGTATATATTTATAAAGGTATGCGTTGAAATTAATGTAGAAAAGTGCAGTTAAGTGAAGATTCTGAAAAAATTTAACCCCTCATTTTAGAAAAATACAGTAGTTGGTCTTTGCTAACGAATCTTCGAATGATTTAGTATAATGAGTTTTTTTCTTGTTTTTTTTTTTTTATTTCTATACAATTACAACTGCCTAGAACGCATTCAGTAATTATTATGACCTAAGTGTAGAAAAATATTTTAAAATACTATCCAGGGGTAGTCATTTTGAAGTTGTAAAATATATACAGAAAATAATTATAAATATGAACTATAAATAACTATACTAAACCTAATGGGTTTAATCTTCTTAATCTCCAAATAGTATTTATAGAGAGTAGTTTTTTTTTTGGAACTTCATTGGGATAGTTTTCCAATCTTGTCTTGTATTTGGATGCGATCTTCTGATTTCTTCTGGTATTGTGCATATATTGCAGTCTTGATGGATGATCCAATTTGGAACATATTTGGGTGCCTCCAGTATTTTCTTAAGGATTTTGTTTTGTGATCTTTGTAGGATGATTATGTAGGTTCGATTACATAGGTTATATACAAGTAGATAGTTTAGACTTGGGAGCCAAGTGAAATGAGTTTTAAAGTTAACATTTATATATCCTGTCACATTTGAATTATTCTGCAAATTTTATTAACTTCTACAAGGAGAAATTTATGTGTTTTTCCAAAAAATCCAATTAGCTAATTTTATATTTCTTGATGTTTCAATTCATTCTGATTCGAGTGGGATCAAATTTGAGAATAATTTGTGTGTGCATGTGGTTGTACGTGAATTGTTGACCTTTCGTCGACGTTTTCTCAAAAATGACTGGACTGAATTTAAAAATTAAAAAGCTCGGTGAGGACTATCGCTGGACAGTTTTGCGCGATCTTCGGACAAGCCGTTTCTTTTGAAAAGAGTTCGAAAATTCAAAAATTGTTCAAGAGATATTGGTTGGGAATCGCGTTAATTAGTCTTTCGTAAGATCGCCGGGCCGTTTCTTCGTAATAAAATCTTGAAATTTTTTTTATTGACGATTTTGATGAAACTTTGTATAACAATAGATTTTTGTAGTCTAAATAACATACGAAAATTAATGAAAATAAATTAATTTTAGATTTTTGCCGTCCGCTTAACCGATTCTAATCAGAATCTATGCCAAATCTAACCGATTCTAATCAGAATCTTTGTAGAATCTATGTCTATAAAATAAAACAAGGCAAAGAGTAATAATACCGTAACAATTTTATTGTGAGAGTTTTGAATTACCTTTAAATTAAAATTTAAGATAAAATGATAATAATTTACCCTCTGGTTGGCTATCTGGAATGTTTTGTTCTGGAGATTTCAATTAGCAAAATTCTTCTATGTACTAAAAAATATTTTTGATTAAAATATTATTTAGATTTTTATGTTTATAATTTTGTTAAAATCAAAATATCAGTGGAATCTATATATGCAACTATGTATATATAAAACCTGATTGTTAATGCACTTTGATTTGCAGTATTTTTTGTTTCAAGTAACTCTCTTCAAAATCTCATTAACTCACAAAAGCACACCTGTTTCAACCACAACAGTAATTTAATTTTTTCAACATTTTTTGTTTCTTTCTACATAATGATTATAAACGTGTATTGACATAAATTTTTGAAAATATTCAAGAGCAAAAAAGAGTTTTTTAAGTAATAAACTGGGCTGGACGTAAAGGACATATTCTGGACATTACAATGTTTTATACGAATTGATAGATGTTGACATCATTTTATATTTAGATATAGTATATAACATATCAGTATTAAATAGCGATATTCATAGATGATATCATCTAATACCATTTTATTCCTACAGCCAAAAAATAAAGGAAGGTGTCGATTCCAAGTTTTTTCCACATTTTTGGAAGTCATATTCTGCACAACTTATATATTCGACCAAGTACAAAATCGCGTGCAAATATGACCCATAAACTGTTCGTAAAATAATTCGTCTCGTTTCTTGGTCAATCGTCATAAAAAATCTGCACTGCAAAAAACATAAATGCAATTGTAAAAGTCGGTACCATACATTTTTCGCACGCAATTTAATATTTTTTATAATAATGTACTAATTTAAAACAGATGAAGGAAAAAGCATATTAATTCAAACAGCGCATCGAATAGTTTTCCAAATTTGTTCAACTATTATATATAAATTTTAATATGAATGGATTTTTAATAGGAAATTGGTTTTTGTGTTTTTGTATGGTTGCACTTCGCATATAAATATAATACTAGAACTATGATGCATGGCATCGTGCCTTAAGTCAAATGGCTGAAATTTCCCGTACCGAAAACTAAATAAAAAAAAAATTTTATTTCAAAAATATACGAGATTTATGAAAATTTTGAAATTTTTGAAAAAATAGTAATTTTTGATTTTTTTCATCATTGTACTTTTTTGAACATTTTCAGTTTTATTTTTTCAATTGATTTTTGAACTCAAAAACGAAAAATCATTTTTGGCACTTTATGTCCCGTATCTTCGAAACGGCTAGACCTGCTTTTGCCAAAAACTAATCAGCACGTCTCCTTATCAATAGGAATGCAATTTTAATTTAATTGATCGATAGTAAAAATTAAAAATTAATTTTCAATTTATATTAATTATTCAGCAAATCACCTGCTCTCCAATTACGTCAAATTAATTATCTGCCTTTTGATTATAAATGTTCGAAGTTTTGTGAAAAGACTAGAAAAGTTTAGTATCAAGATCTATTTCTATTTTCAAATATTAACAACATTTTAATGTATTTAATTACCATCAACTTTATTTAACTATTTTCAGTTAGCCTGATATTTTTTTATTATGGTAACATTAATAAAGATATTTTCGACTTCGTGTATTGAGAAATTCTGAACAAGTGTACATGGTAATAAAAAAAACTTAATAACTCACAAATACTGGTTTTATATGTTGCGAAATCAACGCAATATATTTTTTATTAGAACTTTCTGCTGCGATTTTAAAAATAAACGTACAATTTGGTGAAATGTGAAATTTTGCAATAAAGACATGAATTGTAGAGGCGATTGCACACGAATCGAAATGAAACAGTGAAATATAATTTTTTCAGATTTTCAAATTTTTATCTGTCATACAGAAATCAATTTGTAAATATATTTGTTATTTCTTATTATAATTTTGCAAGATATAAGTAAGCAATGCTACCAAATGCTATCTTGGTATATAATACAAAATTGGTGAAATTTTTTTGGAGAGTAATAAAATTATTTATTTTCAAAGCAGTTTTTTATTGCAAGAAATCAAATTGTCACTGGTATACTGTCAACAAGTATTTTGTAAAAAATAAGGATATTTTTTAATTCAATGTCTTCTATAACTTTACAGTATCATTTAAATATACTGATTCTAGGTTTTCTGGTGTATATATATAATTTTATCCTTTTATATTTATCATATATTTTTTATATTTATCATATATTATCATATATTTTTCATATTAAATTAACATTTTTTAAAATTTTATATAGAGTATTAAAAACTATGACTAATATCTTCATATTTAGAATAACAACAATTATTAACTGTTAAACTGAAATTTAGTATTTTGGCTCAGTCAAATTTAGTATATTGAATAATTGGTGGAAAACATGGGATTATATTAATAGTAAACAAAAACATACAAAAAGCATTATTTGCAGGAAAAGTTATTATATCGTATAGAATTTTCAAAAATCCATTACTCGAATCTACGAAATCTCGATAATATTTTTCAGTGGACTCTTTCATAATAAATTGCAAAACGCTATGAAAACTTCATTATCTTCGCCAATAGTCTGTTCAGAGGTTATTAGCCTTTTATAAGTAAACGGCAACATTTTACCTTTCGTTTTGCTACTTTTATTATGCGATTAAATTTAAAATCCATTCTCTGAGATGGAGATTCTGCCATAAAGTGCGTTCTCTGTATTTGATGACTTGTTAAAGGCTGGTGGCACATGGTAAGAGAAAAAACAATTTTATTCCCAAAATTAGGAAGTGATAACATTATGCTCAAAGTAGCAATCATGCAGGATATTTAGTTCATGTATATGAATCCTTTATCTTTCGTCCTGCAAGTCCTTTTCCTTGAAGTTCTATATTCTTTTTCCGTTTCTGATGTCTTCGAAGTTTTCTTCGTCCGTGCTTGAATGGAATTAGGACAATCGTGTTTCTTTATAGTTTATGTAACAGGCAGGAATATTTTGTATTTGAGATGCGTCCGAGTCTTTGTCTTAGAGATGTACGTGATTTGCATTCGAAGCTGTCATAGAAGTCATTGTAAGTTTATGACAAATTAGATACATTATTGTGGTTGCAATTTTAAATATTTTTCTATGATAATAATGTATTTTGAATACCTTAAAACATCTTAACACACGTTAGAAAAAAATAAAAGTGGGTGAGTTTGTATGTATGCGGATCCAAATTTTTGTCGACGCTTTCGGGAGCACGGATCAACATTTTTTGTATGATCAAATTTGATTTGGACTCAACATTGGATTCAACTTTCCGTAGGGTAAGTTATAGTAACCGCAAAAAAATCGAAAATGAAAATTTTTATATATCTTTACGTTTCAAAGGTTTTGAAACATTTTGGCATACCTTGTTAGATGTATAAAATGAATGTATGTGTGTGTGTATATGGATACAAATTTTTGTCGACCGCTTTGAATAATTAAAAAAACATTCGATTCGTATTGATAAGGAGACGTACTGATTAGTTTTTGGCGAAGGCAGGTCTAGCCGTTTCGAAGATACGGGGCAAAAAGTGCTAAAAACGGTAACTTGGTTTTTAAGAAAACGGAGCGTCTGATTTTAATAATTTAAAAACATTTTACTTGCATTGACAAGATGAGGAACTGATTAAATTTTTAGGAAGGCAGGTCCAGCGGTTATGGACTCTCAATAAAAATAAGTTAAAAAAAATGTCAATTGACGGTTAAAAATGTTTATTGGACATATGTACATCAAAATATCATATATTTTATAGAAATTTTAATAATGTGTACACATTTTGTGTAATTTTTTTTTGGGTTCCGTACCAAGATTTTTAATTACGGTACGAAAAGTTCCAGCAATTTGCCTTGAGGCACGATGCCATGCACCCCACTAGTTAGTTTTTAGGTTCAGCCGTTTCCAAGATACGGGCAAAAAGTGCAAAAAATGGAAATTTTTGTAAAGGCAGGTCCAGCGGTTTTGTAGATCCTGACAAAAAGTTAAAAGAAATGCCATTTGGCGGTCAAGAATGCATATGTTATTATACATATGCACATCATTTAATGATATATTTTATAAATATTTTATAAATAATACAATATTTGTTTTCATTTCTATAAGTTCCATAAGATAATGTTAGATAATAAAGTTTGAATTTATAATGTTTTAAGTTCAGTTAGTTCTAATAAATTTCCGACATTTACAACAGTATAAATCAATCGACTTGAATGAGTTTCAAAATTTTCGTTATTTTTCAAAAAGTCCATTTTTTCCAGAAATCCCAAAAAAAAAACAAAAATCACTAAAAAATCCAATTTTATCAGAATTTTAAAGATAAGTTTGTGGTAAGTTCTACCATGTTCGCTTAAGGCACGATGTCATGCACCACCAATTTAACTAATATATTCAGAAATTGCAGTAATCGCTCCACCTGAATCTTAATAATAAATGTTTTAACAGAGATTACTTCTAATTTGTCTAACGTAATAAACTAAAGATATAGATAGATTGCCTTGATTTGGCTAGATTATTTTTATAATTAGTATACAAATTGTAGCAATCCCAAGTTTTGAGCAAATCCTGTTTGAGCAGTCATTTCATGGATTACTTCTGCATTCTCAAAATATAATAACTCAAGCCTAGTTCAGAATTGTTATGATATGAAATTTTGACCGAAGTTATTAGCTTAGTTATTATACAAAACGTAGCAATGCTAAGCAAATCCGTTTGAGCAAATCCTGATAATAGATCCTTTTGATGGATTCCATCTGCATTTATAAATTGCATTAAATCGAATCTAATTCAGAATTGTCATGATATCAAATTTTGATCAAATACTAAAGTTCACGCATCCTATTTCTGCTAGTATCCTTATGATAAGTTCTTCGCCATACATTACCTCTATTTAGTGAATAATGATAACTTGCAGCTCATGAGAGATCTATCCAGAGTGAGTCCTTCAGTCTACTACAATCTAGTAGATCCTTTACCATTTTTCTCGGATAAAATTGATCCTCCGCCTTTCTCGAGTTCCATCTAATCCGCGTCCTCGTCGTCGTCAGTTCGCGATGTGAATGAACTTAGAGGCCGTGTGTGAGACACAATATGCATCCGAGAAAGTTGTATGCGCACAAGAATGGCAAAGACATTAGAAGTATGTGACGAAGTTATGGCATTGTAAACAAAATATCGGAGCGGTCAATAACCGCAGCCGCAGCCGCAGCCGGCTCATAGGTACAATGCAAAATCTAACCAGGTACTTATATTCGAACGAGGCTAGATGAGCAGCTGCGTTCCAAACGAGCCAGCGAGGGAAACTGGTCATGGAGACGAAGATGGTTACTGCCAGATCTGATCAGAAAGTCAAAATCAGAAGTTTGTCATCAGGACGATGAGATCTTGAGTTCAATATAGATTAGAAGTCGTGATCTGGATTTTTTTCCAGCTGGGCTTGTGGTTTCTGAACACTGTTGATTTTCGAGTTAACTTCTGGACAACAAATTTTAGTACCAATGAGCCAAAAGTACTGAGATTAAGGAGCCAATTCTCGGACAAGATAGAAATCTTATGTTGTGTGTCTATAATCGTATGAGTTGGAAGTCAAAAACTGTCAAAAAACTGTGGGTTCTCTAAATGTACCTTTAAAACCTAACATCCAAAAGGCACAAATGTAAAATAACAATTTTATCAAAAGTGCAACAATCTGTTTTTACTTTGATAACATATATCGTGGGACGTCCATAAATCACGTTATCAGTTTTTAAGGGTTTTTAGAGCCTCACTACCACTAGGTGACACTTGGTGATATTTGAAATTAACACGCTCTTTCTTTATCCAATATTATGTGTATCTTAGTGCCTAGAAAAAATGGTAATTTGTTTAGATTTTTAGTGATTTTTTTTAAATTCTCCTCTATGTCTTTTCTAAAACCCAATCTCCAAAAGCCACAACATATATTGTGGGACGCCCCTAAAACACGTGAATCAGTTTTTAAGTGTTTTTAGAGCCTCACTTTAATTTTGGTGACACTTGGTGATATTTGAAATTAACACCCCCCTCCTTCATCCAATATTATGTGTAAATTAGTACCTAGAAAAAATGGTAAAATTTCTGGATTTTTTTTAAAATTCTTTTCTATGTCTTCTCTAAAACCTAACCTCCAAAAGCCACAACATATATCGTTGGACGTTCATAAATCACGTGATTAGTTTTTAAGAGTTTTTAGAGCCTCACTCCACCTTGGTGACACTTGGTGATAATTGAAATTAGCATCCCCTTCCCTCATCCAATATTATGTGTATCTTAGTACCTAAAAAAATTGTTAAATTTTTGGATTTTTAGCGTTTTTTTTTATTCTTTTCTATGTCTTCCCTAAAACCTAATCTTCAAAAGGCACAACATATATCGTGGGGCGTCCATAAATCACGTGATTTTTAAGGGTTTTTAGAGCTTTACTCCACCTTGGTGACACATGGTGATATTTGAATTTAACATTCCCTTCTTTCATCCAATATTATGTGGGTCTTAGCACTTAGAAAAAATGGTAAAATTTTTGGATTTCTAGTGTTTTTTTTTAAATTCTTCTCAGTCTTCTCTAAAACCTAACCTCCAAAAAGCACAACATCTATAAATCACGTGATAAGTTTTTATGGGTTTTTAGAGCTTCACTCCACCTTGGTGACACTTGGTGATATTTGAAATTAACACCCCCTTTTCTCATCCAATATTATGTGTATCCTAAGTAGTACCTAGAAAAAATGTTTTTTTTTTATTTTTCGTGATTTTTTTTAAATTCAGGTAAGAAATAAATACACTGATGTTTTAGTAAACCACTCCTCTGTGTGTAATATTTTGCGATTTTTTTTGTCAAACCCTCTTCTATCACTTTTGAGCTTCACGTCATTAATGGATATGTGAAGTTATTATAGACATAGTAATATTTTAACATAGTTTATGTTTTTTGGAAGACATAGCTTTTTGACAGTTTGTGACCCATAAAAATGACAGTATTAGTAACAAGATTAAAAATGGGTACTTTTTGATCTAAAACTCTTAATGGGAGCAATTATTGATGATGTTGAAATTTTAACACAATATACAATGTCTAAATGTTCATAGTCAATCTAGCCATATTATCAAAAAAAAAACTATACAAGCTTAGAATAAAGTAAATGGAAAATTCTGATTGATTTGATGGAATAGGACCAATGACTAGTTGTATTGATATTGAAATCTCAATTTAAAGTTCATACTGGCAATCAGATATTCATTACAATTCTATGCTTAATATTACTGATCTGGCTGATGTTGATCCAAAATTTGTTTCTATTTATTAATATACTAGTCTACATGTCTAGAACAATCTCTTACTTAGACTTCATTGACTGCTGGTTTTAACCTATATATTATGAAAAATTAGCTATAAATGAAATACGCCATAGTCCCGAAGTTAATCTAACCACATTAGTAAAAAACAACTATATAAGCTTTATAGATAGTAAGTGGAAACATTCGAAGTGATTTAAAATGCTTCTGATTGATTTGATAGAATAGGACCAACGACTAGTTGAATTGATAAACCAATCTTAATTTGAAGTTTATACTGATATTACAAGTTTATGCTTAATATTACTGATCAGACTGATGTTGACCCAAAGTTTGTCACATTAATAAGGGTTGCTCCTGCAAAGTGGCTCCTGAACGTCGACCAAAAATAGAAAAATACAAGCATAGAGTAAGATTTACTGCCAATTTCTTCAGGGACCAGGAACTTGACCAGTTGAGCAATTTTTAAATCATCAAATATCTTTATACTAGTTATTGATATTACAATACATGTACAATCGAGGTAATTATGAAAATATTTCATGTACATCACATACCACTTTTTTTTAAACAGAAATTTACATAGGACATGAAACATACACTGTCTTTTGGCCACTACAAATGGCTTAAAATTAAAAATGTAACTTTTTTCGAATTGATAATTTTGATATCGATTTTCCAAGTTCCTACTGCGTTTGTGAACGCAGCTTTATCCGTCTCATGATACGCAGATACATAATATCTTCTAATCAGGTGGCATGCAATATGAGTTGTCGTCGCATTCTCAGTATTTCATTATTTGAGATTGTGTGTGAGATTTATGTTTGTGTTTGAAAGGCTAGTTACCCACTGACTTCTTCGATAATCAGAGAGTTCTATGCACTCCTTCTACAGGTACACATCTAGAGAAGGTATCAAAGTGTTTGATGACCCTTGGATGCAAAATAATAATAGAAATATTTTGGAAGAGGGAGAATTAAAATATATTTAAAATATATATTACAAATTAAGCCAATTGCTGTGATTGCATTTAAGTTTTATTCAAACTGAACTGGATTAGGAATGGTACTAATTACTTTCGAGTCATGGATTTCTTACTTCTAATGCATTTTGCACCAATTTTGATCATTCTGGAATTTTTCTATGATCATAGCTATCTACGTAAGACATCGAATCATTTGTCTGTAATGAACAAAAAAGTAATTCAAGAAGAAGAACTTTATCTAGCAATCTTTACGGTGCAGGTAGTAAATAAAATAGCATAATATGGACTTTTGCTTACCAATAGACCTAAAATGGGACAACTTTCTTGTCCAGTAAGACAGTCCAGTAAGCCTGTTTTTATACTGTAGACGTGTTTACCTGTGCACTTGTCCGGTCGAGAAAGAATTGCTGAATTGGTCTGATTGGATCTTATATCTATTTATTTTTGGTAAAGATAAGGAGTAGCTTATCTAGTATAATGTCAGTTATCGTGCAGGCTCCATTTTGCATTCTTGACATTATCAAGTATAATTTGGCAATTTTCACACAGTAAGGGCATATCATTTCTCTTGTTCATACCATTTCTATCTAAGGTAATGAAGCAAGATTCTGCAAAGCGTCTCTGACTAGTGCTTCTCTATATCTTTACCAAAAATATAAATCAATTTTCAAATGTAATAACCCCAATGTATCTATTATTGTGTTACTGTATAATTTGTAATCATTACCAAGAAAAACAAATACTACTATTATCGTTCAGGTTCTACTTTGCATATCCTGGATAATTTTTCATCTTTGCCAAGAAAATATAAGTCAATGCAAATCTTTACTCATAAATTATACATACGATCTTCTTCTTAAATTTCCACCGGGGTTATGAATTTATGTATTGACACGTGTGGAAGAGTTAATTTGATTAATACATGAGGACTAATGGTGGATTTATGCAATGAATTGGATGAATTTGGAGCAAACGTTCGATGCATCCATAAATAACAAGGCTACATGTTGATTTTGATGATAATTTTTATATTGCATGCAATAGTTATTTATATACAACTTAGTTTCCGCGTAGGAAATGTATATTAACTAAGTCAATTGCGTAAATTGATGTTAAAATTGTCACATTTTAAATTATGTCGTCAAAAATCTAACATTTGCAACGAAATGGTATTTTGTTGAACATATTACTTTTTTTTAAATTTAGGAGTTCACTAATTAGTTAATAATTAGGAGTACGTGGCATTTTGCCTCAAGAAAGTGGCATGATTTAATGTGATAGGTTTTTAAGATGTTTGTTTAAAGACTATTAGCTCTATCATACAAAGTTTCATCAAAGTTGTAAGAAAATATCTTAACTAAAAGCTAATAAGTACAATTTCCAACCGATATTTATCGAGCAGTTTTTGAATTTAGAACTTTGATAAATTGCGGAAGAAAAAACGGTTTGGCAAATCATCTCGCAAAATTGATTATCTCAGGTCCTTAACGAGTTTTAACAAATGGCTTTCAGTTTTTTGATATCGCAGCACTTCTCCTTCGGGAAGAAGAAAAATCCTAAAAACCCGAATAAAATTACAATTATTTATTAACATTATTAATTTTAAAATATTTTTTATTATTATGTATGTTCCGGGCACTGAGTTCGAAACTTGGTAATATATTTTTTTTAATTAATAGAGTTTTTATATTTTGTTTTTTATTCAATAACTATTTTCTGTTTCCATTGCAGGATTTACAAAAAAATCAACACATTACACAATCTACATAGTTGCTTACCCTTACAAAATCCAACTAAATAAATAAATAAATAAATAAATAAATATTTCTTAACACATTTTCAATATTAAGATTAATATATTAGACTATTAATAAATATTATACTATATTAATAAATCACATATAAAGCTAGCTTACGCATTTTCGTGATATTGAATTAGTGTTTTTTATCTTATGGATTATATCTGCTAATTTGAGATCATACGAAAGCTTTTCGAATGTGAAAAGATTTTACATTATTTGTATTTTAATTGTATATTATAAATGATCAATATGGTATATTTTTATGATGACATTTTTATCACAATATCATCGACCAATATTTCTACTTTTCTTGTTTGCCAACATGAAACCGAAGGTCCTTTTCATACAAACTGCTTGATTTTTTTTTTCAATTTTTTCTCAAAATCAAATTATGCCTATTATTACAACACAATATTGCTTCGTCTATACTCTATATACACGTGACATTTAGTTCAAAATTTTACTTGTTAATGTTAATAATATCTTATTATATCATTATTATTAATATATGAGCATCATTGCTTTTGCCATCTAAGTCTAAATTAAGGTGTTTTGTTGAAAAACTTACTTTATTAGATTTTTTGGTTTTTATTTTTAATACTGTAAGTGTTGTGCAAATTGCTTATTTACTTATTTAAGCTATTGTGAAATGAATCTAG
>NW_020536999.1:15087982-15102731 GCF_003426905.1 Ctenocephalides felis
ATGTGTTTTCAGAACGTTACAATAGCTTACAACTCTGACCAAAAAAGTGTCTTTACATTTTTTTTCAAATTCAAAAGTGACCTAAAATTGTTAATATTTATAATAAATGAAATAAATTTCTTTTAAATTATATTGCAACTAAATATATTGTAATGGTCTAAAATCGAAAATGATTTTTTTATATATTTTCACGTTTCAAATGTTTCTGACATCTTGGCATTTTTAAGAAAAAAATGATGTGTGTGTGTGTGGATACAATTTTTTCGTCGACAATTTAGACGTATGAATGAATCGATTTAAAAAATTCAAAAAGCAATCGATTCCTATTGATAGGGAGGCAGGTCCAGCCGTTTCATAGATACGAAACTAAATGTGCAAAAAATTGCAGTTTTTGAGAGAACTAAGCATCCGATTTAAATAATTTAAAAAACACAGCTTGTGTTGACAAACGATTGCAAAAAAAAATTGAATATAATATGAACGAGTTTTGTCGGCATTAAATTTTTGGCATAAAATTAATAAAATTAAAAAATTGACTGTTTATTTTCTACTTCTCTAGTTATTTTTACCTACTTTTTTTGTAACTAAAATTACATTATCATTTCTACCCTTTTCATTCCAGTTTTAAAGATTCAAAGAACAATGCTATGCACCGGAGACTGTCCAGAATGGGGCCCACCCCCCGATACGATTCTGTCGATGCCGCCGCCGCCTCTGCCCGGCTTCGAGAGCCCCCCATGGGCATACAACGAAACGGCGGCTCCCCAGACATCACATTGCGGGGCGTCTCTGCTTTGCGAAATAGTTTCTGGAAGCGGACTTTCTGAATATTCTGATTTACCACGAAGAGGTAATAAATGACACATGTATTTGATAATAATTTAAATAAAAGTCATGGGTGATTTGGACAATGGCAGGTCCTTGGTGTAGTACAATTGATCAAATCTGTTTGCTATCTGTTTACTAAATTGCTATATCAACATTTATTTTTATTTAGGTCCTTCATTAACTGACGACACATGGTTGTTGGTCCTCGTGTCAAGTTTAATAGGCGTTCTGCTTCTTGGAACAGTTCTAGCACTGTTCTTCATGAAGTTTAGAGAGTAAGTCAAACATAAACTCAACACCAACACCAATTTTTGGCAGCGTATAAAATATATTTTATCTATTTTAGTACTGTTATTGGCGTCAAACAAACAAAGTCAGCCGTTCCAACATTGCCATCAAAAACTCGCCATCTCCCAAGTGACGCCAACAGGGCGACCATAAATCGACCAATAAATGAAAACAGAGCTCTTTGGGCAGCAATGACACCCAGGGGAACTAAACATTTTATTTCGGTTGATTACCCACAAATTTTCGTTTCCGAGTCACAACAGGAAGACGTGAAGCCTGTCGCAAATTATCATCCAGAGGAACCAAAGTACGAAACAGTAGTCACTGGCGATTTGGATGGAAAACCAAAAGGTAATAATAGAAATGTAGTTGTAGTCATTGTGTCTGTTTTTATTTGTCATCTTCCTCTTAGGTCTTTATTGTGCTGGAAAGCAAGCAAGTTTCGACAACTCCGGCTTCGTGGATTTCGGAGCAGAATACGAGGAACCTCGATTCTACGGCGTCTATCAACAAAATGGGCATCGTCCTTCCAGCCGAACCTCAAATCACAGCATACGCTCTCTAAATTACCAACCAAACATTTACCAAGATCACCAACCAATCAGTCCTTATTACGACACCTATTATCGTAGTTCTCAGTACCAGTTGGATGAGAATGATACTTATGCTGAACCTGTTTTTGTGAATAATGCTTTGAACAGACAATCTTTGCCGAGACCTTTGGTATCATCTCCTACCAGAATTGAGAATCCAAATTTACCACCACTTAATCGGTATCCGAGACAGAGTCCTGTACCGAGTTATACTATGAGAAGATCCTCGACCGCCAAGAGATATATGATGGAAACTGGAAGTTTGGGAAGGAACCACTAAATAGTAAGAGGAATTTTGAAGTTTTGTCTAACTCATTTGTTAATTTTATTTTAGTAGTTTTGGTGGATTTGTTTAAAAATAACAGAATCTTGATATTAGGAACATCACTCTAAACAAATACCAAAACTACTGGTATTGATTTACTATATTTTAGTTGTAAGTCAAAACTGTGATTTTATTATTTATTTATAAAACCAAATTGTTGATTTAGATTAACTTTTTATATAAGATACTGTTTTAGTTTTTTCTTTAATTTTTTGAAGAAATTTGTCAATAGGGCACTTGCATCAAAACGTCACCTCTTTGAAAATGCTTTGTTGGCATATTTCCCAAACTACCCAAAGTAAAATTTGTGGTACAAATGGTAATTCAATTAATTTATGAATCCATTACCTAGATTCATTTCACAATAGCTTAAATAAGTAAATAAGCAATCTGCACAACACTTACAGTATTAAAATAAAAACCAAAAGATCTAAAGAAGTAAGTTTTTCAAAAAAAAACACCTTAATTTAGATTTAGATGGCAAAAGCAATGATGCTCATATTTTAAAATAAGCTATTAATAATAATAATAAAATAAGATATTATTACCAATAATGAGTAAAATTTAAAACTAAATGTCACGTGTATATAGAGTATAGACGAAGCAATATTGTGTTGTAATAATAATTTGATTTGGGAAAAAATTAAAAAAAAAATCAAGATGTTTGTATGAAAAGGACCTTCGGTTTCATGTTGGCAAACAAGAAAAGTAGAAACAATGATCGATGATATTGTGATAAAAATGTCATCATAAAAATATACTATATTGATCATTTATAATATACAAATAATGTATAATCTTTTCACATTCGAAAAGCTTTCGTATGATCTCAAATTAGCAGATATAATCCATAAGATAAAAAACACTCATTCAATATCACGAAATGCGTAAGCTAGCTTTATATGTGATTTATTAATGTAGTATAATATTTAATAATAGTCTAATATATTATTCTTAATATTGAAAATGTTTTAAGAAATATTTATTTATTTATTTATTTATTTAGTTGGATTTTGTAAGGGTAAGCAACTATGTAGATTGTGTAATGTGTTGAATTTTTTGTAAATCCTGCAATGGAAACAGAAAATAGTTATTGAATAAAAAACAAAATACAAAAATTCTATTAATTTAAAAAAAATATTTTACCAAGTTTCCAACTCAGTGCCCGAAATATACATGATTAAATTAAAAAATATTTAAAATTAATAATGTTAATAAATAATTTAATTTTATTCGGGTTTACAGGATTTTTCTTCTTCCCGAAGCAGAAGTGCTGCAATTTCAAAAAACTAAAAGCCATTTCTTAAAACTCGATAAGGACCTGAGATAATCAATTTTGCGAGATGATCTACTAAACCGTTTTTTCTTCCACAATTTATCCAGAAATCCTGAACAAAGTTCAAAATTATAAAAACTGCTCGAAAAATATCGCTTGGAAATCGTACTTATTAGCTCGTTAAGATTTTTCTCACAAGTTTGATGAAACTTTGTATGATAGAGCTAATAGTCTTTAAACAAACATCCTGAAATAATATAAACCTATCACATCAAATCATGTCACTTCCTTGATACTCCTAATTATTAACTAATTATCATACTCCTAATTAAATAAGTAACATGTTCAATAAAATACCATTTTGTTGCAAATATTAAATTTTTAACGATATAAATTAAAATGTGACAATTTTAACATCAATTTACGCAACTGATTTGGTTAATATACATTTCCTACATGGAAACTAACTTGTATGTAAATAACTATTACATGCAATATGAAAATTATCATGAAAATAAACACGTAGCCTTGTTATTTATGGATGCATCGAACGTTTGCTCCAAATTCATCCAATTCATTGCATAAATCCACCATTAGTCCTCATGTATTAATCAAATTAACTCTTCCACACGTGTCAATACATAAATTCATAACCCGGTGGAAATTTAAGAAGAAGATCGTATGTATAATTTATAAACTGTGATTTGCATTGACTTATATTTTCTTGGTAAAGATGAAAAATTATCCAGGATATGCAAAGTAGAACCTGAACGATAATAGTAGCATTTGTTTTTGTTTGTTTTGAAAATTGACTTATATTTTCTTGGTATTGATTACTAATTATGCAGTAACACAATAAGAGAGATATTGGGGATCATTAAAAAATTGATTAATATTTTTGGCGAAGATATAGAGAAACACTATTCAGAGACGCTTTGCAGAATCTTGCTTCATTACCTTAGATAAAAATAGTATGAACTAGTGGGGTGGGTGGGCATCGTGCCTTAAGGCAAATTGCTGGAACTTCCCGTACCGTAACGAAATGTTCGAGGAATACTGAATGTTTTCAAATAGATTATTATAAATATTGTAACATTGTCTAATATTTATAAGAATTATATAAACTGAATTGCAAAGTTGAAATTATTTGTTTAAAGTATATCAGAACTATAGTCAGAATTAAAAATAAATCTGAATTATTTTCGATATACAAAAAATTAAAAAAAAAAATTGGAACAAAAAATTTTTTTTCCAAAATTAATTATTTTGTTAAGACAAGCAGAAAGTTCTTTGAATCATTCAAATCGGACGCTTAGTTCTCTCAAAAACTGCCATTTTTTACATATTTAGCTCCGTATCTTCGAAATGGCTGGGCCTGCCTTTGCCAAAAACTAATAAACACTTCTCCCAATCATTACTAATTGAATGTTATTTAGATCATTCAAATCGGATACTCCGTTCTCTCAAAAAGTCGATTTCTATTTTCTGCACTCTTTGCTCCGTATCCTCGAAACGGCTGGACCTGCCTTTGCCAAAAACTAATCAGATAACTAATTTTCCCTATCGATAGGAATCGAATGCTTTTTGAACCATTCAAATCGGTTGATCCGTTCGCCCGGAAACGTGACTGGAAATTTGTATCCATACATACATACATACACACACACACACACACACACATCCATTTTTTCTGAAGTATGCCAAAATGTTCAGAGAAATGTAAAAATTCTCAATTCCGATTTTCGGCCCATTACAATAACTTACCCTACGGGAAGTTAACAAGAGAAATGATACCTTCTGACTCTGCAAAAATTACCAAGTTATACTTGATAATGCCAGGAATGCAAAATGGAGCCTGCACGATAATTGACGTTATCCTAGACAAGCTACTCTCCTTGTCTTTACCAAAAATAAATAGATCTTATATATATTGATCAGACCAATTCAACAATTCTTCTTCCAGCTTTCAATTCTTTCCAACACGTCAATTTTTTCCATCGTAATTTAGACATAGTCAGGAGTATATAACAGGTTTGCCTTTCAGCCTAGTAAAGCAGCAAGGATGTCTATTAGTAAGCAAAAATCCATATTATCCTATTTTATTTACTACCTTCACAGTAAAGAACTGTATCACTAGATGCATTTTTTCTTCCTACCTTTTAGAGGATTATAGACAAATGATTCAATGCCTTACGTAGATATATGAACCTAGGAAAAATCTAAGATGATCAAAATTGATGCAAAAGTAAGGAAATCAAGAGAAATTAGTACCATTCCCAACCTAATTCAGTTTTAATAAAACTTAATAGCAATTACAATCATTGGTTCAATTGGTAATATATTTTAATCCTCCCTCTTCCAAAATATTTCTATTATCATTTTGCATCCAAGGGTCATCAAACACTTTGATACCTTCTCTAGACGTGTGTGTAGATGTGTACCTGTAGAAGGAGTGCATAGAACTCTCTGATTATCGAAGAAGTCAGTGGGTAACTAGCCTTTCAAACACAAACATAAATCTCACACACAATCTCAAATAATGAAATACTGAGAATGCGACGACAACTCATATTGCATGCCACCTGATTAGAAGATATTATGTATCTGCGTATCATAAGACGGATAAAGCTGCGTTCACAAACGCAGTAGGAACTTGGAACGTCAATAACAAAATTTGCAAATGGGAAAAAGTGGCCAAAAAACAAGTATGTTGCACGTGGATAAGTTGTCCTATTGTTAATTTCTGTTTCCAAAAAATGTGATGTATGTAAAATATTTCCATAATATATCTCTATTGTACATAGTTTGTAATATCTATGACTTGTATGAAGATATTTGATGATTTAAAATTGCTCAGCTGGTCAAGTTCCTACATCCTAAAGATATTGGTAGTAAATCTTACACTATGCTTTTATTTTTTTAGTCCACGTTCAAGAAAATAACTAAAACAACTACGCAGGAGCAACCCTTAGTAGTGTGACAAATTTTGGATCAACATCAGCTTGATCAGTAATATTAGGCATAAACTTGTAATATCAGTATGAACTTGAAATTAAGATTAGTTTATCAATTCAACTAATCGTTGGTCCTAATCACATCAATCAGAAGAATTTTAAATCATTTCGAATTTTTCCACTTACTTTCTTCTATAAAGCTAATATGGTTAGGTTGACTATGTGGTCATTAGTAGACATGGCGTTTTTGATTCACAGCAAATCCTTTATATAATATAGATCAAAACCAGCCAATGAAGTCTAAGAAAGATATTGTTTTAGGCATTTAGACTAGTATATTGTGTTAACGTTTCAACATCATCAGTAATTGTCCATATTAAGTGTTTCAGATCAAAGAGTACCAGTTTTCAATGTGGCTACTAATACTGGCATTTTTATGGGCCAAATCTGGGATAAAATAGAAATGTTATATTACGGGTCTATAATCGTATAAGTTGGTAGTCATAAACTGCCAAAAAGCTGAGTTTTTGCTATTCTATCGAGTTTGACACATAAAACCTAACTTCTAAAAAGCACAAAAGCCAAAATATTACTTTGGTCATACTTCACTTAGGGCCCATCAAGTGAGACTCAAAAGTGAAAAAGAAGGTTTGGACAAAAAATCACAATATATTCACAACGAAGAAAGCGAGATAAGATATCACGTGTGTTTATTTTTTACCTGAAATTAAAAAAAAAATCAGTAAAAATCCAAAAAAATACCATTTACTCTAGGTACTAAGATACGCATAATGTTGGATGGGTGAAGAAGAGAGGGGGTTAATTTTATATATCAACAAGTGTCATCAAGGAAAAAGAAAAGTCCTTAAAAAGTGATCACGTGATTAATGGACGTCCTACAATATATTTTCTTAAAATAAAAACATAATGTTGCACTTATGATAGAATTGTTATTTGATATTTGTACTTTTTTGAAGTTAGGTTCTAGATGTAAATTTAGAGAAGACATAGCTTTTTCCAGTTGGTGACTTCCAACTCAAACGAGTACCCGCTACATAAGATTTTTATTTTGCCTGAGAATTGGCTCCTTAATCTCAGTACTTTTGGCTCATCTATATTAAAATTTGTTGTCCAGAAGTATAATCCAAAAACAGCAGGGTTCAGAAACCACAAGCCCGGCTAATAGTACCTGGCAAAAATGCAGATCGCAATTCTAATCTATATTGAACTCAAGATCTCTCCGTCCTGATGACAAACTTTTGATTTCTGCATCAGATCTGGCAGTATCCATCTTCATCTCCACCATCAATTTCCCTCGTTGCCTCCAACGCGTTTGGAACGCAGCTGCTCATCTAGCCTCGTTCGAATATAAGTACCTGGTTAGATTTTGCATTGTACCTATGAGCCGGCTGCGGCTGCGGCTGCGGTTATTGACCGCTCCGATATTTTGTTTACAATGCCATAACTTCGTCACATACTTCTAATGTCTTTGCCATTCTTGTGCGCATACAACTTTCTCGGATGCATATTGTGTCTCACACACGGCCTCTAAGTTCATTCACATCGCGAACTGACGACGACGAGGACGCGGATTAGATGGAACTCGAGAACGGCGGAGGATCGATTATCCGAGAAAAAATGGTAAAGGATCAACTAGATTGTCTATTATAGGACTAAATCTGGATAGATCTCCCATGAGCTGCAAGTTATCATTCACTAAATAGAGGTAATGTATGACAAAAAACTTAACATATTGATACTGGCAGAAATTGGTTAACTTTGGTATTTGGTCTGTTCGGATGTCTTTTCGTTTTATTATATTGGCCATGAAGGTGACAAAACTTCAGGGCATTAAGCTTTACACGGAATGGTTGCTACCCTGGTAGAGGGGGTAGCGGAGTGTTTTAATTGAACTAGTTGTTCACTTCTAAAAGTAAAGTCCGCTTAACAACATGTAAATAACCAATAAAAATAAATATATCTTCTTTCATTATAACTTAGTAAGAAATCAGTGATGTAATTAGAACTGCAAACAAATACATAATATACAAACAAATCAGTGTTTAATACAGTCCACAGCTACAAGAGTTAAATTATAACCCAACAACCTGAATTATTGAAGGAGAGTTTTAATCAATTCTATAACTACGTAACAGAAATACAAGTCAAAATTTGATATCATGACAATTCTGAACTAGGCTCGAGTTATTACAATTTAGGAATGCAGAGGGAATCCATGGAAAAAGATCTATTAACAGGATTTGCTCAAAACTTGGGATTGCTACAATTTGTACACTAATTATAAAAATAATCCAGCCAAAAAAGCAATCTAATCAGATCTTTAGTTCATTACAATACACAAATTATATGTAATTTCTGGTAGAAATTCTGCTATCAGGATTTAGGTGGAGCGATCACTACAATTTGTAAATTTATTATAAAAAGTAGTAGTGCATGGCATCGTGCCTTAAGCGAACTTGCTAGAACTTACCACAAACTTATAGCTTTAAAATTTTGATGAAATTGGATTTTTTGGAGAATTTTGTTTTTTTTTGGAATTTCTGGAAAAAATCGACTTTTTTAAAAATAATGAAAATTTTGAAATTCATTCAAGTCGATTGATTTATACTGTCAATGTCGGAGTTATTTCTTTGAACTATATAAGTAAACTTAAAACATTATAAATTAAAACTTAGAAACACTATCTTATGAAACTTATAGAAATGAAAACTAATATTGTATTATTTATAAAATATTTGAAAAATATATCATTAAATGATGTGCATATATATAATGACATATGCATTCTTGATCTCCAAATGGCATTTTTTTTTAACTTTACATCTGGATCTCCAAAACCGCTAGACCTGCCTTTACAAAAATTGCCATTTTAGCACTTTTTGTTCCGAAAACGGCTGAACCTAAAAACTAGTGGGCTGCATGGCATAGTGGCAAATTGCTGGAACTGCTGAAATTGCTGGAACTTCCCGTACCGTAATTAAAAATCTTGGTACGGAACCCAAAAAAATTACACAAAATGTGTACACATTATTAGAATCTCTATAAAACATCTGATAATTTGATGTACATATGTCCAATAAACATTTTTAACCGTCAATTGACATTTTTTTTTAACTTATTTTTATTGAGAGTCCATAACCGCTGGACCTGCCTTCCTAAAAATTTAATCAGTTCCTCATCTTGTCAATGCAAGTAAAATGTTTTAAATTATTAAAATCAGACGCTCCGTTTTCTTAAAAACCAAGTTACCGTTTTTAGCACTTTTTGCCCCGTATCTCGAAACGGCTAGACCTGCCTTCGCCAAAAACTAATCAGTACGTCTCCTTATCAATACGAATCGAATGTTTTTTTAATTATTCAAAGCGGTCGACAAAAATTTGTATCCATATACACACACACATACATTCATTTTATACATCTAACAAGGTATGCCAAAATGTTTCAAAACCTTTGAAACGTAAAGATATATAAAAATTTTCATTTTCGATTTTTTTGCGGTTACTATAACTTACCCTACGGAAAGTTGAATCCAATGTTGAGTCCAAATCAAATTTGAATCATACAAAAAATGTTGATCCGTGCTCCCGAAAGCGTCGACAAAAATTTGGATCCGCATACATACAAACTCACCCACTTTTATTTTTTTCTAACGTGTGTTAAGATGTTTTAAGGTATTCAAAATACATTATTATCATAGAAAAATATTTAAAATTTGCAACCACAATAATGTATCTAATTTGTCATAAACTTACAATCACTTCTATGACAGCTTCGAATGCAAATCACGTACATCTCTAAGACAAAGACTCGGACGCATCTCAAATACAAAATATTCCTGCCTGTTACATAAACTATAAAGAAACACGATTGTCCTAATTCCATTCAAGCACGGACGAAGAAAACTTCGAAGACATCAGAAACGGAAAAAGAATATAGAACTTCAAGGAAAAGGACTTGCAGGACGAAAGATAAAGGATTCATATACATGAACTAAATATCCTGCATGATTGCTACTTTGAGCATAATGTTATCACTTCCTAATTTTGGGAATAAAATTGTTTTTTCTCTTACCATGTGCCACCAGCCTTTAACAAGTCATCAAATACAGAACGCACTTTATGGCAGAATCTCCATCTCAGAGAATGGATTTTAAATTTAATCGCATAATAAAAGTAGCAAAACGAAAGGTAAAATGTTGCCGTTTACTTATAAAAGGCTAATAACCTCTGAACAGACTATTGGCGAAGATAATGAAGTTTTCATAGCGTTTTGCAATTTATTATGAAAGAGTCCACTGAAAAATATTATCGAGATTTCGTAGATTCGAGTAATGGATTTTTGAAAATTCTATACTATAGATAATAACTTTTCCTGCAAATAATGCTTTTGTATGTTTTTGTTTACTATTAATATAATCCCATGTTTTTCCACCAATTATTCAATATACTAAATTTGACTTGAGCCCAAAATACTAAATTTCAGTTTAACAGTTAATAATTGTTGTTATTCTAAATATGAAGATATTAGTCATAGTTTTTAATACTCTATATAAAATTTTAAAAAATGTTAATTTAATATGAAAAATATATGATAATATATGATAAATATAAAAAATATATGATAAATATAAAAGGATAAAATTATATAATAATACACCAGAAAACCTAGAATCAGTATATTTTAAATGATACTGTAAAAGTTATAGAAGACCATTGAATTAAAAAATATCCTTATTTTTTACAAAATACTTGTTGACAGTATACCAGTGACAATTCTGATTTCTTGCAATAAAAAACTGCTTTGAAAATAAATAATTTTATTACTCTCCAAAAAAATTCACCAATTTTGTATTATATACCAAGATAGCATTTGGTAGCATTTCTTACTTATATCTTGCAAAATTATAATAAGAAATAACAAATATATTTACAAATTGATTTCTGTATGACAGATAAAAATTTGAAAATCTGAAAAAATTATATTTCACTGTTTCATTTCGATTCGTGTGCAATCGCCTCTACAATTCATGTCTTTATTGCAAAATTTCACATTTCACCAAATTGTACGTTTATTTTTAAAATCGCAGCAGAAAGTTCTAATAAAAAATATATTGCGTTGATTTCGCAACATATAAAACCAGTATTTGTGAGTTATTAAGTTTTTTTTATTACCATGTACACTTGTTCAGAATTTCTCAATACACGAAGTCGAAAAATATCTGTATTAATGTTACCATAATAAAAAATTATCAGGCTAACTTGAAATAGTTGAATAAAGATGAAGGTAATTAAATACATTAAAATATGTAGTTAATATTTGAAAATAGAAATAGATCTTGATACAAAACTTTTCTAGTCTTTTCACAAAACTTCGAACATTTATAATCAAAAGGCAGATATTTAATTTGTAATTGGAGAGAAGGTGATTTGCTGCATAATAAATATAAATTGAAAATCAATTTTTAATTTTTAGAAATCGATAAAGCAAATTCAAATTACAATTGTCTGCACATGGTAAAATGTAAAAGATAATAGTCAGTAAATATATTCAATTATTAATATTAATAAAGTATTTTTAATCAATTTTATATGCACTTAAATTGCTAATGCACTTTAATTTTATTTAACTTCCTCTAGGGTAAGTAATAGTAATCGCAATAAAATAAAAAAGGGAATTTTTATATATTTTTACGTTTCAGAGATTTCTGAACCTTAGAAAAAATGGATGTATGTGTATGTGTGCGTGTGTGTATATATGTGCGGATACAATTTTTCGTCGACGATTTCGAGAACACTAATCAACCGTTTTCAATAATTTAAAAGAACGTGTTGATTAGTTTTTGATAAAGGCAGGTCTAACCGTTTCGGAGATAATGGGCAAAAAATGCCAAAAATGGTATTTCAGTTTCTGAGTTTAAAATCAAATAAAAAATAAACTGAAAATGTTCAAAATTTTCTAAAAATCCAAATGATAAAAAAATCATATTTTCAAAAATGACAAAATTCTCAACAATCTCGTAAGTTTTTGAATTCTTTTATTTTTAAATTTAGTTTTCGGTGCGGGAAATTCCAGCGATTTGACTTAAGACACGATGCCATGCACCACTAGTTTTAGTATTATATTTATACTTCTAGTATTATATTAATATTATATTTATTGCACACTGCAAAGTGGAAACATACAAAAAGATACAAAATCAAAATTCTTTAAAAATTCATTCATATTGAAATTTATATAGTAAAAAAAGGGAAAATTATTCGATGCGCTGTTTGAAAACTGAATTAAAATGTTTTTTTCCTTCATCTGTTTTAAATTAGTACATTATTTAAAAAAATATTAAATTGCGTGCGAAAAATGTATGGTACCTACTTTTACAATTGCATTTATGTTTTTTGCAGTGCAAATTTTTTATGACGATTGACCAACAAACGAGACGAATTATTTTACGAACAGTTTATGGGTCATATTTGCACGCGATATCGTACTTGGTCGAATATATAAGTTGTGCAGAATATAACTTCCAAAAATGTGGAAAAATAATGGAATTGGAAATGAACGAAATCGACACCTTCATTTATTCTTTGATAAAAGATCATCAGGATATATCTTCCAAGGAATAAATTGGTATTAGATAATAATATCTATGAATATCAAGATTTAATATATCTAAATATATAATTATATCAACACCTATCAGTTCCAGAATTTGTCCATTACATCCAGCCCAGTTTATTTACTTAAAACACTTCTTTTTTGCACTTTGAATATTTTCAAAGATTTATGTCAATACACGTTCATATTCATTATGTAGAAAGAAACAAAAAATGTTAAAAGAAGTTAAATTACTCTTGTGGTTGAAACAGGTGTGCTTTTGTGAGTTAATGAGATTTTGAAGAGAGTTACTTAAAACAAAAAATACTGCAAATCAAAGTGCTGCAATCAGGTTTTATATATACATAGTTGCATATATAGATTCCACTGATATTTTGATTTTGACAAAATTTTTAAAATAAAAATTTAAATAATATTTCAATCAGAAACATTTATTATGATATTGAAGAATTTCGTTAATTGAAATCTCCAGAACAAAACATTTCAGATAGCCAACTAGAGGGTAAATTATTATCATTTTTTTTACTTTTTAACTTTTAATGTTTAATTCAATCTTAAATTTTAATTTAAAGGTAATCCAAAACTCTCACTATAAAATTTTTATGGTAATATTACTCGTTGGCTTGTTTTATTTTATAGACATAGATTCTGATTAGAATCGGTTAGATTCGGCTTAGATTCTGATTAGAATCGGTTAAGCGGGCGGCAAAAATCTAAAATTTATTTATTTTCATTAATTTTCGTATGTTATTCAGACTACAAAGTCTATTGTTATACAAAGTTTCATCAAAATCGTCAATAAAAAATTTTCAAGATTTTATTAGGAAGAAACGGCCCGGTTCGATCTTTACCAAAGACTAATTAACGCGATTCCCAACCAATATCTCTTGAACAATTTTTGAATTTTTGAACTCTTCTCAAAGAAACGGCTTGTCCGAAGATCGCGCAAAACTGTCCAGCGATAGTCCTTACCGAGCTTTTTAATTTTTAAATTCAGTCCAGTCATTTTTGAGAAAACGTCGACGAAAGGTCAACAATTTACGTACAACCACATACACACACATATTATTCTCAAATTTGATCCCACTCGAATCAGAATGACTTAAAACATCAAGAAAATATGAAATTAGCTAATTGGATTTTTTTAGAAAAACATGAATTTCTCCTTGTAGGAGTTAATAAATTTGCAGAATTATTCAAATGTGACAGGATATATAAATGTTTAACTTTAAAACTCATTTCACTTGGCTCCCAAGTCTAAACTATCTACTTGTATATAACCTATGTAATCGAACCTACATAATCATCCTACAAAGATCACAAAACAAAATCCTTAAGAAAATACTGGAGGCACCCAAACATGTTCCAAATTGGATCATCCATCAAGACTGCAATATGCACAATACCAGAAGAAATCAGAAGATTCGCATCCAAATACGAGACAAGATTGGAAAACTATCCCAATGAAGTTACAAAAAAAAAACTACTCTCTATAAATACTATTTGGAGATTAAGAAAATTAAACCCATTAGGTTTAGTATAGTTAATTTATAGTTCATATTTATAATTATTTTCTGTATATATTTTACAAACTACCACTGAGTATTATTTTAAAATATTATTCTACACTTTAATCATAATAATTACCGAATGCCTTCTAGGCAGTATTTGGATAGAAATAAAAAAATAAAAAAAAAACTGATTACGCTAAATCATTCGAACATTCGTAAGCAAAGATCAACTACTTGTATTTTTCTAAAATGAGGGTTAAATTTTCTTCAGATCTTCACTTAACTGCACTTTTCTACATTAATTTCAACGCATACCTTTATAAATATATACGATCGTGTAC
>NW_020536999.1:15103731-15122037 GCF_003426905.1 Ctenocephalides felis
TATGTATATGTTATGTATCTACATCTGCTTTCTGCTACTACTACATTTTTCTGAAATCGTTATCTCGAGTCGCATCTAACCCAGTGGCCGCTATCAGCGGTCATGTACCTTTAAGAGCGAAAGCAATTCACATGTAAGTATTAACATACATAAGACTAAGACGTCCGTCGTCCGTCCATACCACATGCGCACACGGGCACACGTACGAGATTCTGTCTTCTAACTGTACAGCGAGCGAATCAAACGAATCTGATGTAGGAATACAGGAGTTAGGCACGGTCTCCATGACCAGAAGACAGGAGTTGAAGGGATGATCAGATTAGATAATCATACCACTAACTGTGACATGCAAATTTATACCTAGGTTTAATTCTGGATAGGATTTATATAAATATAGAAAAGATAAACCTGACTAATTTGAATACATGGCATGGGAACAAAATATACGCGAATAAAATATATTTTCAAATAAAAATATATAAAAAATTTAAACATGCGATATCAGTGTATTATGATTAAATTTAATCATTAGTTATGTCAACTACAAAAAATATTGGTATTTTATAATTAATTTCTATTAATTAGTGCATAGGAAGGATAATGCTAATTGTAGACCAAAGGAGGGTAATGCTTTATAAGGCAATTAGATGATAGTCACTTATTTGCTGTTAATTTATTTTAATGGGTATTGTGAGACCAAAAATTAGCATTTGATGTACGCATATCACATTTTTAGTTTCTAATTGTGATTTTAATACTATGCACATATTTTATTCAATAATTTCTAGGTCCTGTACCAAGCAATAAAAAAACCAGTGTAGGTGCATGGTATTGTGCCAAAGCAAATTTCTGGAACTTTGGTCTTTTGTCGTGTTTTTTTTCTAATTTTTTAGGAGCTTTAAAGTTTTTTGAAAACTTTGAAAAATTAGATTTTTTAGATTTTGAAATTTTTGAAAAATTCGACTTTTTGAACAATTTGATTTTTTTGAAAATTTTGAAATTATTAAAAAACTTGCTGAATTTCATTTAAGACGGCTGAACCATACTGTCAAAAATGTTAAGGTCATTTGTTTGAACTATAAACATTCTTTTATACTGGGTACGGAACCCATAGAAATAGAACCCAACATTGTACTTGTTAAAATTTCAATAAAATATTTGATAAACCGCTGGACCTTCCTAAAAATTTAATCAATTCTTTCCCTATGAAATGCATTTTGAAGCATTCAAGTCGGATGCTCCATCTCTCAAAAGCTCAATTACCATTTTTTGTAATTTTCGTCCCGTATCTCTAAAACTGCTGGACCTGCCTTTGGCAAAAACTAATCAGCACTCCTCCCCCTCAATACAATCGATTTTTTTTTAAACATACTAATCGAATTTGAATGCTCTTGAAGTCGTTGAAGAAAAATTGTATCCGAACATACATACATACATGCATACACACACGCGCGCATACATCCATTTTTTTAAGGTATATCAAAATGATCAGGAGGTTGTGAAACGAAAAATTACACCAAAATTTTTATTTTCGATTTATTGAATTACTACAACTTACCTTCTGGGAAATTATGAAATCCGGGAAAAAAATCTATACGAATTCTATACCGAATTTATTTGTAGAGCTATTATTCATCATCAGAGTGATACTTTTAGAAAAAAAAAATCAATACCATCGTTGTTAGCTTATTATGACGTCCTATTGATTTGGTTTTAAAATACTTATCTTAAAGATTTGGTTCTTAGTCATATTATCTATATAGAAAAACTTTTAGTCTAAGAAATTGTTACAAAAACGGGATTTTGATTAATATACATAGTTGTTTATGATTTATCATAAATTAGCTTATAAAAATTTAGACCAAATAAAAAAAATCAAATTCATAAAAAAATTCAGAATTTACCTTAAAATTTAAAAAATCGGAATATTGTAGTAATTTTCCTTGATGTTGTTCTTTAAACTACTACTTTTTATATTAGTATTTTTTTCCTTTTTTCGGTCAAAATGTCATTAGTTCATGAAAACCTGACCTGCAACAAATACAAAAGCACTTAATATTAACATTTATGTATTCGTTCCGAGAAGAAGTCTATAACAAAAATTAACTAGTGTGTATATGCTAATTCAATTATCCATTATTTGCGCAAGACGGCTTTGTATGATCACAAAATCATCTCTAAATTTGTACTAAATATAGATTTATTGAAGTAAAAAAATGTATTTGCATATTTATGAATCTCTAGTATTTTTGAAGATAATTAGAATAGAATAGTATTAATACGGTAATTGCTATGTCAGTCATATGTATCTGACGATATATAAAAGTTTTATATGATTCATGTATGACATATATTTCTGGTATACGCGATTTTAAAAAGAAGGAAAAAAAGTTTATTATGGGGCTATATCAGTGTGACATAAAAAATGGTGCTATTCAAGGAATTTTGGAAAAAAAGTTTTTTTATTCAATACATTAAGTTTTCTTGATACATTTTTAACTAAATTATCTAATAAAGTTATCATGGTCCATGTGTAAATTTTTCTGATTTTATCGTGGCTATTAACGTGTTAATAAAAAACTAAAAATTTTCTCATACAGGATGAAAAACTACTTATTTATTATCTCTGGTTATTTATGAACTGAAGAAGTCCAATGTGGAGCCAAACCACATGCAAGATTTAGTTAAAAAAATGTAATTAATTAACATGTTAAGCTATTTATTACATTATTCATATTATCAAATTTTATTTAACAAACAAAATGTGAATAATTCTGGATTAAATTTAGGTCTTGCCCAACTTGCTCAAATTGTTTGAACAATGTACCAAATATCACACTTAGGACATTAAGGATTTCTTATTTCTTTACTATTATGATTATTTTTGAACAGCAATCAGAACCAAGAGTTCTACAATATGTTCTAAGGATACTGTTCGGACGTATTTTCATTTTAGTATATTGGCCATGAAGGCGGCAAACTTCATGCCATTGAGCTTTTACATCGGACTCTTGCTACCCTGAGGATTTGGAGCAGACTTATTTTTCTCATTTGCAAAACTAAAGTTTGTAAAGTCTGTTAGATATATTTTCTGCAATTAGAACTTAGTGCCAAATCAGTGTAATAAGAACTTGCAACAAATACATAAATTATACTAACAAATCAGTGTTTCATACAGTCCACATCAGTTACAAGGGTTGAATTATAACCCAAGAACCTGAGTTACGAAGGAAAGACTTAATACGCATACACAGATACTTTTTCTCAACTATATAACTATTTAGACCCACCTATTTTTTAAAAAATTAGAAGGCAACCACCGGGTCTATTTAGCCCTAAGCGAAAATACACATAACTTTTATCCTGATTGATATCAGGTATATATTATCTCAATCCACTAATCAATTATTTCGAGCCAATAATAATATCAATCCATATGTCGTTTTTCCGTTGTTTTATTTTCGAATAACAAATAAGGTTGAACATTTATTGAAAGTTCAATGCACCTTGCATATACGAGTAAGTTCTGCATTCGTGTCCTTCTTTGAGGGCGTCTTGCAAAACATGCAGTTAATCACCGCATGACATAATATCGTACACGATCGTATATATTTATAAAGGTATGCGTTGAAATTAATGTAGAAAAGTGCAGTTAAGTGAAGATTCTGAAAAAAATTTAACCCCTCATTTTAGAAAAATACAAGTAGTTGGTCTTTGCTAACGAATCTTCGAATGATTTAGTATAATGAGTTTTTTTCTTGTTTTTTTTTTTTATTTCTATACAATTACAACTGCCTAGAACGCATTCAGTAATTATTATGACTAAAGTGTAGAATAATAGTTTAAAATAATACCCAGTGGTAGTTTGTAAAATATATACAGAAAATAATTATAAATATGAACTATAAATTAACTATACTAAACCTAATGGGTTTAATCTTCTTAATCTCCAAATAGTATTTATAGAGAGTAGTTTTTTTTTGGAACTTCATTGGGATAGTTTTCCAATCTTGTCTTGTATTTGGATGCGATCTTCTGATTTCTTCTGGTATTGTGCATATATTGCAGTCTTGATGGATGATCCAATTTGGAACATATTTGGGTGCCTCCAGTATTTTCTTAAGGATTTTGTTTTGTGATCTTTGTAGGATGATTATGTAGGTTCGATTACATAGGTTATATACAAGTAGATAGTTTAGACTTGGGAGCCAAGTGAAATGAGTTTTAAAGTTAAACATTTATATATCCTGTCACATTTGAATTATTCTGCAAATTTTATTAACTTCTACAAGGAGAAATTTATGTTTTTCCAAAAAAATCCAATTAGCTAATTTTATATTTTCTTGATGTTTCAATTCATTCTGATTCGAGTGGGATCAAATTTGAGAATAATTTGTGTGTGCATGTGGTTGTACGTGAATTGTTGACCTTTCGTCGACGTTTTCTCAAAAATGACTGGACTGAATTTAAAAATTAAAAAGCTCGGTGAGGACTATCGCTGGACAGTTTTGCGCGATCTTCGGACAAGCCGTTTCTTTTGAAAAGAGTTCGAAAATTCAAAAATTGTTCAAGAGATATTGGTTGGGAATCGCGTTAATTAGTCTTTCGTAAAGATCGGCCGGGCCGTTTCTTCGTAATAAAATCTTGAAATTTTTTTTATTGACGATTTTGATGAAACTTTGTATAACAATAGATTTTGTAGTCTAAATAACATACGAAAATTAATGAAAATAAATTAATTTTAGATTTTTGCCGTCCGCTTAACCGATTCTAATCAGAATCTATGCCAAATCTAACCGATTCTAATCAGAATCTTTGTAGAATCTATGTCTATAAAATAAAACAAGGCAAAGAGTAATAATACCGTAACAATTTTATTGTGAGAGTTTTGAATTACCTTTAAATTAAAATTTAAGATAAAATGATAATAATTTACCCTCTGGTTGGCTATCTGGAATGTTTTGTTCTGGAGATTTCAATTAGCAAAATTCTTCTATGTACTAAAAAATATTTTTGATTAAAATATTATTTAGATTTTTATGTTTATAATTTTGTTAAAATCAAAATATCAGTGGAATCTATATATGCAACTATGTATATATAAAACCTGATTGTTAATGCACTTTGATTTGCAGTATTTTTTGTTTCAAGTAACTCTCTTCAAAATCTCATTAACTCACAAAAGCACACCTGTTTCAACCACAACAGTAATTTAATTTTTTCAACATTTTTTGTTTCTTTCTACATAATGATTATAAACGTGTATTGACATAAATTTTTGAAAATATTCAAGAGCAAAAAAGAAGTGTTTTAAGTAAATAAACTGGGCTGGACGTAAAGGACATATTCTGGACATTACAATGTTTTATACGAATTGATAGATGTTGACATCATTTTATATTTAGATATAGTATATAACATATCAGTATTAAATAGCGATATTCATAGATGATATCATCTAATACCATTTTATTCCTACAGCCAAAAAATAAAGGAAGGTGTCGATTCCAAGTTTTTTCCACATTTTTGGAAGTCATATTCTGCACAACTTATATATTCGACCAAGTACAAAATCGCGTGCAAATATGACCCATAAACTGTTCGTAAAATAATTCGTCTCGTTTCTTGGTCAATCGTCATAAAAAATCTGCACTGCAAAAAACATAAATGCAATTGTAAAAGTAGGTACCATACATTTTTCGCACGCAATTTAATATTTTTTATAATAATGTACTAATTTAAAACAGATGAAGGAAAAAGCATATTAATTCAAACAGCGCATCGAATAGTTTTCCAAATTTGTTCAACTATTATATATAAATTTTAATATGAATGGATTTTTAATAGGAAATTGGTTTTTGTGTTTTTTGTATGGTTGCACTTCGCATATAAATATAATACTAGAACTAGTGATGCATGGCATCGTGCCTTAAGTCAAATGGCTGAAATTTCCCGTACCGAAAACTAAATAAAAAAAAAATTTTATTTCAAAAATATACGAGATTTATGAAAATTTTGAAATTTTTGAAAAAATAGTAATTTTTGATTTTTTTCATCATTGTACTTTTTTGAACATTTTCAGTTTATTTTTTCAATTGATTTTGAACTCAAAAACGAAAAATCATTTTTGGCACTTTATGTCCCGTATCTTCGAAACGGCTAGACCTGCTTTTGCCAAAAACTAATCAGCACGTCTCCTTATCAATAGGAATGCAATTTTAATTTAATTGATCGATAGTAAAAATTAAAAATTAATTTTCAATTTATATTAATTATTCAGCAAATCACCTGCTCTCCAATTACGTCAAATTAATTATCTGCCTTTTGATTATAAATGTTCGAAGTTTTGTGAAAAGACTAGAAAAGTTTAGTATCAAGATCTATTTCTATTTTCAAATATTAACAACATTTTAATGTATTTAATTACCATCAACTTTATTTAACTATTTTCAGTTAGCCTGATATTTTTTTATTATGGTAACATTAATAAAGATATTTTCGACTTCGTGTATTGAGAAATTCTGAACAAGTGTACATGGTAATAAAAAAAACTTAATAACTCACAAATACTGGTTTTATATGTTGCGAAATCAACGCAATATATTTTTTATTAGAACTTTCTGCTGCGATTTTAAAAATAAACGTACAATTTGGTGAAATGTGAAATTTTGCAATAAAGACATGAATTGTAGAGGCGATTGCACACGAATCGAAATGAAAACAGTGAAATATGATTATTTGGGAAGTAATTTATCAATTATTTATTTTTGAACAAATTTTTGATTATGTCACACAGAAATCGATATATTTGTTACTTATTTGTTGAATGCTACCAGATGCTCTCTTGGTATATATCACAAAATTGGTGAAATCCTTTGGTGAAAAAAAAATATCCAAAAATTGGTGAAAGTAATCGAATCATTTATTTTCAGATCAGTTTTTTATTGCATCTAATCAGCATTGACTCTGATATACTATGAACAAATATTTTGCAAAAAAATAAGGATATTTTTTAAATCAATAGTTTTTTATAACTTTATTACAGTATAATTTAAAATATCCTGCTCTTTGGTTTACTGGTCTTTATTATATAATATTATTGTCTTATATTCGAAAACATTTATTTTGCATGTGAATTAATATTTCTAAAATTTTTCAAAAATCTTCATATTCAGAAGAGCACTAATCATTAAATGCTAAACAGAAATTTAGTATTTTGGGTTCCAGTCTTATTACCTAAACTCTTAATATGGATATTTGGTCGAAAAACAAGAAATTATATTAATACATAAAGAAAAACATACAAATTTGCAGGAAAAGTTATTATATAGTATAGAATTTTCAAAGATCCATTACTACGAAATCTCGATAATATTTTTAGTGGACTCTTTCATAATAAATTGCAAAACGCTATGAAAACTTCATTATCTTCGCCAATAGTCTGTTCAGAGGTTATTAGCCTTTTATAAGTAAACGGCAACATTTTACCTTTCGTTTTGCTACTTTTATTATGCGATTAAATTTAAAATCCATTCTCTGAGATGGAGATTCTGCCATAAAGTGCGTTCTGTATTTGATGACTTGTTAAAGGCTGGTGGTACATGGTGAGAGATTGAAAAAAAATTTTATTCCCAAAATAAGAAAATGTGTAATATTATGATTAACATCCTTTCGAATTACTTAAAGTAGTAATCGTGCAGGATATTTAGTTCATGTATATAAATCCTCTATCCTTCGTCCTGGAAGTTTTTTTTCTTGGAGTTCCTTAATCTTTTTTTGTTTCTGATGTCTTCGAAGTTTTCTTCATCCGTGCTTGAATGGAATTAGGACAATCGTGTTTCTTTATAGTTTATGTAACAGGCAGGAATATTTTGTATTTGAAATGCGTCCGAGTCTTTGTCTTAGAGATGTACGTGATTTGCATTCGAAGCTGTCACAGAAGTGATTGTAAGTTTATGACAAATTAGACACATTATAGTGGTTGCTAATTTTAAATATTTATCTATAATAATAATGTATTTTGAATGCCTTAAAACATATTAGCATACTTTAGAAAACTAGTAGCTGCATGGCATCGTGCCTTAAGGCAAATTGCTGGAACTTTCCGTACCGTAATTAAAAATCTTGGTACTTAAACCAAAAAAATTGACACATAACACATTATGAAAATCTCTATAAAATATCTGATAATTCGATGTGCATAAGTCCAATAAACATTTTTTTAACTTATATTTTATTGAGAGTCTACAACCGCTGGACCTGCCTTTCCAAAATTCCATACGAATCGAATGTTTTTTGTATTATTCAAATCGGTTGATCCGTGTTTCCGAAATTGTCGACGAAAATTTGTATCCGCGCACACACACACATATATCAATTTTTTTGAAGGTGTGCCAAAATGTTCAGAAACCTGTGAAACGTAAAGATCTATAAAGATTTTCATTTTCGATTTTTTTGCGATTACTATAACTGTATATAAAAGTATTGATGGGTGTGTTTATATGTATGCATGTGCGGTTACAAAATGTGCGGTTGTGCGGTTTTCGACGATTTCGGGAGCATGGATCAATCTTTCTGCATGAATCAAATTAGATTTTTATTGATGCGGAGATATGCTTATTAGTTTTTGGCAAAGGCAGGTTTAGCCGTTTCCAAGATACGGGACAAAAAGTGCAAGCAATGGCAATTTTTGTTAAGGCAGGTCCGGCGGTTTTGGTGATCCATAAAAGAGTTTACAAAAATGCAATTTGATCGGTGATCCATAAAAAGAATTTACAAAAATGCAATTTGGCGGTCAAAATTGATCAATATCAATAAATATAATATTTGTTTCCATCTCTATGGGTTCCGTACCAATTTTATGATGTTTAATCTTCACTTCCATGATTCAATGTCCTCGACATACTTTTTGAAATTTTCAAGAAATTCAAAATTTTCAAATAATAACCAAAATATTTAAAAAAAAAAATTTTCAGGAAGTTCAGATGTTTCAAAAAAGATCTAAATTCTCAAAAAATTCAAATTTCAAAGTTTTCAAAATTTTAAATCATACGAGAAGTTCCATCAATTTGTTTTAAGACACGATGCCATGCACCACTAGTAATATATGATATATTCAAAAATTGTAGTAATCGCTCCACCTGTTTTACCAGCGATTACTTCTAATTTGTGTATTGTAATGAACTAAAGATCTGCTTAGATTGCTTCTTTGGCTGGATTATTTTTATAAATAGTGTACAAATTGTAGCAGTCCCAATTTTTGAGAAAATGCTTAGTTCAGAATTGTCATAATATCAAATTTTGACCTAATACCAAAGTTTACCCATTCTATTTTTGCCAGTATCCTTATAATAAGTTCTTTGCCATACATTACCTCTATTTAGTGAATCATGCTAACTTGCAGCTCGTGAGTGATCTATCCAGAGTTAGTCCTATAATTGACAATCTAGATGATCCTTTACCATTTTTCTCGGATAATCGATCCTCCGCCGTTCTCGGGTTCCATCTAATCCGCGTCCTCGTCGTCGTCAGTTCGCGATGTGAATGAACTTAGAGGCCGTGTGTGAGACACAATATGCATCCGAGAAAGTTGTATGCGCACAAGAATGGCAAAGACATTAGAAGTATGTGACGAAGTTATGGCATTGTAAACAAAATATCGGAGCGGTCAATAACCGCAGCCGCAGCCGCAGCCGGCTCATAGGTACAATGCAAAATCTAACCAGGTACTTATATTCGAACGAGGCTAGATGAGCAGCTGCGTTCCAAACGAACCAGCGAGGGAAAGTGATGGTGGAGATGGAGATGGATACTGCCAGATCTGATCAGAAAGTCCAAATCAGAAGTTTGTCATCAAGACGGAGAGATCTTGAGTTCAATATAGATTAGAATTTGCGATCTGCATTTTTGCCAGGTACTATTAGCCGGGCTTGTGGTTTCTGAACCCTGCTGTTTTTGGATTATACTTCTGGACAACAAATTTTAATATAGATGAGCCAAAAGTACTGAGATTAAGGAGCCAATTCTCAGGCAAAATAAAAATCTTATGTAGCGGGTACTCGTTTGAGTTGGAAGTCACCAACTGGAAAAAGCTATGTCTTCTCTAAATTTACATCTAGAACCTAACTTCAAAAAAGTACAAATATCAAATAACAATTCTATCATAAGTGCAACATTATGTTTTTATTTTAAGAAAATATATTGTAGGACGTCCATTAATCACGTGATCACTTTTTAAGGACTTTTCTTTTTCCTTGATGACACTTGTTGATATATAAAATTAACCCCCTCTCTTCTTCACCCATCCAACATTATGCGTATCTTAGTACCTAGAGTAAATGGTATTTTTTTGGATTTTTACTGATTTTTTTTAATTTCAGGTAAAAAATAAACACACGTGATATCTTATCTCGCTTTCTTCGTTGTGAATATATTGTGATTTTTTGCCCAAACCTTTTCTTTCTCTTTTGAGTCTCACTTGATGGGCCGTAATTGAAGTATAACCAAAGTAATATTTTGACATTTGTGCTTTTTAGAAGTTAGGTTTTATGTGTCAAACTCGATAGAATAGCAAAAACTCAGCTTTTTGGCAGTTTATGACTACCAACTTATACAATGATTATAGACCCGTAATATAACATTTCTATTTATCCCAGATTTGGCCCATAAAAATGCCAGTATTAGTAGCCACATTGAAAACTGGTACTCTTTGATCTGAAACACTTAATATGGACAATTACTGATGATGTTGAAACGTTAACACAATATACTAGTCTAAATGCCTAAAACAATATCTTTCTTAGACTTCATTGGCTGGTTTTGATCTATATTATATAAAGGATTTGCTGTGAATCAAAAACGCCATGTCTACTAATGACCACATAGTCAACCTAACCATATTAGCTTTATAGAAGAAAGTAAGTGGAAAAATTCGAAATGATTTAAAATTCTTCTGATTGATGTGATTAGGACCAACGATTAGTTGAATTGATAAACTAATCTTAATTTCAAGTTCATACTGATATTACAAGTTTATGCTTAATATTACTGATCAGGCTGATGTTGGCCCAAAATTTGACACACTAATAAGGCTTGGTCCTGCCAAGTGGTTTTAGTCATTTTCCTGAACGTGGACTAGAAAAATACAAGTATAGTGTAAGGTTTACTACCAATATCCTTAGGATGTAGGAACTTGACCAGCTGAGCAATTTTAAATCATCAAATATCTTCATACAAGTCATAGATATTACAATCCATGTACAATCGAGGTATATTATGGAAATATTTCATATACATCACATATCACATTTTTTGGAAACAGAAATTAACAATAGGACAACTAATCCACGTGCAACATACATTGTTTTTTGGCCACTTTTTCCCATTTGCAAATTTTGTTATTGACGTTCCAAGTTCCTACTGCATTTGTAAACGCAGCTTTATCCGTCTCATGATACGCAGATACATAATATCTTCTAATCAGGTGGCATGCAATATGAGTTGTCGTCGCATTCTCAGTATTTCATTATTTGAGATTGTGTGTGAGATTTATGTTTGTGTTTGAAAGGCTAGTTACCCACTGACTTCTTCGATAATCAGAGAGTTCTATGCACTCCTTCTACAGGTACACATCTACACACACGTCTAGAGAAGGTATCAAAGTGTTTGATGACCCTTGGATGCAAAATGATAATAGAAATATTTTGGAAGAGGGAGGATTAAAATATATTACCAATTGAACCAATGATTGTAATTGCTATTAAGTTTTATTAAAACTGAATTAGGTTGGGAATGGTACTAATTTCTCTTGATTTCCTTACTTTTGCATCAATTTTGATCATCTTAGATTTTTCCTAGGTTCATATATCTACGTAAGGCATTGAATCATTTGTCTATAATCCTCTAAAAGGTAGTTCTAAGAAGAAAAAATGCATCTAGTGATACAGTTCTTTACTGTGAAGGTAGTAAATAAAATAGGATAATATGGATTTTTGCTTACTAATAGACATCCTTGCTGCTTTACTAGGCTGAAAGGCAAACCTGTTATATACTCCTGACTATGTCTAAATTACGATGGAAAAAATTGACGTGTTGGAAAGAATTGAAAGCTGGAAGAAGAATTGTTGAATTGGTCTGATCAATATATATAAGATCTATTTATTTTTGGTAAAGACAAGGAGTAGCTTGTCTAGGATAACGTCAATTATCGTGCAGGCTCCATTTTGCATTCCTGGCATTATCAAGTATAACTTGGTAATTTTTGCAGAGTCAGAAGGTATCATTTCTCTTGTTAACTTCCCGTAGGGTAAGTTATTGTAATGGGCCGAAAATCGGAATTGAGAATTTTTACATTTCTCTGAACATTTTGGCATACTTCAGAAAAAATGGATGTGTGTGTGTGTGTGTGTGTATGTATGTATGTATGGATACAAATTTCCAGTCACGTTTCCGGGCGAACGGATCAACCGATTTGAATGGTTCAAAAAGCATTCGATTCCTATCGATAGGGAAAATTAGTTATCTGATTAGTTTTTGGCAAAGGCAGGTCCAGCCGTTTCGAGGATACGGAGCAAAGAGTGCAGAAAATAGAAATCGACTTTTTGAGAGAACGGAGTATCCGATTTGAATGATCTAAATAACATTCAATTAGTAATGATTGGGAGAAGTGTTTATTAGTTTTTGGCAAAGGCAGGCCCAGCCATTTCGAAGATACGGAGCTAAATATGTAAAAAATGGCAGTTTTTGAGAGAACTAAGCGTCCGATTTGAATGATTCAAAGAACTTTCTGCTTGTCTTAACAAAATAATTAATTTTGGAAAAAAATTTTTTTGTTCCAATTTTTTTTTTTTAATTTTTTGTATATCGAAAATAATTCAGATTTTATTTTTAATTCTGACTATAGTTCTGATATACTTTAAACAAATAATTTCAACTTTGCAATTCAGTTTATATAATTCTTATAAATATTAGACAATGTTACAATATTTATAATAATCTATTTGAAAACATTCAGTATTCCTCGAACATTTCGTTACGGTACGGGAAGTTCCAGCAATTTGCCTTAAGGCACGATGCCGCCCACCCCACTAGTTCATACTATTTTTATCTAAGGTAATGAAGCAAGATTCTGCAAAGCGTCTCTGAATAGTGTTTCTCTATATCTTCGCCAAAAATATTAATCAATTTTTTAATGATCCCCAATATCTCTCTTATTGTGTTACTGCATAATTAGTAATCAATACCAAGAAAATATAAGTCAATTTTCAAAACAAACAAAAACAAATGCTACTATTATCGTTCAGGTTCTACTTTGCATATCCTGGATAATTTTTCATCTTTACCAAGAAAATATAAGTCAATGCAAATCACAGTTTATAAATTATACATACGATCTTCTTCTTAAATTTCCACCGGGTTATGAATTTATGTATTGACACGTGTGGAAGAGTTAATTTGATTAATACATGAGGACTAATGGTGGATTTATGCAATGAATTGGATGAATTTGGAGCAAACGTTCGATGCATCCATAAATAACAAGGCTACGTGTTTATTTTCATGATAATTTTCATATTGCATGTAATAGTTATTTACATACAAGTTAGTTTCCATGTAGGAAATGTATATTAACCAAATCAGTTGCGTAAATTGATGTTAAAATTGTCACATTTTAATTTATATCGTTAAAAATTTAATATTTGCAACAAAATGGTATTTTATTGAACATGTTACTTATTTAATTAGGAGTATGATAATTAGTTAATAATTAGGAGTATCAAGGAAGTGACATGATTTGATGTGATAGGTTTATATTATTTCAGGATGTTTGTTTAAAGACTATTAGCTCTATCATACAAAGTTTCATCAAACTTGTGAGAAAAATCTTAACGAGCTAATAAGTACGATTTCCAAGCGATATTTTTCGAGCAGTTTTTATAATTTTGAACTTTGTTCAGGATTTCTGGATAAATTGTGGAAGAAAAACGGTTTAGTAGATCATCTCGCAAAATTGATTATCTCAGGTCCTTATCGAGTTTTAAGAAATGGCTTTTAGTTTTTTGAAATTGCAGCACTTCTGCTTCGGGAAGAAGAAAAATCCTGTAAACCCGAATAAAATTAAATTATTTATTAACATTATTAATTTTAAATATTTTTTAATTTAATCATGTATATTTCGGGCACTGAGTTGGAAACTTGGTAAAATATTTTTTTTTAATTAATAGAATTTTTGTATTTTGTTTTTTATTCAATAACTATTTTCTGTTTCCATTGCAGGATTTACAAAAAATTCAACACATTACACAATCTACATAGTTGCTTACCCTTACAAAATCCAACTAAATAAATAAATAAATAAATAAATATTTCTTAAAACATTTTCAATATTAAGAATAATATATTAGACTATTATTAAATATTATACTACATTAATAAATCACATATAAAGCTAGCTTACGCATTTTCGTGATATTGAATGAGTGTTTTTTATCTTATGGATTATATCTGCTAATTTGAGATCATACGAAAGCTTTTCGAATGTGAAAAGATTATACATTATTTGTATATTATAAATGATCAATATAGTATATTTTTATGATGACATTTTTATCACAATATCATCGATCATTGTTTCTACTTTTCTTGTTTGCCAACATGAAACCGAAGGTCCTTTTCATACAAACATCTTGATTTTTTTTTAATTTTTTCCCAAAATCAAATTATTATTACAACACAATATTGCTTCGTCTATACTCTATATACACGTGACATTTAGTTTTAAATTTTACTCATTATTGGTAATAATATCTTATTTTATTATTATTATTAATAGCTTATTTTAAAATATGAGCATCATTGCTTTTGCCATCTAAATCTAAATTAAGGTGTTTTTTTTTGAAAAACTTACTTCTTTAGATCTTTTGGTTTTTATTTTTAATACTGTAAGTGTTGTGCAGATTGCTTATTTACTTATTTAAGCTATTGTGAAATGAATCTAGGTAATGGATTCATAAATTAATTGAATTACCATTTGTACCACAAATTTTACTTTGGGTAGTTTGGGAAATATGCCAACAAAGCATTTTCAAAGAGGTGACGTTTTGATGCAAGTGCCCTATTGACAAATTTCTTCAAAAAATTAAAGAAAAACTAAAACAGTATCTTATATAAAAAGTTAATCTAAATCAACAATTTGGTTTTATAAATAAATAATAAAATCACAGTTTTGACTTACAACTAAAATATAGTAAACCAATACCAGCAGTTTTGGTGGTTGTTTAAATTGATGTTCCTAAATCAAGATTCTGTTATTTTTTAAACAAATCCACCAAAACTACTAAAATAAAATTAACAAATGAGTTAGACAAAACTTCAAAATTCCTCTTACTATTTAGTGGTTCCTTCCCAAACTTCCAGTTTCCATCATATATCTCTTGGCGGTCGAGGATCTTCTCATAGTATAACTCGGTACAGGACTCTGTCTCGGATACCGATTAAGTGGTGGTAAATTTGGATTCTCAATTCTGGTAGGAGATGATACCAAAGGTCTCGGCAAAGATTGTCTGTTCAAAGCATTATTCACAAAAACAGGTTCAGCATAAGTATCATTCTCATCCAACTGGTACTGAGAACTACGATAGTAGGTGTCGTAATAAGGACTGATTGGTTGGTGATCTTGGTAAATGTTTGGTTGGTAATTTAGAGAGCGTATGCTGTGATTTGAGGTTCGGCTGGAAGGACGATGCCCATTTTGTTGATAGACGCCGTAGAATCGAGGTTCCTCGTATTCTGCTCCGAAATCCACGAAGCCGGAGTTGTCGAAACTTGCTTGCTTTCCAGCACAATAAAGACCTAAGAGGAAGATAACAAATAAAAACAGACACAGTGACTACAACTATATTCTTATTATTACCTTTTGGTTTTCCATCCAAATCGCCAGTGACTACTGTTTCGTACTTTGGTTCCTCTGGATGATAATTTGCCACAGGCTTTACGTCTTCTTGTTGTGATTCGGAAACGAAAATTTGTGGGTAATCAACTGAAATAAAATGTTTGGTTCCCCTGGGTGTCATTGCTGCCCAAAGAGCTCTGTTTTCATTTATTGGTCGGTTTATGGTCGCCCTATTGGCGTCACTTGGGAGATGACGAGTTTTTGATGGCAATGTTGGAACGGCTGACTTTGTTTGTTTGACGCCAATAACAGTACTAAAATAGATAAAATATATTTTTATACGCTGCCAAAAATTGGTGTTGGTGTTGAGTTTATGTTTGACTTACTCTCTAAACTTCATGAAGAACAGTGCTAGAACTGTTCCAAGAAGCAGAACGCCTATTAAACTTGACACGAGGACCAACAACCATGTGTCGTCAGTTAATGAAGGACCTAAATAAAAAATAAATGTTGATATAGCAATTTAGTAAACAGATAGCAAACAGATTTGATCAATTGTACTACACCAAGGACCTGCCATTGTCCAAATCACCCATGACTTTTATTTAAATTATTATCAAATACATGTGTCATTTATTACCTCTTCGTGGTAAATCAGAATATTCAGAAAGTCCGCTTCCAGAAACTATTTCGCAAAGCAGAGACGCCCCGCAATGTGATGTCTGGGGAGCCGCCGTTTCGTTGTATGCCCATGGGGGGCTCTCGAAGCCGGGCAGAGGCGGCGGCGGCATCGACAGAATCGTATCGGGGGGTGGGCCCCATTCTGGACAGTCTCCGGTGCATAGCATTGTTCTTTGAATTTTTAAAACTGGAATGAAAAGGGTAGAAATGATAATGTAATTTTAGTTACAAAAAAAGTAGGTAAAAATAACTAGAGAAGTAGAAAATAAACAGTCAATTTTTTAATTTTATTAATTTTATGCCAAAATTTAATGCCGACAAAACTCGTTCATATTATATTCAATTTTTTTTGCAATCGTTTGTCAACACAAGCTGTGTTTTTTAAATTATTTAAATCGGATGCTTAGTTCTCTCAAAAACTGCAATTTTTTGCACATTTAGTTTCGTATCTATGAAACGGCTGGACCTGCCTCCCTATCAATAGGAATCGATTGCTTTTTGAATTTTTTAAATCGATTCATTCATACGTCTAAATTGTCGACGAAAAATTGTATCCACACACACACACATCATTTTTTTCTTAAAAATGCCAAGATGTTCAGAAACATTTGAAACGTGAAAATATATAAAAAAATCATTTTCGATTTTAGACCATTACAATATAATTTAGTTGCAATATAATTTAAAAGAAATTTATTTCATTTATTATAAATATTAACAATTTTAGGTCACTTTTGAATTTGAAAAAAAATGTAAAGACACTTTTTTGGTCAGAGTTGTAAGCTATTGTAACGTTCTGAAAACCACATAGTTTTTTTTGATAATTGCTTTGATAATTTGAAAGGAAAAACTATGATGGTCGATAGATACAATATATAATTTTTTATTCATTCACAATAATTAGAACAGTAATTATATCCTTAGACTTAATTGTTATTCTGAGATGTTCAAAATAAAAATAAAAAAATAAATATTTAAACAACGCAGGAAAAAAGGAAAATAATAATTGAATGACTGTTAGTATTAAAAGTTACATTTTATAAGGATTATAAAGATATTTCATAAACAGCAGTACATAAATTAAAGGTTTTACTTACAGTTTTTTGTCTGGAAATCCTAATCCTTCGCAAACACTAATATTTAAATCAATATTTCGTAACTAATCACATATTCTCATTACACAACTTATATTTTTGTTAACAATATCCTATTTATTTTATATTTAAAAAACAACAACGCCAATTTTCAATTACCATACACTTGCTGTGAATTTTGATGGTGCCTTATTATTTTCCCAAAGGTTGTATACTACCTTACAAGATGGCGCGTTTGATTAGTGGGTATACTAAAATCGATATAAAATTATATCGAAGTAGAAAAAAATGAATTTTATGGGGATAGAATATATAGTTAGAAATAGAAGATTTTTACAACTCATTTACTGAAATAAAGATCTGTTTATTTCAGTCTCAGAATAAATGAGATAAACATTGTTCATTCTTCACTCAATTTTTTTATAATGAAACTCAGAAGTATTTTATCATTATACAATCCTAATGAAATGCGTCAACTTTTGATGAAACTTGCCAACATACTTTAGTACTGTTTTTCAAAGAAGGGCCTCTCAAAGTCAATCAATTTTTTAAATTTCATATTTGTAGTTCAAAAGTTTTAATTCTTGAAAACTTGGAGTATCTATGTTTTTATTTTTGACTGTAATCCTAGAAATGTTTTTT
>NW_020536999.1:15123037-15141452 GCF_003426905.1 Ctenocephalides felis
TTTTATGATGACATTTTATCACAATATCATCGATCATTGTTTCTACTTTCTTGTTTGCCAACATGAAACCGAAGGTCCTTTTCAACATCCTTTGATTTTTTTTTTCATTTTTTTCCCAAAATCAAATAATTATTACAACACAATATTGCTTCTTCTATACTCTATATACACGTGACATTTAGTTTTAAATTTTACTTATTAATGTTAATAATATCTTATTTTAATATTAATATTAATAGCTTAATTTAAAATATGAGCATCATTGCTTTTGCCATCTAAGTCTAAATTAACGTGTTCGTTGAAAAACTTACTTCATTAGATCTTTTGGTTTTCATTTTTAATACTGTAAGTGTTGTGCAGATTGCTTATTTACTTATTCAAGCTATTGTGAAATTTATCTAGGTAATGGATCCATAAATTAATTAAACTTCCATATGTACCACAAATTTTACTTTGGGTTGTTTGGCAAATATGCCAACAAAGCATTTACGAAGAGGTGACTCTAAGTGACATCTTAATGCAAATGCCCTATTGACAAATTTCTTCAAAAATTTAAAGAAAAACAGAAATATTATTATATATATAAAAGATCAATCTAAATCAACAATTTGGTTTTATAAATAAATAATAAAATCACAGTTTTGACTTATAATTAAAATTATTAATTTTTTACAAAATATAGTAAATCAATACCAGCAGTTTTGGTGGTTGTTTAGGTTGATGTTTCTAAATCAAATGTCTGTTATTTTTAAACCAATTCACCAAAACCACTAAAATAAAACTAACAAATAAGTTAGACAAATTTTCAAGATTCTTCTTACTATTTAGTGGTTCCTTCCCAAACTTCCAGTCTCCATCATATACCTCTTGGCCGTCGAGGATCTTCTCATGGTATAACTCGGCACAAGGACTCTGTCTTGGATACCGATTAAGTGGTGGTAAATTTGGATTCTCAATTCTGGTAGGAGATGATACCAAAGGTCTCGGCAAAGATTGTCTGTTCAAAGCATTATTCACAAAAACAGGTTCAGCATAAGTATCATTCTCATCCAACTGGTACTGAGAACTACGATAATAGGTGTCGTCGTAATAAGGCTGATTGGTGGTGATCTTGGTAAATGTTTGGTTGGTAATTTAGAGAGCGTATGCTGTGATTTGAGGTTCGCGGATGGAAGGACGATGCCCAATTTGTTGATAGACGCCGTAGAATCGAGGTTCCTCGTATTCTGCTCCGAAATCCACGAAGCCGGAGTTGTCGAAACTTGCTTGCTTTCCAGCACAATAAAGACCTAAGAGGAAGATGACAAATAAATACAAACAGACACAATGACTACAACTACATTTCTATTATTACCTTTTGGTTTTCCATCCAAATCGCCAGTGACTACTGTTTCGTACTTTGGTTCCTCTGGATGATAATTTGCGACAGGCTTCACGTCTTCCTGTTGTGATTCGGAAACGAAAATTTGTGGGTAATCGACTGAAATAAAATGTTTGGTTCCTCTTGGTGTCATTGCTGCCCAAAGAGCTCTGTTTTCATTTATTGGTCGGTTTATGGTTGCCCTATTGGCGTCACTTGGGAGATGACGAGTTTTTGATGGCAATGTTGGAACGGCTGACTTTGTTTGTTTGACGCCAATAACAGTACTAAAATAGATAAAATATATTTTTATACGCTGCCAAAAATTGGTGTTGGTGTTGAGTTTATGTTTGACTTACTCTCTAAACTTCATGAAGAACAGTGCTAGAACTGTTCCAAGAAGCAGAACGCCTATTAAACTTGACACGAGGACCAACAACCATGTGTCGTCAGTTAATGAAGGACCTAAATAAAAAATAAATGTTGATATAGCAATTTAGTAAACAGATAGCAAACAGATTTGATCAATTGTACTACACCAAGGACCTGCCATTGTCCAAATCACCCATGACTTTTATTTAATTATTATCAAATACATGTGTCATTTATTACCTCTTCGTGGTAAATCAGAATATTCAGAAAGTCCGCTTCCAGAAACTATTTCGCAAAGAGAGACGCCCCGCAATGTGATGTCTGGGGAGCCGCCGTTTCGTTGTATGCCCATGGGGGGCTCTCGAAGCCGGGCAGAGGCGGCGGCGGCATCGACAGAATCGTATCGGGGGGTGGGCCCCATTCTGGACAGTCTCCGGTGCATAGCATTGTTCTTTGAATTTTTAAAACTGGAATGAAAAGGGTAGAAATGATAATGTAATTTAGTTACAAAAAAAGTAGGTAAAAATAACTAGAGAAGTAGAAAATAAACAGTCAATTTTTAATTTTATTAATTTTATGCCAAAAATTTAATGCCGACAAAACTCGTTCATATTATATTCAATTTTTTTTTGCAATCGTTTGTCAACACAAGCTGTGTTTTTTAAATTATTTAAATCGGATGCTTAGTTCTCTCAAAAACTGCAATTTTTTGCACATTTAGTTTCGTATCTATGAAACGGCTGGACCTGCCTCCCTATCAATAGGAATCGATTGCTTTTTGAATTTTTTAAATCGATTCATTCATACGTCTAAATTGTCGACGAAAAATTGTATCCACACACACACACATCATTTTTTCTTAAAAATGCCAAGATGTTCAGAAACATTTGAAACGTGAAAATATATAAAAAAATCATTTTCGATTTTAGACCATTACAATATAATTTAGTTGCAATATAATTTAAAAGAAATTTATTTCATTTATTATAAATATTAACAATTTTAGGTCACTTTTGAATTTGAAAAAAAATGTAAGACACACTTTTTTGGTCAGAGTTGTAAGCTATTGTAACGTTCTGAAAACCACATAGTTTTTTTTGATAATTGCTTTGATAATTTGAAAGGAAAAACTATGATGGTCGATAGATACAATATATAATTTTTATTCATTCACAATAATTAGAACAGTAATTATATCCTTAGACTTAATTGTTATTCTGAGATGTTCAAAATAAAAATAAAAAAATAAATATTTAAACAACGCAGGAAAAAAGGAAAATAATAATTGAATGACTGTTAGTATTAAAAGTTACATTTTATAAGGATTATAAAGATATTTCATAAACAGCAGTACATAAATTAAAGGTTTTACTTACAGTTTTTTGTCTGGAAATCCTAATCCTTCGCAAACACTAATATTTTAATCAATATTTCGTAACTAATCACATATTCTCATTACACAACTTATATTTTTGTTAACAATATCCTATTTATTTTATATTTAAAAAACAACAACGCCAATTTTCAATTACCATACACTTGCTGTGAATTTTGATGGTGCCTTATTATTTTCCCAAAGGTTGTATACTACCTTACAAGATGGCGCGTTTGATTAGTGGGGTATACTAAAATCGATATAAAATTATATCGAAGTAGAAAAAAATGAATTTTATGGGGATAGAATATATAGTTAGAAATAGAAGATTTTTTACAACTCATTTACTGAAATAAAGATCTGTTTATTTCAGTCTCAGAATAAATGAGATAAACATTGTTCATTCTTCACTCAATTTTTTTATAATGAAACTCAGAAGTATTTTATCATTATACAATCCTAATGAAATGCGTCAACTTTTGATGAAACTTGCCAACATACTTTAGTACTGTTTTTCAAAGAAGGGCCTCTCAAAGTCAATCAATTTTTTAAATTTCATATTTGTAGTTCAAAAGTTTTAATTCTTGAAAACTTGGAGTATCTATGTTTTTATTTTTGACTGTAATCCTAGAAATGTTTTTTACAATTATGGATCCAAAGTTTAAATAAACAAAATTAATAAAAATTAACCAATATGACCGAAAAATGGTCAGAGTTTGACTGTACTTTTCAAACTACGCGGAAAAAAACTCTAATTTTTCCTTGATAGTTATGATCACTACTATCATCTATATAACAAAATATTAGGAAAGTTAGAAAGTTGAAAAGTTTTGAAAAGGGGTGAGAAATGACAGAATTAATTACCAGTATGATTGATTATACACTAATTTACTAATCATACAGGTAATTGGTTCTGTTTTTCCTTGCCATTTTATTATATAATACACTTATTATTATTACAAGAATTGATTAGGGTTGTAAAATATCTTTATTTTCGTAATAAACATATTTTAGAATTTCAAAAATTACCAAATCTTAATACTTATTAATTTTCACATAGGTTCATTCTACTTATTGTTAGATCTAATTCTAATGATTTTCAATAGGAACATCGATGTAATATAATAAGTAGTAAATATAATAATTTGAAATTTGATAACTTAGCTTTGGATATATTCGTAAGATTTTTTGGCATTTCAGTAAAAAATGTTTTTCCTCATTTTCATATTGAATAAATAATAGATATACAGAAACATACATTGTTTCGGCCTGACGTTGAATTCTGGGACACCCTGCATATGATATCATTTAGTGAAATATATATATTTTAAAATCATCAGAGATTTCATGATAATATAATATTATCATATTAATAGGCATCGCTCTTAAATATTGTCAATTTAGCTCATAGGAATCTTTATGTATTTTTGATTGCTAAATAAAACAGAGTTAAAGAAAAAATAAATCATGATATATTTACGTTCCAAAAATGTCAAATATATTAAAAGTTTTAAAATATATGAAATATTCATTTCGATCGAATTTTCAAATAGATCAAATTCAAATTATCCCCACTAAAGTCCTTTGCGCGTCGGTGCAGAGCGCACATAGGGTTAATGTGTCGTCGTGGGGCGGACGGCGCTCACCCCATCGAATTCGGCCGCCCCCGACCACCCCTTCTGGGTACGTTCTATTGATTTTGATCAAGTCGAAACTAAACCTATGAGAAACTGAAATAACATAATAGAAGAGTCGGCAAAGAGTAAGGATGAATAGTAATAAATAGCAAAAGCGACATCCTCAACCCCTACCCTAAGATTTATCTGTCATCTTTATGCAAAGCATTTTGATGGACAGATGACTCAGATGATTTTGTGTAGCCATCCGGATTTCTAGACGATTAACAGAAGTTAAACATCACAAATTTCCTAAACTTCACGTCTAAATCCTTACGGTACTTAAATGCTTCATATTATTATCATTGATGGTATTATTATTATTATTATTTGTATTATTATTATTATTTTTAATTCATAGTTGTGATAAGTTTCACATCAACCCCCTTATTATTGCAAGTTTAATCGGCGCCGTTTTAGTTTGTCAAATGTCGCACGCTAGATTTCACAAACCAATTTAACTAAGAAACTATTATGGAAACTTTAGTATAAATATACAGGGTGTCCCAGAACTCAACGTCAAGCCGAAACAGGGTGATAGTATTGATCATAACTAATATGAAAAAAAATAGTAAAATATGTTGTCCATGTAGTGTAAATTCTTTCTAGGTGTCCCAGAAATCAACGTCAAGCAACGTGATCGTAACTATCATGAAAAAAATTAGAAAAAATCATTCCATGTAGTACGAAAATTGAACTTTTAAGTGCAAACTAGAGCTTTGGACAAACTGTGGCTATTTTTTGTTATTGCGGTTAATTTTTATTAATTTTGTTCATTTAATCTTTGTATACGTAATCGTAAAATACATTTCTAGGATAACAGAAAAATATAATTATTGCTGCAAGTTTTGAAGAATTAATACTTTTTGTTAAACTATAAATTTAGCATTTAAAAAAATTACTAAAGTGTGCAGGAAAGTTTCATGAAATATTGGTCCTCTAGATTGTAAAATGGTAAATTACTTGATAATTTGATAATAAAAAAAATCGAGTAAAGAAATAAAAATCTAAAAATAACATGTTTCGAGACAGGGATGTAGGGTAAGATGTTCTTCAACTTTGAAATGATCATAGAATAGAAATGAAATAGTCAGAAATTGTTAAAAGAAAAAAAAAAGATTTAAAAAAAATTAAGCTCAGAATGATTTAGCTATTAAGCAGAAATATGAAAAGAAATAGGATAAATATTATTAAGAACATTGTACATAAGTTTATTAATTTTTTATTATGAAAATTTTCGAAAACTATTCATTCATTTTCATTTCATAATCATTTTCTAAAAAATCGCGTTGTTACAACTTCTTTGTGTTTGAGGCTACAATAATAATACCTCTGATAATTTATTTTTTTAAATTGTCTTGTTTCTAAGTAATTCCATTCATACATCATCGCAAACTAGAATCAATAAATATAAAATATGTAATGCCTTCCTTAATATAATTGTTTGTCATAAATCAACGTAAATTAGAATTATCATCATGATATAAAAAAAAGATATAGTGCATCCTGTAACACAATTTAAATGTTTGCCCATATCTAACAAAATAAAAAATTTACCCTAAATCTATATATAATTCTTGTTACAACTATATCTCTAATGTTTTGTTTCTACTAACCCCAAGTTATGACTTTTTTACATTTATCAAGATTTTAAACAATTTGGCAATCACAAAATTGTTACACATAAACAGAGATTAATAAATTTGAAACAAAATAAGATATATGAAATTTAAAATTAGTCGATAATAATAACGCAAACACAAATTTCATGATAGGTCAATTGAACATTACCTGTCACAAAGGACGTACCTGCACAGTTCTGTTTACTGCATTAGCCTGCTGGTTAGTTATGACAATACTATGCTATAGAGACAAAAAATTATATTGTTTAAGATCTTATTAAAAAACACCTATTAATGCTTAACCCTGTTACTAATTGTCCTTACGAGGTAACTCTCAGATTCTGGGATTTTGATGAAACTTTGCATGATGATACAGTTGATAGTCAAAATGCACTCCATTAAATATTATAGGCCTGCGAGAAGTGGTTTAATTATAAAAATTAATTGAAATTGCAAAAAATGGGCTACGCGCTATATCTGCTGTCGTTATCTATAAACAGTATAGTCTTTGAAAATTAAATCTATACAATTATCTGTACAATGAATAAGTAGTACAAAATTTAATAAAAATGTTAATAATTTTGTTCTAACCAAATTGGTCAAAGTAAGGTTGATCGGTCGTCGCCTCCCGGACTACCGATAGAGATCCTAGCCTAGAACATTATATTATACTAGCGGCTTGTCTAATGTCTAGTAAACTCATAAATACTGGTGCAAGTCGCCGGTCGTTCGGTTCACTTCCACAGTAGTTTATATGGAGTAGTAGGTAGGTATCATCTATCTACTATTATAACGGGATGGTTTGTACGACATAACGCTTTCGTTTGTAATTTGTAGTTCGTGTTTGATACGAGGAAACTTGTCATTTAGCAAGGTTTTTGATCAAATTTACACAACCATTTTTTCTAAGGTATGCCAAAATGTTTATCAACTACCCGTAGGGTAAGTTATAGTAATCGTCCAAAAATCGAAAATGAAATGTTTCAGAGGTTTCTGAAATACTCAATTTTTAATCGTAAAAATGGTAGTTTAATATTGTAACGGCGATTGTTACATGATGTACCCCCCTCGATCAATCATGTAAACACTTAATAAAAACTTCATAGGATTCCAGCTTATGAAGTTTAAGGTCAAATTATTTGATGTGATTAGTAATTATTAAATTATCTATGTAAAGAAAAGCGCGATAAAAATGAGACAGGTTTACAGGTTTTAGACACAATTTTACACAACGCCTCTCCTTTGAGCTATAAACAAAAATATGCTTACAACCCTAAAACATGGTTCGTCCGAAACTTTTAATGTGAAAACACCAACCCAACCCTATCTCAACTGATGAGTAATTTAATACAATAATAACAATATAATATAAGTAACTATCTAATAATAATAAAACAGTATACTAAAAATAGTTAAATATAATCAAATAAAATTAATAGAAATAAAAGAAGTTATAATTATGGTATCCATGTTATCAATGCACCAGTCCATCGCTTTTCTTTTTTTCTTCAGTAGATTTCTGACTAATGTGTTGCGATCGTTCTCTACTCTATATTTATATTTTAGACCCATGGTTTATAAGACAGATATACATAATACAGAATTATTCGAAGATATTCGTGTTTTTAAAAAATTTTTAATGCAATTTCACGATGATAATCAGAGACTCACATAATATATCTTATATGTAAAATTCTTCGGTACTGGTGTATGATTTGACACTTCTCCTAAACGGTTATTCGGATTTTGATCATTTTTGTTAGAGTTTGTCGAAGGAAATTTTTAAGAATTATTTAACGAACAACTATAGTAATATTGTAGAAAGAAATGGCAAACATCACAAAAAATACTTATCATTGTTTAACATTGAAAACATTTGAAATGTCATCTGCTAGAAATGTCAATTCACTTGAAATTTGAATTTAGCTGAAATTATGAGCCTAGATAATATTAGAATATAATATACAAGAAAAATGTAATGACTATATTATTATTGCCGAAAAGCAGCTGAAATGTGCCTGAAATTAAAATAATATAAGATACAGTCAACAGTATATGTCTGGCAGATGAAATTATATAACTCAGTTTAATAAATAATGCAATAAGTCCAAAGTTGCATATACATCATTTTTTTAAACTTATGCATGTCGCTTTTTGGTTTACTTTACTAAATTATTTAACAATAAAAAATATTTTTGCTTATTAAAAAAATGATTTATAATTAAGTTTCATGGGCCAAAACTTCATTTGTTTGGCATTGGATATGGAATATTTAACAAGTTGATCTTAGATTGAAGAGTGCTCACATGAACTACACTTTACGAATTAATTAATTAACCTGAGGTTTGAACATAAACAATAATGTTTATTAAATTATCAGTAAGAAAAATGTACTTTAGAAATTATCATTGCCAAAAAGCATGTAATATGTCGTGCGAGATTATGAAAATTATAGACTAAATTATTGAAGCAATTATGTTGTGTGGTAAAATCAAGTGTGATATTGTTCTTTTACCGCAGATACTGTATTATTTTTTGCTGAATTTCTTATGCTGCTTATGCTAAGACCATAAATGAATCACAAAAGCTAGACATCAAATAGGATATTAACAAGTATAGGATAGGATATTAAAAAAATTGGAGCTTTTGAATTGTAGACGTGGGTACAAGACAACGTCTGTCGGGTCATCTAGTATATATATATATATATATATATATATATATATATATTCTAATATTCATATGATCATAAATCTATCTATCTGCGTTATGAAATCTGCTCGAGGATATGCCGACAATGGAATGTTGAATATTTCCGGTTATCCTGATACATTCTAGGAATTCGAAAATAAATTTCGATTTCGTTTTATCTCAGTTTTTGTATTTTTTTGCACGTTTCATAAACCTGTTTCGACTTCGAAGATTTATAGACGCGAAGGCGAATTAATCCTAGCGCTAGACGGACGACTGATAAAAATAATTACTAGAGGTGGTAACTTAAGGCATATTGCTGGAACTTCCCGAAGCAAAAATAAATAAATTTTGAAAAATTCTTTTTTTGAGAATTTTGAAATTTTTGAAAAAAATTATTTGAAAAATATCATTCTTTAATATTTGGCACACGCATACATCCGTTTTTTCTAATTCATGCCAAAATTTTCAGAAGGCCTTGAAACTTGAAGATATGCCAAAATTTTCGTTTTCCATTTTTTGCGATTACTATAACTTACCCCTACCCTCTACGATCTAGATCCTATGATGTTTTTCTTCTCATTCATAAAAATCGAATGATATCCTCTAAGATAATTCTGGAATACTAAGAGAAGTATCATTTTTCCTGTCACAAGTTTCCTATCAAATTGCAGTGCTTTGACATCTTATTTACGCATTCCCAGATCAAATTTTGAGTCAAAGACATTGGATGTCGAGACGGTTATACAATATGTATTTATTAGACATAATAGACGGAATATTTTTTGCAAGCAAAACAAATCAAATTTTCTTTGTAATCAAATTCCTGGATGCAGTCATGTCTTTTATGTGATCATGTGTGGGAGATAGGTGTCTGAAATAAATGCTGCAAAATATTTCCAGGGAATTATATCTTCTTTTTATTAATCCATAACTGAAGGAACTTGATATACTAGAAGTCGAACTATTTTTTAAGTAATTTTTTAAACTTTACTTGCTCTTTTAAATTGATAATTAAATATTTTGCTTTTTTATGAAAATTTAACTGCAGTACAATCAGCAGTAAATTATTTAGGAATTAAAGTGTTCTAATTATATTTTAATTTTTTTATACCAAAAGAATCATCTTATAGCTGTACTTTTTACATCTTCTAACTTGACAAGGTTATAAAAATTTGAAATTTTTGATTTAAGGAGGAGTTTACAGAAAAATATTATACTTTTTTCAGAAATATGTGATTTTAGTTATCAATAATTAATAATTTTGATGTAGGTGTTAAAATGGCATGGGTACTACGTAGTACCTGTAATATTTTATTATTACTAAAATTAAAATGATTATTGAAAATGAATAATAATTCCTTCTGAAAATGCCTAATATTTTTAAAAGAACAATTTTATATCTGTTTTTTAGATCTTCTAATTTTGCAAAAATCAGAGTATTATAGAATTATGCAACAAAATTATAAAAATTTGTTTTTTTTTATCCAAAGATCATTTTTGTCGTTTTCTTACACTTCGGTTGCTTTTTTAAATCGACGCTACTTTCTGATATTTATATATTAAAAATTTTAATTTTTAGGATTTTGAAAATTAGCAGGTTTTAATCATATTTGAAATTTGCTTGTTGTTTTTTAATCTACAATAGCACTTTTAAATTAACAATAATCAGAGCATTTTCATATGATTCAATTTATGCAATGAAATTAACATTATTTTATAGAGTTTATTGAGGAAATGTAATTCAAAATTGTAAAACAATTCTTGAGGGCCTTAGACATTTTAATTATAGTTTAAAAGTTTTTCTAATACCCAAAATGGATCATAAATTCGTGTTATTTTTAAGTTTTTATTTGGCTCGATTTTTTTGGTTACGGTTGAAAAGTTTAAATAAACAAAATTAATGAAAATTAACCAAAATAACCGAAAAGTGATCATATATCAACATACATAATTTTTTTTTCTTCATAGTTGCTATCAATATTGTTACTCTGTTTTGGCTTAACGTTGAGTTCTGGGACACCCTGTATTTAACAAAATAAATAAAAATTAACCACAATAACCGAAAATTGCCCATATATTTTTTAAATCTCCAGGTTGCGCTTTCAACATACATATCTTTTTTCTTCATCGTTGCGATCAAGATTGTCACCCCGGTTCGGCTTGGCGTTGAGTTCTGGGACACACTATATTTAACAAAATCAATAAAAATTAACCCCAATAACCGAAAAGTGCTCATATATTTTTTAAATCTCCAGGGTGTACTTTCAACATACATAATTTTTTTTTCTTCATAGTTGCGATCAAGATTTTCACCCTGTTTTGTCTTGGTTGAGTTCTGGGTCACCCTGTATATAACAAAATCAATAGTAATTAACCACAATAACCGAAAAGTGCTGATATATTTTTTAAATCTCCAAGTTGCTCTTTCAACATAAATATTTTTTTTCTTCATAGTGGCGATCAATATTGTCACCCCGTTTCGGCGTGGCGTTGAGTTCTGGAACACCCTGTATATAATAGAATCATATATTATTTAAAATAGATATTTTTGGCAATAGTTTTTTTTATTGGTATTTGTATCCGGAAAGTAACAAAACATACTCACACAAACTTCAACATTCTTTGATTGTCTTTTAAGATTTAACTTTTTCCCAAAATTTTAGAAAATTTCTCAACATCACATATAATGACTTCACTTTGTGTTTTGTTATATTATTTATTACATGATTTGTCTACAATATGCGAATATATTTGGTCACTTTTAGTTAAAAATGAGAAGATCCAATTTTCCCCAAATTTCTTGCAACTTTTACGTCTTTACCTTCTGCCTAATGTCCATATTTGTCATGAATTCCTTGAATTCAGTGGTTCTGAATTGAACTGAATTTATTTCCTTTCTGATCACCCGAATCGAATAAATTAACGATCGGGGTATATTAAGTCCCTATTTTTCCGCAATTTAAAAAGAGTCATCCGATAAAAATGTCGTTTGGCTTCTTGTTTCACAAATGTTTTATTATATTATCAGCGCCGCTTATGGATCGGTATCGGTAACTTTTTATATTTATTTATTGTTCTGTTAACAAACGAGATGTAAAAATAAAATGGCAAATAAAAAATAATAAGAGATCTTTCTCGAAGCGGATTGCTAAGAGATATATATATATATCTACATATATGTAAAAGCATTGACCCTTGCATTCGGAGTGGTTGTCCTTAGTAGATTTAAAGGAAAAAATACGTTACGTTGCCCCCAACGTTCTAGAATATTAACACTCCGGAGACTTCTTTTCTGTTAGCGGACAGGGCCGGACTTACCGATCGGTGTTTCCTAGTTTATGGAAAATTGACGAAATATAAAAGATCAACTGATCAAAACCGCAAAGAAGTACAACACATTGGTTTCGATACTGTTTGTTGAACAACGTTGATCGCGATTATTATATCACTCTGGATGAAAATAGCTGTGAACAGAAGAAAGTACTTATATATTTATTGAATCGCCAGGTTCCAATCTCAACATACATATTTTCTTTCCTCCACATTCGCGACCAATATTCTCACCCTATTTTGGCTTGGCGTTGAGTTCTGGGACACCCTGTATATAACAAAATCAGAAATCATTTTTTGACAATAGATTTTTTTTATTTGTATTTGTATCCAATAAATAATCAAACATACTTACACAAATTCAAATTCAACATTCTTTGATTGTCCTTTAAGATTTTAATTTTTTCTAAAATTTTGGAAAAATGATACTCTTTCTTATCTGATATCAAATATAAAGTCTTCACCTTCTTTTTTGTCATATTATATATCATTAGTGATTTGTTTACAATATATGAAATATTTTGTTTCTTTTAGTTAGAAATGAGTAAATCCAGTTTTTCCCAAATTTCTTTCAACTTTACGCCTTTTACTTTCTGCCTAATGACCATACTTGTCAAGAATTCCTTGAACTCAGTGGTCCCTTTTCAACTTTAGAACCACTTTTCAACTTTAGATCTGTCTCTAGTATTTAGCAATAACAATGGTAAAATTCTGGCAGAGTAGTATCAATTTATTTATACCACCCTGATTAGACTAACTTGGTTTCAATCTACTTGCACTATATAGGAGGAGGGCTAGGGGCTTATTATAACAGGGGTAAGTAATAAAAGGCGTTTTTCAATAGTATCTTGAACGACATTAATATATTATTGTGGCTCTAGTGGACATGTTAAACGTCCTGCATAATATTATCAGAGTCACTTTTCCGCAGACCGACGCAGTAAACAGAAGTGTCAGCTACGTCTTTTTTGTCAAGCAATATAAAGTATCATAAAATTTTGTTTTGCGTTATTATTATCGACTAATTTTAAATTGTATCGTTTGAAATGTATTAATCTTTAACATAACTTTGGTTCTTAATGTAACATACTAGGAGGCTTTGACAAAAAATCACGAAATATCTAGGAAGTCTAGTAAGTTATCACGTGTATTTAATAATTACCTCAATTCAAGAAAAGTCTAAAAATAAAAAAAAATAAAAAATTTACGTGTTTTTCTAGGTACTATAAATACACATGATATTGTTTGGATAATTCTAAATATAATCACGTATCACTAAGGGGGGGTCCAAAAATCCTTAGAAATTTGCTCACGTGATTAATAGATGCCTTCCAAAAATTATATACAGTTTCAATGGAAAAATATTGGGTGAAATATATAGTTTAAGCACATGTAAATTGTGTCAGTGGAAACACTATTTCTGTTATTTGTATTTATTATAGTTTACATTGATTTATGAAAAGAATTATTAAGAAGTACATTCAATTTTCTTAAAAATAAGCAATGAGGTATCCCTTGACACTTGGCTCACTATTTTTTCTGTAATTCCGAAAATAATTTGAATTTGTTTCCGAAATTTTAGGAATATATATATATATATAATATATATATATATATATATATTATAATATATATTCTTGGCTAGTTTTGGAAGACAGTTTTGCAGAAAAAAGGCATCTAAAGCAGGCTCTTGTAAATTAATTCATAAAAATAATAAATATTCGTAATCATTGGATCTTAAAATAATAGTCATAAGAAAACTGTCGAAACAAGCCTTTAGCATCCTTACATCAAATATATTTCAAATATGCAATAATTATCTCGTAATGACCAGTAGCTTTCGGAAAGCCTGGAACCTCCTTCCTGTTGACCTCCTGCACAAACATAGAGGCACTGGAACTGGCACCTTGTTTGTAAGAACAATTAAAAAAAGGTTTTGTTGATCGTTTATATAGTTTGGATTTATCGAATTAAAATTGTCCAAGTACGGTCCCCGTGTCTGCATTTACAAATGGGGGTTTTAATCCGTTTCGCACCGCTCGAACAACGAACCGCTTTTATAGGAGACGTTGCACTTTTAATGATCATATATAAAAGAATATAAATCCAACCGGACGGTTCATTACACTCATGTCGAGTGCCCACGGATCACGGGATCCGACAGGAACGACGACGAAACTATTCAGGAATAATAGGAATTCTGCAATTCGACAATCTAAGGAATGGTCAGTCGGAAAATAATTCAAGAAACATGGAACAATTGGTTAAATGTCTATTGCACTAGTTAAGAAAGATTGATCTTGGGGCGGGAAGGGGGGTCCATTAATCACGTGATCGAGTTTTTAGGGATTTTTCGAATCCCCCTCGTCCTTGGTGTTGTGGCGTGATATTTACAATTACCGGGCCTCCTCCACCAAATCACGATATTTTTAGTTACGTAAAATTTCTCAAACATTTTTCGAATTTACGAAAAAATCGTATTTTTTTTTATTTTTTTGAAAAAGTTTGGATTTTTTTTTTCAAAAATTCAGATAAAAAATAAATGCACGTGATATCTTATTAAACCCCTAACTCCCTCACGTTACTTTTTATCACCTCTCCCTTCCCCTCCAAGCCTCACGTGATTATTGGAAGCTCCTTTATCGTTTTACTGAACTATTTAGTCCAGTCAAAAGGTTCAAATTAGGTAAGAGTTTTGGAATTCGAGATACCCAGCTGTAAGTCTGTAAATACTTCTATATTGACATCATGAAAGTTGTCTAAAAACCTACATATGGTATGTACACCCTACCATATGCAGGTTTTGTAAAACTTTTAGGTGTCAATATACAAGTATTTACAGACTTACAGCTGGGTATCTCGAATTCCGAGGTGAACTTACTATAATGACTGGACTAATGGGTTCATTTTGGAAAAGATTCAATATGACTATAGATAAAGTCCTCAAATTTAATGCCTTAAGTTTGTACCAAATATGTACGTCTTTGAATAGAAGATCCTTCTCAGGACTACTTGGAAAGATCAGTCAGAAGTTAATTTGAGATACTCGTCTATTAGTAAGATATTAGCAAGATTTGATCTCCTCATTGGGATTTAAATCATTTCCTTACAATTCACATTAGATCTAATTTGTGGTTTTTGATTCGAGCACACATTAGTTCTATCTTAAAAATTGCAATTGGCAAGCCAATGGGTAGATAGATATGTAGATAAGTAATTTAAAGATTGTAGAGATTAATGAGGGGTGATTAATTAATGCTTTGCAGTTTGATGATTCAAGAAACTTGACTTGGGTAAATGTCTATTATGCTATTTAGGAATGATTGATCTCATCATTTGGAACTATTGGTTAATTTTGGTAGAGCTTCAATACGACTATGGACAATGTCCAGTGCCTTACGTTTATGGCAGATATGTACGTCTTTGAATAGAAGATCTTTCTTCTTGATTTCTTGATTACTTCTTGATTACTTGGAACGATCAGTCAGAAGTTAATTTGAGATAATCGTCTATTCGTGAGATATTAGAAAGATTGATCTTCTCATTGGATTTAAAACATGTCCAATAACCAAACAACTAGATCCAATTTCTGCCTATTGATTAAACACACGTCAGTCTTGTCTTGGCAATTGGCAATAGCCAAGACAAAATCCAAGTAAATTGGAGAGTAATTTACCAAGCATTTTTTGAGAATGTAGAGATTAATGAGGGGTGGATAATTAATGCTTTGTAGATTGATAAATATTCATTCAAGAAACTTGACTTGATTGGGTATATGTCTATTGCGCTTTTAGGAAAGATTGATCTTATCATTTCGAACTATTGGTTAATTCTGGAAAAGATTCAATACGACTATGGACAAAGTTATTAAGTCCAATGCCTTAAGTTTATGCTAAGGTCTTTTAGATAGAAGATCCTACTCCTTGGAAAGATCAGTCAGAAGTTCATTCGAAATACTCATCAATTAGTGAATATTAGCAATATTCCATCTCCCCTTTTGGGATTTAAATAATTAAAATACACCCAAACCCAATTTGTGGTTATTGATTTGAACACCGTCGCTTCTATCTTCAAAATTGGAATTGACAATCCATTAAATAGATAGATATGTATATTTGAGTGGTCTTTAATATGGATATTTTCGAATTTATTTGTTCGCAGGATCTCAAATGGTTCAAAATTGATAGAAAAAAATTCTATGAAAGTTTTTAGATCATAATATTAACTTTAATATAGTTCACACTTCAACCAAAGTTTCTTATAGAAAAACATAAGCAACATTCTATTTGTTTTTAGAATTTCATAACTTAAGCGACAAGTGAATCAAAATTTTGAGAATAACATTGTATTTTGCTGATTTTGATCATAAATAAAAAAAAATTACAAGAAAATATTGATATATTTATAAAATTAGTATTTACATAGAGAAGAACCAAGAAAATTTGATTGGAATGCGGACTATCTTAAAGTTAATATTAAGATCTAAAACTTTCAGAGAATTTTTTTATCAATTAGGAAGCAACCTATAGGTAATTTGGATAATGCAGAGATTTATGAGAGTGAATTGTCTTGTTTGTAAAGGCTTGATCGTTCTCTTGTGTTTTTTGTGCAGAAAAAATCTTTAACTAGGATTCTTTTCAAGCATACTAGACATTGACCATTTTCCTAATTTACACCAAAGTCATTGTATTTTATATAAATCTCTTTTAACTTAAAATGTTTAAATAATTATCCTAATAGTGATATATTAGATCATATTTAATTTTACCAGAATATTTGCTTTGGACAATACAGGTTTTCTTTTATTTTTGTGTACGTGACTCTGACAGCATACGATAAATTCTTTTGTCGGAATCAATAAACTTTAACCGAAATGATTAGTAGATGTAATTAGTGGTACATATTTTCGAGGATCCAAACTATTAATTATTGTTTTCATCTTATAATTGGATTCTTTACTATCTTACTCACTATTGGCTTTTTGCAACTTGAAATATTTTGCTTTGATTTTATAATTTCACCCCGAGCCAGTGAATAAATACTAGTACAATCTAGTAGTGAAGCAATTTTTTCATGAACATTTTCATAAATAATTCATTGCATTTTTCGCTCGAAGTCATATGTGTCTGACTCTAAGAATTTCTACATGAGACATCACACATATATGTCTGACAAACACAATTTGGTAGAAGGAAAAAAAGGTTTATATAGAGTCATGTCAGTCATATATGCGTGACACAAAAAATTGTTTTACCTGGAATTTTGGCAAAAAAATCCTCTGATACATTAAGTTTCTTTGATACATTACACTATTTTCTTAAAAATATTATTATCATTTTTTTTGCTAAATACACATTCCCATTTTCTTATAAACTTTTACATAATTATGAAATAATCTAGTACTAAAATTACTGATCTTTAAGCTCAATTTACAATACTATTACTACTAGTAGCATATCGCTTCATGCAAATATATTATTAATCCTAATTACTCTCTATATTATTAATTTCTAATACTAGTTTTATGTATCTCGACGTTTCAAGTAACTTTGAAGCATTTGACGCCATATTTTGAAGAAGTATGTGTATATTATTAAGAAGAATTTTCATCAAAACTGTTTATAGAACTGTTAAGTTCAAATTTCTGTTCAAAAAAGAAAATAATAATATTGTTTCGGAGCAAAATCCCATATCAATAACCGAATCGAGTTTACCTCCGAAATATAAAAACATGATGACGTGATGTGGACGAAACAAAGGTCAGTTACAAATAATATAAAGAAACAAAATTATCGTTCAGAAAGAATCGTGACGCATTTTTGGTAATTGGAATTTATTTTACTCCATACATTAAACCGGCTAAGGTTTTACTATTATTAACAATGATATTAACTTATTTATGCATTTGTTCACAGATTAATCCGGTTTATCTTTTCTATATTATCATATATATATATATATATATATATATATATATATATATATA
>NW_020536999.1:15142452-15163779 GCF_003426905.1 Ctenocephalides felis
TATATTTTAAAATATTAAAATAAAAGAAGATTTTTTACAATTAATTTACTGAAACAAACATCTGTTTAAATTAGTTTAAATAGTTTGATAACGATCCTTAAATATTCATGCAGTCTCAGGTTAAATGACCGAGATAAACATTGTTACTTGTATTTTTTTTTACTCTATTTTTAACTTCATGTAGGATAAATTATAGTGACCGAAGATCGAAAATGAAAATTTCCATCGATTATATTGGCAAAGTTTTTGGCAAAAACAGGTCTAGCCGTTTTGGAGATACTGAGCTAAATGTGTAAAAAATGGCAGTTTTTGAGAGAACTAAGCATCTGATATAAATGATTCAAAAAAGAGTGCGCGTAAGGTTCACACGCGATTGAAGTAAAACTTATTTGCTACTGTACATTTAGGAAAAAATAATTACACCATATAACAATTTTGAATAATGTTTATAATTAATATGGTAACACTCGCGATGCACACATTTATTAGTGTCAACCATTATACACATTTATATAATGATAAATTATAAATTACATATTTATAATAGCATTAAAAATATGTCCAATATTCGAAAATAATAATGTAATTAAAGTCATACTTCAAATATGACATGATCGGTTTGTCATTGTAATTAGCATTTAGAAATGAACTTTCATTGGAGAAATGAAACAATTGATGCTTAATAAATTCTATAATATTCGTTCATTAGTTAATTATGCTCCAAAAATGTAAAGTATGTTATAAGCTTATAAAATATATCGAATTTTCTACTAGTATTGTCCCCACTAAAGCCCCCTGCGCGCCGGTGCAGAGCGCACATAGGGTTAATGTGTCGTCGTGGGGCTGACGGCGCTCATCCCATCGAACTCGGCCGCCCCCGACCACCCCTTCTGGGTACGTTCTATTGATTTTGATCAAGTCGAAACTAAACCTATGAGAAACTGAAATAACATAATAGAAGAGTCGGCAAAGAGTAAGGATTATTAGTAATAAATAGCAAAAGCGGCATCTTCAACCCCTGCCCTGAGAATTGTGTGTCACCTTTTCACAAATCTTTTCGATGGACAAATGACATAGATAATTTTGTAGAGCCGATGGATTTCTAGTAGACGATGAACAGAAGTTAAACATCACAATTTTTTTAAAATTTACGTCTAAAGACTTACGGTCCTTAAATGCTTCATATTAATAACATTAATGGTATTATTATAATTACTATTATTATTATTATTATTTTTCATTCATAGGTGTGATAAGTTTCACATCAACCCCCTTATTATTGCAAGTTTAATCGGCGCCGTTTTAGTTTGTCAAATGTCGCACGCTAGACTTCACAAACCAATTTAACTAAGAAACTATTATGGAAACTATAGTATAAATTTACAGGGTGTCCCAGAACTCAACGTCAAGCCGAAACAGGGTGATAGTATTGATCATAACTATTATGAAAATAGTAAAAAAATCATTCCATGCAATATAAAGTGTATGAGCTTTTAAGTGCAAACTAGAGCTTTGGAGGAACTGAGACTATTTTTTGGTTATTGTGGTTAATTTTTATTAATTTCTAAACTTTGTATACGTAATCGTAAAATACATTTCTAGGATAGCAGGATAAAATAATCATGCAATTGCTGCAAGATTTCAAGAATTAAGACTTTTTATTAAACTATAAATTTTAATTATTTTTTTATATTTTATTACTAATTTTGATAGCATATTTGCACATTTTTTGTTAATTCACATAAATCCTGAGTATGGAAAATATTTAGTCTTAAAACGTTGAAATAAAAAGGTGAGCTAAGGCCTTGTTAAAACAGTTTTTTGAAATGTATACATCTTGAGATCCACTGTTTTTATTTCTATGAAATAAAGCTATATAGATACTTTAACTATTCCTCTTCTAAATCAAACAAAAATAATTCCCAAAGTATTGTTTATTATTATACAATTAATCACTTTCTAGAAAAAATGCCTTGTTACAAATTACCCAGAATTTGGGGTAACATACCAGGGAAAGTAGTGACGACAATAATGTCTTTTATAATTTTTTCATTATTCATTTTTGAAAAAAATTACTTGTTACTATGTATTTCCTTTTATACATCATCGCAAATCATAATTAATAAAAAAATATATATATATCTTTCTTAATATAATTTTTTTATCATAAATCAACGTAAATTACAATCATTATCATGATATAAATATAAGATATAGTACATTCTGTAACAAAATTTAAATGTGCTTATATCTTGCAAACTATTCCTTGCAAACTTTTATATTGTTACAACAATTCCCAAGGTTCTGTTTCAATTAACCGCCCGTTAATTAAACAATTTAGCAATCACAAAAATGGTTATACATAAATAATCAAAGATAGATAAATTTGTAACAAAATAAGATATATGGCATGTAAAATTAGTCAATAATAATGACGCAAACAAAAATTTCATGACAGATCAATTTTATATTAACTGTCCAAAAAGACGGACCTGCACAGTTTACTGCATCAGCCTGAGGTATAGTTAGTTATGACAATGTTATGCTGGAAAGTTTACATGTCCAATGAAGACAAAAAAAATGTTAAAGATCTGATTGAAAAACGCCTGTTACTGCTTACCCCTGTTACAAAATGTCCTTACGAGGGAACCCTTAGGTTTACACTTCTGGGATTTTGATGAAACTTTGAATGGTGATAGAGTTGATAGTCAAAATGAGCTTCATAAAATATTATAGGCCCATGAGAAGTGGTTTAATTATAAATATTGTCGTTTATGCTGTCGTTATCTATAAACTGTATACTCTTTGAAAATTAAATCTATACTTAGATAAAAAAAACAACTTAGATAAAAAAAACTTAGATAAAAAACCAAAGACTATAGTCTTTGAAAATTAAATCAATACAATTATATAACGGAAAAACTTAGATAAAAAATCAAAGACTATAGTCTTTGCAAATTAAATCTAATACTTAAATACAATTATGAGTACAATGAATAAGTAGTACAACATTTAAAAAAAAATGTAAATAATTTTTCCCTAATTGGTCAAAGTAACATTGTTCGGTCGCCGCCCCCCGGACTACCGATAGAGATCCTAGCCTAGAACATTTTATATTATACTAGCGGCTTGTCTAATGTCTAGTAAACTCATAAATACTGGTGCACGTCGCCGGTCGTTCGGTTCACTTCCACAGTAGTTTATATGGAGTAGTAGGTAGGTATCATCTATCTACTATTATAACGGGATGGTTTGTACGACATAACGCTTTCGTTTGTAATTTGTAGTTCGTGTTTGATACGAGGAAACTTGTCATTTAGCAAGGTTTTTGGTGAAATTTAATTGGTTGAAAGAAAAACTACTGGTGCATAGCATCGTACGCACATCCATATTTTCTGAGGTATGCCTATGTTTATCAACTTCCTGTAGGGTAAAGACCAACCAAAATTGATTGTTCTTTATCCTACCCAGAATTAAGTGGGAAATCTTTTGGTAACCTTCTTGGAAAGATATGTAAAACGAAATGAAAAAAAAGCTCAAAAGCTCCTAAAAATAGGGATTGGCATACAAACAGGGCCCTGATAATATCAATATATGAATAATATTACTTATAGCTATATAGGGCTAATTATATGCATATTCTCCTGGTGGTGATATAGTTGCTCTGGTGGTATGCGACGCTGCAATCTAATTCCTTCCAGTGGTAGCAATTCTGGTAATTTTTCCCTGGCATCAATAGTGTAGGCCGGTTCATACTGGAATCAATTTTTATTTTGTTAATTCTATAATTCAGGCTTAGATAACTTTATGAATTTTTATTCAACTTCAAACACTGCATCTTCAAAATTTTTCGGTTCATTGAGACTCATTGTGGAAAAAAACTCTATACAAAGTAAATACAATAAACTGGATGTTAAAAGAAAAATAGACGAATGAAATCAAATAAAATAAATAAAAAGTAAAAGTAGTTATAATAATGTATATGTATATATATATATATATATATATATATATATATATACTAGATGACCCGACAGACGTTGTCCTGTACTCATGTCTATAATTCAAAAGTTCACATTTTTTAATATCCTATCCTATACTTTTTAATATCCTATTTGATATCCTGCATCTGTGATTCATTTATGGTCTTCAGAAAAAAATAGTATCTGTGGTAAAAGAACAATATCGCACTTGATTTTAGCACACAACATAATTTCTTCAATAATTTAGTCTATAATTTTCATAATCTGTACGATCTATTATTGGTTTTTTGGCAATTATCATTTCTAAAGTACATTTTTCTTACTGATAATTTAATAAACATTATTGTTTATGTTCAAATCTTAGGTGAATTAATTTGTAAAATCTACTTCATATGAGCACTCTTCAATCTAATATCAATTTGCTAAATATTCCATATCCAATGCCAAACAAATGCATTTTTGATACGTGAAACAAAATTCGATTTCAGTTTTTAGAGTAGAAATATTATTTTGTATTGTTAAATAATTTAGTAAAGTAAACCAAAGTGCTACATGCATAAGTTTAAAAAAATAATGTGTATGCAATTTTGGACTTATTGCGTTATTTATTGCACTGAATTATATAATTTCATCTGCCAGGCATATACTGTTGACTATATCTCATATTATTTTAATTTTTGGTACATCTCAGCTGCTTTTCAGCAATAATAATGTAGACATTACATTTTTCTTGTATATTATATTCTAATATTATCTAGGCTCATATTTTCACTTAAAATCAAATTTCAAGTGAATTGACATTTCTAGCAGATGACAGCTAAAATGTTTTCAATGTTAAACAATGATAAGTGGTTTTTTGTAATTTTTGCTATTTATTTCTACAATATTACAATAGTTAATTAAATCTTAAAAATTTCCTTTGACGAACTCTAAAAAGAATTATCAAAATCCAAATAACCGTTTAGGAAAAGTATCAATTCATACACCCAATAGACAGAAGAATTTTATATATAAGATATATTCTAATATTCATATGATCATAAATCTATCTATCTGCCTTATGAAATCTGCTCGAGGATATGCCGACAATGGAATGTTGAATATTTCCGGTTATCCTGATACATTCTAGGAATTCGAAAATAAATTTCGATTTCGTTTTATCTCAGTTTTTTGTATTTTTTTGCACGTTTCATAAACCTGTTTTGACTTCGAAGATTTATAGACACGAAGGCGAATTAATCCTAGCGCTAGACGGACGACTGATGAAAATAATAACTAGTGGTGGTAACTTAAGGCAAATTGCTGGAACTTCCCGTAGCAAAAAAAAAAATTGAAAACTTCGATTTTTGAAATTTTCGAAAAAAATTATTTGAAAAATATTATTCTTTAATATTTGGTTCACGCATACATCCGTTTTTTCTAATTCATGCCAAAATGTTCAGAAGGCCTTGAAACTTGCTAAAATTTTGTTTCCCATTTTTTGCGATTACTATAACTTACCCCTACCCCCTACGATCTAGATCCTATGATGTTTTTCTTCTCATTCATAAAAATCGAATGATATCCTCTAAGATAATTCTGGAATACTAAGAATAGTATCATTTTTCCTGTCACAAGTTTCCTATCAAATTGCAGTGCTTTGACATCTTATTTACGCATTCCCAGATCAAATTTTAAGTCAAAGACATTGGATGTCGAGACGGTTATACAATATGTATTTATTAGACATAATAGACGGAATATTTTTTGCAAGCAAAACAAATCAAATTTTCTTTGTAATCAAATTCCTGGATGCAGTCATTGTCTTTTATATGATCATGTGTGGGAGATAGGTGTCTGAAATAAATGCTGCAAAATATTTCCAGGGAATTATATCTTCTTTTTATTAATCCATAACTGAAGGAACTTGATATACTAGAAGTCGAACTATTTTTTTAAACTTTACTTGCTCTTTTAAATTGATAATTAAATATTTTGCTTTTTTATGAAAATTTAACTGCAGTACAATCAGCAGTAAATTATTTAGGAATTAAAGTGTTCTAATTATATTTTAATTTTTTATACCAAAAGAATCATCTTATAGCTGTACTTTTTACATCTTCTAACTTGACAAGGTTATAAAAATTTGAAATTTTTGATTTAGGAGGAGTTTACAGAAAAAATTATACTTTTTTCAGAAATATGTGATTTTAGTTATCAATAATTAATAATTTTGATGTAGGTGTTAAAATGGCATGGGTACTACGTAGTACCTGTAATATTTTATTATTACTAAATTAAAATGATTATTGAAAATGAATAATAATTCCTTCTGAAAATGCCTAATATTTTTCAAAAGAACAATTTTATATCTGTTTTTTAGATCTTCTAATTTTGCAAAAATCAGAGTATTTATTATAGAATTATGCAAAAAAATTATAAAAATTTGATTTTTTTTATCCAAAGATCATTTTTGTCGTTTTCTTACACTTCGGTTGCTTTTTTAAATCGACGCTACTTTCTGATATTTATATATTAAAAATTTTAATTTTTAGGATTTTGAAAATTAGCAGGTTTTAATCATATTTGAAATTTGCTTGTTGTTTTTTAATCTACAATAGCACTTTTAAATTAACAATAATCAGAGCATTTTCATATGATTCAATTTATGCAATGAAATTAACATTATTTATAGAGTTTATTGAGGAAATGTAATTCAAAATTGTAAAACAATTCTTGAGGGCCTTAGACATTTTAATTATAGTTTAAAAGTTTTTCTAATACCCAAAATGGATCATAATTCGTGTTATTTTTAAGTTTTTATTTGGCTCGATTTTTTTGGTTACGGTTGAAAAGTTTAAATAAACAAAATTAATGAAAATTAACCAAAATAACCGAAAAGTGATCATATATCAACATACATAATTTTTTTTTCTTCATAGTTGCTATCAATATTGTTACTCTGTTTTGGCTTAACGTTGAGTTCTGGGACACCCTGTATTTAACAAAATCAATAAAAATTAACCACAATAACCGAAAATTGCCCATATATTTTTTAAATCTCCAGGTTGCGCTTTCAACATACATATCTTTTTTCTTCATCGTTGCGATCAAGATTGTCACCCCGGTTCGGCTTGGCGTTGAGTTCTGGGACACACTATATTTAACAAAATCAATAAAAATTAACCCCAATAACCGAAAAGTGCTCATATATTTTTTAAATCTCTAGGGTGTACTTTCAACATACATAATTTTTTTTTCTTCATAGTTGCGATCAAGATTTTTACCCTGTTTTGTCTTGGTTGAGTTCTGGGTCACCCTGTATATAACAAAATCAAAAGTAATTAACCACAATAACCGAAAAGTGCTGATATATTTTTTAAATCTCCAGGTTGCTCTTTCAACATATATATTTTTTTTCTTCATAGTGGCGATCAATATTGTCACCCCGTTTCGGCGTGGCGTTGAGTTCTGGGACACCCGGTATATAACAAAATTAAATATTATTTAAAATAGGTGTTTTTGGCAACAGTTTTTTATTTGTACTTGTATCCAATAAGTATCAAAATAAAATACTTACACTAACTAAAACTCAAAATTTTTGGTTGTCCTCTAAGATTTAACTTCCCAAAATTTTAGAATTTTTTTTATCATCAAATATAATGACTTCACTTTGTTTTCGGTTATATTATATATTACGCGATTTGTTTACAATATGGGAATATATTTAGTCTCTTTTAGTCAAAAATGAGAAGTTCCAGTTTTCCCCAAATTTCTTGCTACTTTAGTTCTCCTAACCTTCTGCCTAATGGCCATATTTGTCATGAATTTCTTGAATTCAGTGGTTCTGAGTTGAACTGAATTTATTTCCTTTCTGATCACCCGAATCGAATAAATTAACGATCAGGGTATATTAAGTCCCTATTTTTCCGCAATTTAAAAAGAGTCATCCGAAAAATGTCGTTTGGCTTCTTGTTTCACAAATGTTTTATTATATTATCAGCGCCGCTTATGGATCGGTATCGGTAACTTTTTATATTTATTTATTGTTCTGTTAACAAACGAGATGTAAAAATAAAATGGCAAATAAAAAATAATAAGAGATCTTTCTCGAAGCGGATTGCTAAGAGATATGTATATATATCTACATATATGTAAAAGCATTGACCCTTGCATTCGGAGTGGTTGTCCTTAGTAGATTTAAAGGAAAAAATACGTTACGTTGCCCCCAACGTTCTAGAATATTAACACTCCGGAGACTTCTTTTCTGTTAGCGGACAGGGCCGGACTTACCGATCGTTGTTTCCTAGTTTAAGGAAAATTAACGAATTATAAAGGATCAACTGGTCAAAACCGCAATGAAGTACAATACATTGGTGTTGATACTGTTTGTTGAACAATGTTGATCGCGATGATCATATCACCCAGAAGGTCCACTTAGAGATGGGCGAGTTTTGACAAAAATTCACGAAATATCACATGGGGTAGGGAGGAGTATAGTAAGATATCACGAGTACTTAATTTTTACCTACATTTTTTTTAAAAAAAATCAAAAATTTAAAAAAAATAAAAAAATTACAATTTCTACTCGTAACTAAAAATACACGTGATGTTTGGTGGGGGAGGCGGGGTAATTTTGAATAACACCAAGAGGAAGAGGAGGTCCAAAAATCACCAAAAAATCGATCACGTGATTAATGGACGCCCCTTAGGCAATGGTAAAATTCTGCTAAAGTAGTATCAATTTATTTATAGTTATGTCCATCCTGTTTATACTAACATTGTTTTATAGTTGTAAGACTATATATTAATTAACTTCCCGAAGGAGAAGTTTGTTTTCATCAAAAAATCGGATTCGCTAATTTATTGTATAGTGCATGTGTGTGTGTATGTGTGTGTGTATGTGCGTGTGCATGAACAGATTTTTTGCGGTAAATCGACGTTTTCTCAAAAACGGCTGGTTCGATTTCAAAAATTTAAAAGCCATTCGATGTATCTCAATAAAGACTAGCGTTTACCAATTTTACGCAACGATCAGCCAAGCTGTTTCTTTGCAAATAGCAGATTCTGAATCGATTTTGAAAATTTAAAAACCGTTGGAAAGATACTGATTAGTTTTTGGCAAAGATCGGCCGGGCCATTTGCTTGTAATAAAGTGTTGAAAATTTTTTTAGACGATTTTTATTATCATTTTTTTGACGGTAGATACCATAGTTTTTTAGATCATACTAAAATATTACGGCCCTACGGCAACTCGTTTAGCTTTAAAATATCGTCAAAGTTTGCAAAAATTAATATCGTTTTTTTGGCATTTGTTAAAATTAGACCTTTCATCGACGTTTGCTCAAAAAAGACGCATTTCATGTGTCTCAATGAGGACTATCGCTTGTCAGTTTTGTGCGACGAAAAAAATTTTGCCTAAAAGCAATCGTTTCATCAACACAAGCAGAAAGTTTTTTGGGTCATTCAAATGGGACGCATAGTTCTCTCAAAAATTGCCAAAAATGGCACGGCTGGACCTGCAGTTACCAAAAACTAATTAGCACATCTCCCTATCAATAGGAATCGACTGCTTTTTGAATTTTTCGATCAGTTCATCTATAAGCCCGAAATCGTTGACAAAAATTGTCTCCAAACATACACACACAAATCGATTTTTTCTGCGGTATGCCAAAATGTTCAAAAACCTCTGAAATGTGAAGATATGCAAAAAATTTTATTTTCGATTTTTGTCCCTTTACTATAATTTACTCTACGGGAAGTTAATTAACTCATACTGATCAGTAGCTTTCGGAAAGCCCGGAACTTCCTTCTTGTTGACTTCCTGCACAAACATGAAAGCTCTGTAACCTTGGCACCTTGTTTGTTAGAATGGTTGATATAAGGTTTTGTTGATCGTTTACGTGCTTTGGATTTATCGAAATGAAATTATCCAAGTACGGTCCCCGTGTCTGCATTTACAAATGGGGGTTTTAATCCGTTTCGCACCGCTCGAACAACGAACCGCTTTTATAGGAGACGTTGCACTTTTAATGATCATATATAAAAGAATATAAATCCAACCGGACGGTTCATTACACTCATGTCGAGTGCCCACGGATCACGGGATCCGACAGGAACGACGACGAAACTATTCAGGAATAATAGGAATTCTGCAATTCGACCATCTTAGGAATGGTCAGTCGGAAAATAATTCAAGAAACATGGGACAATTGATTAAATGTCTATTGATCTTAGGGGCCGTCTATTAATCCCGTGATCCAAGGATTTTTTGACTCCCCCTACCCCTTGGTGATACGTTGTGATATTTAAATTTACCACCCCTCTCCCACGTGTAATTTTAGTTAGTGAAGTTTTTCGAATTTACGAAAAAATCTATTTTTTTTTTATTTTTTGAAAATGTTTGGATTTTTTGTCAAGAAATTCAGGAAAAAATAAATACATGTGATATCTTACTAGACCCCTCTCTCCCTCACGTAATGTTTCATGATTTTTTGTCAACCCCCCGCCTCCCCCTAAATGACTCACGTGATTAATGGACGCTCCTTTATCGTTTGGAACTATTTAGTCCAGTCATTTAAGCTTAAATTAGGTAAGAATCTCGGAATTCGAGATACCCAGATGTAAGTCTGTAAATACCTGTATATGGTACGTACACCCTACCATATGTAGGTTTTAAGATAACTTTTAGGTGTCAATATACAAGTATTTACAAACTTACAGCTGGGTATCTCGAATTCCGAAGTGAACTCACTATAATGACTGGACTAATTGGTTCATTTTGGAGAAGATTCAATATAGCTATTATAAAGTCCTTAAATTTAATGACTTAAGTTTTTGTCGGATATGTATGTCTTTGAAGATCTTACTCCTTGGAAAGATTAGTCAGAATTTCATCCGAGATAGTCGTCAATTAGTGAAGTGTTACTAAGATTTGATCTTTGCATTGGGATTTAAATCATGTCCTTACATATCCTTATATCATTTAAATCATATCCAATTTGTGGTTATTGATTTGAAAACACATTACTTGGATCTTAAAAACAGCAATTGGTAATCCAATGCATACATAATATGCATATAGGTAATTTGGAGAATGTAGAGATTAATGAGATGTGTATTATTTAAAATTAATTAATTTGACCATTGGTTAAATGTCTATTGGTTCATTTTGGAAACGATTTATTATGACTATGGATGAAGTCTTTAAATCCAATGCCATAAGTTTATGGCAGATGTGTACGTCTTTGAATAGAAGATTTTACTTAGGAATATTTACAATCATAGATCAGTCAGAAGTTAATTTGAGATACTTGTCAATTATCGAAGTATTAGGAAGATTTGATCTTCTTATTGGGTTTTAAATCATGTCCTTACAATACACATCAGATCTAATTTATGGTTTTTGATTTCACACATTAGTTTTATCTTAAAAATTGCAATTGGCAAGCCAATGAATAGATAGATATGTAGCCAAGTAATTTGGAGAATGTAGAGATTAATGATGGGTGGACTAATTAATGCTTTGTAGATTGATAAATATTCATTCAAGAAACTTGATTTGATTGGGTAAATGCCTTTTGCGCTATTTAGGAAAGATTGATCTTATCATTTGGAACTATTGGTTGATTTTGCAAAAGATTCAATATGTTTATAGACGAAGTTCTTGTACGACGAATATGTACGTTTTTGGATAGAAGATCCTGTTCAGAAATTCTATGAAAGATCAGTCAGAAGTTAATTTGAGATACTCGTTTATTATTAGCAAGATTTGATCTTCTCATTGGGATTTAAGTCATGGTCTTACAGTTTACTCCAGATCCAATTCGTGGTTATTGGTTTGAACACATGGCACAATTTGGAGAATGTAGAGATTAATGAGGGGTGTATTAATTAATGCTTTGTAGATTGATAAATATTCATTCAAAAAACTTGACTTGATTGGGTATATGTCTTTGCGCTATTTAAGATATATTGATCTTATTGTTTGGAACTATTGGCTTATTTTGAAAAACATTCAATATGACTATGGACGAAGTCCTTAAATCCAATGCCTTAAGTTTATCGCAGATATGTACGTCTTTGATTAGAAGATCCTGTTCAGAAATTCTATGAAAGATCAGCCAGAAGTTAAATCGTTATACTCGTCAATTATAGTGAGATATTAGCAAGATTTGATCTTCCCATTGGGATTTAAATTATGTCCTTACATTACACACCAGGTTCAATTTGTGGTTATTGATTTGAACAAACATCACTCATATCTTAAAAATTGCAATTGGCAATCCAATCGACAGATAGATATGTATATTAGGGTGATCCTTAATATGGATATTGTCGAATTTCTTTGCTCGTAAGATTCCAAATGCTTCTAAATTAATAGAAAAAAAATATCTGACAGTTGTAGATCCTAATATTAATTTTAATATTGTCCGCACTCCAACCAAAGTTTCTTATGGAAATATCATGGGTAAAATTCCATTTGTTTTTTAGAATTTTATAACTTAGCGACAAGTGAATCAAAATTTTGAAAATAACATTATATTTGCTAATCGTGATCATAAATAAAAAAATACAACAAAAATTTGATATATTTTATAAAACAAGTATTTACTTTGGAAGAAGAACCAAGAAACTTTGGTTGGAGTGCGGACTATCCTAAAGTTAATATTAAGAGCTAAAACTTTCAGAGACTTTTTTTATCAATTTGAAAGCATTTGATAAAGATAAAGGGTTGATTGTTACCTTGGCTTTTTTTGCAGAAAAATCCTTAACTAGGATTCTTCTCAGTATATTAGACATTGACCATTTTCTTAATTTATACCAAAATCCTCAATGACAAATCTAGATAAATCTCTTTTTAGCTAAAAATTTATAATAAATTTGGCATAATGGCAATCTACTAGATCATATTTTATTTTACCAGAACATTTGGTTTAGACAATACAGGTTTTCTTTTATTATGTGTACGTGACTCTGAAAGCATACGATAAATTCTTTGGTCGGAATCAATAAACTTTAACCGAAATGATTAGTAAAATGTCATTAGTAACTAGATAGTATTTATTTTTGAGGATCCAAACTAATTATAGTTCCCACCTTTGTAATTGCATTCTTCATTATCTTATTATTGGCTTTTTGCAATTTAAAATATTTTGCTTCGATTTTATAATTTTACCTTTTTTCAGAACTTTCATGAATATTTTCATAAATCATTCATTTAGTTTTTGTTCAAAATCATACAATAATAACGCGTTATTTGCCATGTCAGTCATATGTATCTGACGCTAAAAATTTCTACATGAACCATTACATATATATACCTGACATAAGCGATTTGGTAGAAGGAAAAAAAGGTTTATATAGGGTCATGTCAGTCATGTATGCGTGACAAAAAAAAAGTTTTTCCAGAAATGTTGGCAAAAAAAATTGCTTTGATTCATTAAATTTCATTGATATATTACCCTATTTTCCCGAAAAATATCGTTTCATTTTTTATTTTTTTTACTAAATATACATTCTTATTTTTTTCTAAACTTTTACATATTTTAAATAATTTTAGTACTAAGATTAATGATCTTTAAGCTCAATTTACAATACTATTACTACTTTATGCAAATATATTATTAATCCTAATTACTCTCTATATTATTAATTTCTAATACTAGTTTTATGTTTCTCGACGTTTCAAGTAACTTTGAAGCCAATTTTTGAAGAAGTATGTGTATGATATTGAGAAGAATTTTCATCAAAACAGTTCATAGAACTGTTAAGTTCAAATTTCTATTCAAAAAAGAAAATAATAATATTTTTTCGGAGCAAAAATCCAATATCAATAACCGAATCGAGTTTACTCCGAAATATAAAAACATGATGACGTGATGTGAACGAAACAAAGGTCAGTTACAAATAATATAAAAGAAATAAAATTAATCGTTCAGAAAGAATCGTGACGCATTTTCGGTAATTGGAATTTATTTCACGTCCATACATTAAACCGGCTAAGGTTTTACTATTATTAACAATAATAATTAACTTATTTATGCATTTGTTCACAGATTAATCCGCTTTATCTTTTCCATATTATCTTATATATAAAATTGTTCTGTACGTATGATTTGATATTTCTTCTAAACGGTTATTCGGATTTTGATAATTCTTTTTAGAGTTTGTCAAAGAAAATTTTTAAGATTCAATGAACGATAAATCTATAGTAGTATTGTGGCAAATACTATATTATTTTTTCTGAATTTTTTACATTGCTTATGCTAAGACCATAAATGAATCACTAAAATTAAGGACATCAATAGGATATTAAAAAAGTATTAAAAAATTTGGAACTCTTAAATTGTAGGCTTGGGTACAGGAACGTCTGTCGGGTTATCTAGTATATTTATATAAATCTTATCTAGAATTAAACCTAGAGGTAAATTTACGTGCTACAGTTAGTGGCGCCTCTATGGAGGGCGAAAACAATTAAAATTGTAGTAACGGTAAAGTGGCCCTGTTTTGCAATAATTTCAAGTAAGACTTTTCAATATATCTTGAAAAATTAAATATTGAACAACTTTTATGTGGTTATCGATACAAAAATATATATGTATTAAACTTCATTAATTGTTTTTAAAAAATGTTTTGTATGCTTGATGCATTTAAAAAAATTAACTATCAACAGACATAAAGTACTTGAAGAATTATATGTTTCTTGTTTTAATGACAAAAACATATATATATATATATATATATATATATATATATATTTGAATATTCTTGAATTTGATGTTGATATATATGTTTAATTTGAGTTTAATATTCGGGCGTAACATCAATAAAAATGAACGATAAATCTATAGTAGTATTGTGGCAAATACTATATTATTTTTTCTGAATTTTTTACATTGCTTATGCTAAGACCATAAATGAATCACTAAAATTAAGGACATCAATAGGATATTAAAAAAGTATTAAAAAATTTGGAACTCTTAAATTGTAGGCTTGGGTACAGGAACGTCTGTCGGGTTATCTAGTATATTTATATAAATCTTATCTAGAATTAAACCTAGAGGTAAATTTACGTGCTACAGTTAGTGGCGCCTCTATGGAGGGCGAAAACAATTAAAATTTAAATTTTTATTGATGTTACGCCCGAATATTAAACTCAAATTAAACATATATATATATATATATATATATATATATATATAATCTGTGTGTGTAATTTAATTTTTATAAAACATTAAATAATGCAGTAACTACATTATGAAATATCATGATGACATTTTTTATTCTGCAAATGACGTGAATCAACAAATGACGTCAATATTTTTATTACTTGTACCAACAATTTTTAGTATTATTTTTTGACCACAGAATTATTGCTTCTAATAATAACTTAATAAAAATAAACTTTTCATAAATGTAACTTTTGATATAAAATTAATAAATGAGAGCAAAAAATCCAAATAAGTCTTGTTTCTTGGCAACTTGCAAAACTACCTTAAACTCATAAAAAAACTTAAGTAATTTAGTTTTGATTTTATTACAAGTTTCAAGTTCGAGTTAGTAAATGACAACATTGTCGCCTGATGTAAATAATTGGTCTAACTTTTTCAAAATAAAATTGTTAGGAAATGTATATGACTAATGTACTTGTACTTAGTCAAAAAATAAACAATAAAAAAACTTTTCTAAATATCTATAATGAATGAAGTTCTAACAAACCTTTTTGCCAAAGATCTGCTGACTGAGCTTTTACATGTTATAATTTATTAATATTTTCTATTTTTATGAATTTGTTTAAGTAAATTCTACTGATCCTTGAATATTTCTCGACTGATTTATATATTACATTTTACTAAGAACAGTTTTCCGATTTCTAGAAAATAAATTAATTCAAAAGCGAGATAAATGAACTCAAATCAAGGCCAGTCGAATTAATTTGATTTTCAAATGAATTTTACGAAGTGATACATATAAATATTTAACATAAGTATAAATAGACGATTCTAAAGAAAAGATTCACTGGAAATTATTTTTTATTGAACTTATTGAAGGCGACATTTGTAAACTAATGGGAAAAGGAAAAATTATTTTTCCTATACTTGTTATATGAGTCCAATCTAGTGTTCTTCTCATTGCAATCAATATTTATAAAATTCATCGTACTGTTACATATGTATATACTTTGATTAAATCTATTTTGCTATATCATTATAACTGTTAAAATCATCTAAACACCTGGAAATAACCGTGTTGCACAATAACCAATTATTTCATCATTCGATTCTCAAAAAATTAAAGATGTATTTGTTGCTAAGTGTACTTGAAGTTAAAATTGACCGTCACAAATTTTTTTACAATAAATAATTTGCGTAAAAAATTTATGTATGTGCATATAAAGTTATATGCACATGGGATATCGAATAATAACATTGAAAAGATAATTATTCATTTATAAACATTTTATAGAAAATGATATATCATCCATACTTAATATTGTCTGATCTTTGTTTTTAATTTTATATAGAGCACCAAATCTTATATAGATTTTAGGACACATATTCATAAAAAAAATTAGTTGTGAATATGAATTTGTTTCCTTTGAGTTAACTAAAAACTTATTACATCCAAATAATGTTTCAAGGAGACACCGTTTCATTTACAGAGTTTATTTGTGTAATAATTAAGACACTAATTTCGTTTTTAACACAATAGTTACATGTTTAAATATTCCGATTTTTTACTTTTTTCTCCATTTTGGATACATATTTTTCTATAAAATCATGTATGTCAAATTTCATTGTTAGTTGAATAAATTGTGGAAAATTTTATATATTTTTTATCTGTAAATTAAATTTATTTGTTTTAACAATCATTTTGTTTGCAAAGTTATACGATTTTAAAGTTTGACGATTTTTTTCGTAAAGTTTTTGTTCAAAAAGTTGTATATTTGTAAATGCAGTTGTGTAGAGTGAACTTTATAAGTTTTCTAAATATATAAATTAAAATTTAAGTTCTCTAACAAGTTTTGTCACATTTTTAATAAATGTCAAAAAAGTATAAACACATAGTTTGTAAAGTTATACAATTTTAAAGTTTAACGATTTTTTTCATGATGTTTTTGTTTCAAAAGTTGAAAATTTGTAAATTCAGTTGTGTTGAGAATTTTATAAGCTTCTTAAATATATAATATAAAATTTATGTCCTCTAACAAGTTTGACACATTTTTAACAAATCCCAAAAAACGTTCAAACATGTTGTTTGCAAACTTATATGATTTTAAATTTTAACGATTTTGTTCGTAATGTTTTCGTTCCAAAAAATTAAAGCTAATAAATTCAGTTGTGTAGATAATTTTATAAGCTTTCTAAATATATAAAATGAAATTTATGTCCTTTAGCAAGATTTGACACATTTTTAACAATTGCTAAAACAAGTATAAATATATTGCCTGCAAAGTTATACAATTAATAAGTATGACGATTTTTCACGATTTTAAAGTTTAACGATTTTTTTCGAATTGTTTTTGTTCAAAAAGTTAAAAATTAGTATATGTGGTTGTGTAGAGAATTTTATAAGCTTTCTAACTATGTAAAATAAAATTTATGTGTTTTAACAAGTTTTTGCACATTTTAAACAAATGTCAAAAGAGTACATATTGTTTGCAAAGTTATACGGTTTTAAAGTTTAACGATTTTTTTCGTAATGTTTTGTTCCAGAGGATGCAAATTGATAAATACAGTTATGTAGAGAATTTTCTAAGCTTTCTCACTATATAAAATAAAAATTATGTCTTTTAACAAATATCAAAAAAGTACAAACACATTATTTGCAAAATTATGGAAATTTATAGTTTAACGTTTTTTTCGTATTTTTGTTCCAAAAGTTGATCTGTAAATGCAGTTGTTTAGAGAACTTCATGAGCTTCTTATATGTTCAAAATTAAATATATATATACTTTAAAAAGTTTTTACAAAATAAATGTAAATTGTAAAAAAATGTAACTGATGAAACAAATAGCCTTTAAATATAACGTAAACTGATTTTATTATTATCGATGAGTCTTAACATAAAAAGTATAATTATTATCTAAATTTATTAAGTATCTTAATTTATTTTAATAAAAGTTTATAATTTGAATGAACAAAAAATAACACACATTTATTCCAAAACTAAGGTTAAAAAATTATATAAAAAATGTTTTTAGAAAAGTATCATTAGATTCTACATATTTATTTTATATATGTATATATATATATATATATATATATATTCTAAAAATGTCCTTTTTCACTTTTTTATCTCCTTCAGAAGCGATAAAATATTTTGGCAGGTAAAGGTTCCGTTTCCTAAATGTTTCTGAACTTGTTCCAAAATTGTAAACTAATTTCATAAAATTCAGCATAATATAGATTGAAATAAATCCTTTAAATTATAAGTAATTTATAAAAGCATTATAACGATAATAATTACTATAACGATAATAATTTAACAAAACAAATATGCAAAAGATAAAACTTATATTGTTTATGAATCGTAATACGATAACGGAAAATGTTATGTGATATATTTGTTGAATAAAAAACACCGAATGCATTTTTATTTCATACCTTATAGAGCACATGTATTTATAAAAGATATTATTAAAAAAATAAATATTTTTCCGTGCGAACAATTCGAGATAAAAGTAATAATAGAATTTATTTGTTTATTTTTTGGAGCTTTGCATTTAGTAAAATGCAATAATTTATTGATAAATTTTTATCAATTCTATGGGTAAATTTTGCAAATTTTAAGAGAAACAATGTTTGATTTGAAAAAATGGTATATGATTATCTGTTGTTTTTTAAATAAAATAAAATAGTTTTTTTTTTGCAAAACGTAATATTTTCAGAATGTTCTAGTGGATTGAATTTTGAACAAACGAATGAATTAAACAATTAATAAATTTATTAATTAATATTGAAGGTATAATAATTTATATTATAGTACATAATGATCATAATAATTAATATAATATGAAGCAGATTTATAAACTTGGAAAATAAATAATTTATATTATTGTACATAATGGTCATAATAATTAATGTAATATGAAGCAGATTTATAAGCTTGAGAAAAAAATATATAACGTTCAAATAAAATAAATATATATAAAAAATATATTTTTGATTACAAAATAATAGTCTATTTTCTTGAATGAAGAGAATTTAAAAAAATACTAATTTTTTAAAATACATTGTATAATTCATCAAATAATATCTTGTAACTATTCATATAAACTTTAGTATTTTTAATTAGAATATATTTTTAATAAGAATTATTCTTATTTACAAAAATCACTAATAAAAATATTTAATAATTAATAATAAAATCGACTATTGCATTTATATTAAAAAAAATGCGTTTTGGTAAAAGTTTAGAAAAGGCTCAGATTGCATTTTATTGTACAGAACTTGGAATTAAATTTGTTTATAGAATATATATTATATTTTTTGAAAAAATAATTAAAAAAAGTAAAAGAATAAAATTTTTTGAAATTTTTTGAAACCTTAAGAAAAATGAATATGTGTATGTGTGTCTGTTTATGTATTTATGTATGTGCGGATTCAAATTTTTGTCGTTCGATTTCGAGAGCAGAGATTAACCGAGTTGAATGATTTAAAAAACATTTTATTTCTATCTTCGGAAAGACGTGCTGATTAGTTTTTGGCAAAGAACTTTTTTTCTCAAAATTCAGTTTTCGAGAGAACATAGCTTCAAATTTTAATTATTCAAAAACAAATTAACTTGTATTGGCGAAATGAAGGAGATTCTGGATCAATTGTAAAAAAAATGCCAATTGGCGGTCAAAAATGATCATTAGACATCAAATTATCAAATATTTTATAGATGTTTTAATAACAAGTATAAATTGTGTTTTCATTGTTTGTTTTGTTTCCAAATTTTTCAACATTATTCATATTATGGTTCAGTAGACTTAAATGGCATTTAACGTTTTAAAAATTAAACATCAAATATTTTCAAAAAATCGATTTTGTCAAAAATTTCAAAAAATATCAAGATTTTGAAGAAATTTAATTAAAAATTTCAAATTTTATTAAAAATAGTCGATTTTTTTCAAAAATTTTTGAATCCTCAAAAATCTGATCTTAATTTTTAATAAAAAAAATTAGTTTCCAAAAATTTTAAATTACAGTGCAGAAAGATCCAGCAATTTGCCCTAAGACACTATGCCAAACACCACTAGTTTTTCAGTCTTATTTCAATTTATTACCTTTTTTGGTATAAAATAAAAATGTGAAACAGTCTTTACAATTTAGTATTCTCCGATCGTACATCTCTATAACCGTTCAGCTCTTGCGAGCACAGAGTACTTACTGTGATCCGCGTTGTTAAAATCCAAATAAAACATTAATTACCGTGATAAAAACTATTAAAATCGATGCTCTAATTAATTACGAGTTAATGTGAAGTGTGTGTCTGTTAGTTTTGTTATAAAAATGGTAAGTTTTCATTCAGAAAATGCTTAGAATTGAGTTTTTTAGTTAGATTTCGATGCGCGAGGTACACGAGCGTGGACTAAACATTCAAGGTTATGCGGTGCGGAAGGTACGGCGGTGAGATTGTGTTGGTAACACGAGGGAATCATCATGTAGGCAAAGGTTTTTTGATAGAGTCGACAATTTTGATAAATCAAATATACCTACAGGTTACCCCCGTATAACGCGTTAGTAACATTCCAAAAAACTAGCGTGTTATGGGAATCCGTATTATACGGGATAAAGACAAAAGGGAGGTTACGTTTCAAGAATTCACAAAAAACATGATTTTTTAATAAATACTGCTATATTTATTAATTTTTTAAGAAGTAATATTCATTATGAATTAAATGATTTTTTCCGTCATAACTATTTAGTAAGTGCTATTCAACGCTTCCTTTTTTTGTGCAAGGTTTTTTCATCTTCTGAGCAGTTTTTTTGTACTATCTCCAGATCCGTGCATTATTTTTGATAAAAAATATATTTGCGATTATTTGCTTTTATTACAAAAAAATATCTATTTGACACATGCAAAGTTATCTTTATTAAACTTTTATGCTCATTTTATTTGGAAAATCTTTAAGAAATATGAAATAAATTTTTCGGATATTCCTCAATTTTTTTTCGATAGAACGTACGCGCTGGAATAATTAATATCAAATTACTTATCTATTGCATTAGTTTCATGACATTTATTGAGCTATTGTACGGCGATTTCAATAATTTTAAATTAGATTATGTTTGATTTTTGTAGGTTTCATTATATTTCTAATTTTATTAGGGTTTTGCTCAATTCTCAAACCGTATTAGAGCAAACCCGTGTT
>NW_020536999.1:15164779-15251590 GCF_003426905.1 Ctenocephalides felis
TTTTGAATTTTTTAAATCGATTCATTCATACGTCTAAATTGTCGACGAAAAATTGTATCCACACACACACATCATTTTTTTCTTAAAAATGCCAAGATGTTCAGAAACATTTGAAACGTGAAAATATATAAAAAAATCATTTTCGATTTTAGACCATTACAATATAATTTAGTTGCAATATAATTTAAAAGAAATTTATTTCATTTATTATAAATATTAACAATTTTAGGTCACTTTTGAATTTGAAAAAAAATGTAAAGACACTTTTTTGGTCAGAGTTGTAAGCTATTGTAACGTTCTGAAAACCACAAATATTTTTTTTTGATAATTGCTTTGATAATTTTGAAAAAGGAAAACTATGATGGTCGATAGATACAATATATAATTTTTTATTCATTCACAATAATTAGAACAGTAATTATATCCTTAGACTAATTGTTATTCTGAGATGTTCAAAATAAAAATAAAAAAATAAATATTTAAACAACGCAGGAAAAAGGAAAATAATAATTGAATGACTGTTAGTATTAAAAGTTACATTTTATAAGGATTATAAAGATATTTCATAAACAGCAGTACATAATACAGCAGTACATAAATTAAAGGTTTTACTTACAGTTTTTTTGTCTGGAAATCCTAATCCTTCGCAAACACTAATATTTTAATCAATATTTCGTAACTAATCACATATTCTCATTACACAACTTATATTTTTGTTAACAATATACCTACTATTTATTTTATATTTAAAAAACAACAACGCCAATTTTCAATTACCATACACTTGCTGTGAATTTTGATGGTGCCTTATTATTTTCCCAAAGGTTGTATACTACCTTACAAGATGGCGCGTTTGATTAGTGGGGTATGCTAAGATCGATATAAAATTATATCGAAGTAGAAAAAAATGAATTTTATGGGGATAGAATATTAGTTAGAAATAGAAGATTTTTTACAACTCATTTACTGAAATAAAGATCTGTTTATTTCAGTCTCAGAATAAATGAGATAAACATTGTTCATTCTTCACTCAATTTTTTTATAATGAAACTCAGAAGTATTTTATCATTATACAATCCTAATGAAATGCGTCAACTTTTGATGAAACTTGCCAACATACTTTAGTACTGTTTTTCAAAGAAGGGCCTCTCAAAGTCAATCAATTTTTTAAATTTCATATTTGTAGTTCAAAAGTTTTAATTCTTGAAAACTTGGAGTATCTATGTTTTTATTTTTGACTGTAATCCTAGAAATGTTTTTTACAATTATGGATCCAAAGTTTAAATAAACAAAATTAATAAAAATTAACCAATATGACCGAAAAATGGTCAGAGTTTGACTGTACTTTTCAAACTACGCGGAAAAAAACTCTAATTTTTCCTTGATAGTTATGATCACTACTATCATCTATATAACAAAATATTAGGAAAGTTAGAAAGTTGAAAAGTTTTGAAAAGGGGTGAGAAATGACAGAATTAATTACCAGTATGATTGATTATACACTAATTTACTAATCATACAGGTAATTGGTTCTGTTTTTCCTTGCCATTTTATTATATAATACACTTATTATTATTACAAGAATTGATTAGGGTTGTAAAATATCTTTATTTTCGTAATAAACATATTTTAGAATTTCAAAAATTACCAAATCTTAATACTTATTAATTTTCACATAGGTTCATTCTACTTATTGTTAGATCTAATTCTAATGATTTTCAATAGGAACATCGATGTAATATAATAATTTGATAACTTAGCAAAGCTTTGGATATATTTGTAAGATTTTTTGGCATTTCAGTAAAAAATGTTTTTCCTCATTTTCATATTGAATAAATAATAGATATACAGAAACATACATTGTTTCGGCCTGACGTTGAATTCTGGGACACCCTGCATATGATATCATTTAGTGAAATATATATATTTTAAAATCATCAGAGATTTCATGATAATATAATATTATCATATTAATAGGCATCGCTCTTAAATATTGTCAATTTAGCTCATAGGAATCTTTATGTATTTTTGATTGCTAAATAAAACAGAGTTAAAGAAAAAATAAATCATGATATATTTACGTTCCAAAAATGTCAAATATATTAAAAGTTTTAAAACATATGAAATATTCATTTCGATCGAATTTTCAAATAGATCAAATTCAAATTATCCCCACTAAAGTCCTTTGCGCGTCGGTGCAGAGCGCACATAGGGTTAATGTGTCGTCGTGGGGCGGACGGCGCTCACCCCATCGAATTCGGCCGCCCCCGACCACCCCTTCTGGGTACGTTCTATTGATTTTGATCAAGTCGAAACTAAACCTATGAGAAACTGAAATAACATAATAGAAGAGTCGGCAAAGAGTAAGGATGAATAGTAATAAATAGCAAAAGCGACATCCTCAACCCCTACCCTAAGATTTATCTGTCATCTTTATGCAAAGCATTTTGATGGACAGATGACTCAGATGATTTTGTGTAGCCATCCGGATTTCTAGACGATTAACAGAAGTTAAACATCACAAATTTCCTAAACTTCACGTCTAAATCCTTACGGTACTTAAATGCTTCATATTATTATCATTGATGGTATTATTATTATTATTATTTGTATTATTATTATTATTTTTAATTCATAGTTGTGATAAGTTTCACATCAACCCCCTTATTATTGCAAGTTTAATCGGCGCCGTTTTAGTTTGTCAAATGTCGCACGCTAGATTTCACAAACCAATTTAACTAAGAAACTATTATGGAAACTTTAGTATAAATATACAGGGTGTCCCAGAACTCAACGTCAAGCCGAAACAGGGTGATAGTATTGATCATAACTAATATGAAAAAAAATAGTAAAATATGTTGTCCATGTAGTGTAAATTCTTTCTAGGTGTCCCAGAAATCAACGTCAAGCAACGTGATCGTAACTATCATGAAAAAAATCAGTAAAAAATTAGAAAAAATCATTCCATGTAGTACGAAAATTGAACTTTTAAGTGCAAACTAGAGCTTTGGACAAACTGTGGCTATTTTTTGTTATTGCGGTTAATTTTTATTAATTTTGTTCATTTAATCTTTGTATACGTAATCGTAAAATACATTTCTAGGATAACAGAAAAATATAATTATTGCTGCAAGTTTTGAAGAATTAATACTTTTTGTTAAACTATAAATTTAGCATTTAAAAAAATTACTAAAGTGTGCAGGAAAGTTTCATGAAATATTGGTCCTCTAGATTGTAAAATGGTAAATTACTTGATAATTTGATAATAAAAAAAATCGAGTAAAGAAATAAAAATCTAAAAATAACATGTTTCGAGACAGGGATGTAGGGTAAGATGTTCTTCAACTTTGAAATGATCATAGAATAGAAATGAAATAGTCAGAAATTGTTAAAAGAAAAAAAAAGATTTAAAAAAATTAAGCTCAGAATGATTTAGCTATTAAGCAGAAATATGAAAAGAAATAGGATAAATATTATTAAGAACATTGTACATAAGTTTATTAATTTTTTATTATGAAAATTTTCGAAAACTATTCATTCATTTTCATTTCATAATCATTTTCTAAAAAATCGCGTTGTTACAACTTCTTTGTGTTTGAGGCTACAATAATAATACCTCTGATAATTTATTTTTTTAAATTGTCTTGTTTCTAAGTAATTCCATTCATACATCATCGCAAACTAGAATCAATAAATATAAAATATGTAATGCCTTCCTTAATATAATTGTTTGTCATAAATCAACGTAAATTAGAATTATCATCATGATATAAAAAAAGATATAGTGCATCCTGTAACACAATTTAAATGTTTGCCCATATCTAACAAAATAAAAAATTTACCCTAAATCTATATATAATTCTTGTTACAACTATATCTCTAATGTTTTGTTTCTACTAACCCCAAGTTATGACTTTTTTACATTTATCAAGATTTTAAACAATTTGGCAATCACAAAATTGTTACACATAAACAGAGATTAATAAATTTGAAACAAAATAAGATATATGAAATTTAAAATTAGTCGATAATAATAACGCAAACACAAATTTCATGATAGGTCAATTGAACATTACCTGTCACAAAGGACGTACCTGCACAGTTCTGTTTACTGCATTAGCCTGCTGGTTAGTTATGACAATACTATGCTATAGAGACAAAAAATTATATTGTTTAAGATCTTATTGAAAAACACCTATTAATGCTTAACCCTGTTACTAATTGTCCTTACGAGGTAACTCTCAGATTCTGGGATTTTGATGAAACTTTGCATGATGATACAGTTGATAGTCAAAATGCACTCCATTAAATATTATAGGCCTGCGAGAAGTGGTTTAATTATAAAAATTAATTGAAATTGCAAAAAATGGGCTACGCGCTATATCTGCTGTCGTTATCTATAAACAGTATAGTCTTTGAAAATTAAATCTATACAATTATCTGTACAATGAATAAGTAGTACAAAATTTAATAAAAATGTTAATAATTTTGTTCTAACCAAATTGGTCAAAGTAAGGTTGATCGGTCGTCGCCTCCCGGACTACCGATAGAGATCCTAGCCTAGAACATTATATTATACTAGCGGCTTGTCTAATGTCTAGTAAACTCATAAATACTGGTGCAAGTCGCCGGTCGTTCGGTTCACTTCCACAGTAGTTTATATGGAGTAGTAGGTAGGTATCATCTATCTACTATTATAACGGGATGGTTTGTACGACATAACGCTTTCGTTTGTAATTTGTAGTTCGTGTTTGATACGAGGAAACTTGTCATTTAGCAAGGTTTTTGATCAAATTTACACAACCATTTTTTCTAAGGTATGCCAAAATGTTTATCAACTACCCGTAGGGTAAGTTATAGTAATCGTCCAAAAATCGAAAATGAAATGTTTCAGAGGTTTCTGAAATACTCAATTTTTAATCGTAAAAATGGTAGTTTAATATTGTAACGGCGATTGTTACATGATGTACCCCCCTCGATCAATCATGTAAACACTTAATAAAAACTTCATAGGATTCCAGCTTATGAAGTTTAAGGTCAAATTATTTGATGTGATTAGTAATTATTAAATTATCTATGTAAAGAAAAGCGCGATAAAAATGAGACAGGTTTACAGGTTTTAGTAGACACAATTTTACACAACGCCTCTCCTTTGAGCTATAAACAAAAATATGCCTACAACCCTAAAACATGGTTCGTCCGAAACTTTTAATGTGAAAACACCAACCCAACCCTATCTCAACTGATGAGTAATTTAATACAATAATAACAATATAATATAAGTAACTATCTAATAATAATAAAACAGTATACTAAAAATAGTTAAATATAATCAAATAAAATTAATAGAAATAAAAGAAGTTATAATTATGGTATCCATGTTATCAATGCACCAGTCCATCGCTTTTCTTTTTTCTTCAGTAGATTTATCTTCAGTAGATTTCTGACTATTGTGTTGGGATCGTTCTCTACTCTATATTCATATTTTAGACCCATGGTTTATAAGATATAATACAGAACTATTCGACGATATTCGTGTTTTTAAAATATTTTTAATGCAATTTCACGATGATAATCAGAGACTCACATAATATATCTTATATGTAAAATTCTTCGGTACTGGTGTATGATTTGACACTTCTCCTAAACGGTTATTCGGATTTTGATCATTTTTGTTAGAGTTTGTCGAAGGAAATTTTTAAGAATTATTTAACGAACAACTATAGTAATATTGTAGAAAGAAATGGCAAACATCACAAAAAATACTTATCATTGTTTAACATTGAAAACATTTGAAATGTCATCTGCTAGAAATGTCAATTCACTTGAAATTTGAATTTAGCTGAAATTATGAGCCTAGATAATATTAGAATATAATATACAAGAAAAATGTAATGACTATATTATTATTGCCGAAAAGCAGCTGAAATGTGCCTGAAATTAAAATAATATAAGATACAGTCAACAGTATATGTCTGGCAGATGAAATTATATAACTCAGTTTAATAAATAATGCAATAAGTCCAAAGTTGCATATACATCATTTTTTTAAACTTATGCATGTCGCTTTTTGGTTTACTTTACTAAATTATTTAACAATAAAAAATATTTTTGCTTATTAAAAAAATGATTTATAATTAAGTTTCATGGGCCAAAACTTCATTTGTTTGGCATTGGATATGGAATATTTAACAAGTTGATCTTAGATTGAAGAGTGCTCACATGAACTACACTTTACAAATTAATTAATTAACCTGAGGTTTGAACATAAACAATAATGTTTATTAAATTATCAGTAAGAAAAATGTACTTTAGAAATTATCATTGCCAAAAAGCATGTAATATGTCGTGCGAGATTATGAAAATTATAGACTAAATTATTGAAGCAATTATGTTGTGTGGTAAAATCAAGTGTGATATTGTTCTTTTACCGCAGATACTGTATTATTTTTTGCTGAATTTCTTATGCTGCTTATGCTAAGACCATAAATGAATCACAAAAGCTAGACATCAAATAGGATATTAACAAGTATAGGATAGGATATTAAAAAAATTGGAGCTTTTGAATTGTAGACGTGGGTACAAGACAACGTCTGTCGGGTCATCTAGTATATATATATATATATATATATATATATATATATATATTCTAATATTCATATGATCATAAATCTATCTATCTGCGTTATGAAATCTGCTCGAGGATATGCCGACAATGGAATGTTGAATATTTCCGGTTATCCTGATACATTCTAGGAATTCGAAAATAAATTTCGATTTCGTTTTATCTCAGTTTTTGTATTTTTTTGCACGTTTCATAAACCTGTTTCGACTTCGAAGATTTATAGACGCGAAGGCGAATTAATCCTAGCGCTAGACGGACGACTGATAAAAATAATTACTAGAGGTGGTAACTTAAGGCATATTGCTGGAACTTCCCGAAGCAAAAATAAATAAATTTTGAAAAATTCTTTTTTTGAGAATTTTGAAATTTTTGAAAAAAATTATTTGAAAAATATCATTCTTTAATATTTGGCACACGCATACATCCGTTTTTTCTAATTCATGCCAAAATTTTCAGAAGGCCTTGAAACTTGAAGATATGCCAAAATTTTCGTTTTCCATTTTTTGCGATTACTATAACTTACCCCTACCCTCTACGATCTAGATCCTATGATGTTTTTCTTCTCATTCATAAAAATCGAATCATAACCTCTAAGATAATTCTGGAATACTAAGAAAAGTATCATTTTTCCTGTCACAAGTTTCCTATCAAATTGCAGTGCTTTGACATCTTATTTACGCATTCCCAGATCAAATTTTAAGTCAAAGACATTGGATGTCGAGACGGTTATACAATATGTATTTATTAGACATAATAGACGGAATATTTTTTGCAAGCAAAACAAATCAAATTTTCTTTGTAATCAAATTCCTGGATGCAGTCATTGTCTTTTATGTGATCATGTGTGGGAGATAGGTGTCTGAAATAAATGCAGCAAAATATTTCCAAGGAATTAAGTCTTCTTTTGATTAATCCATAACTGAAGGAACTTGATAGCTATCATACTAGAAGTCGAAAGTTTTCTTTTAATTAATTTTTTAAACTTTACTTGCTGTTTTAATTGATAATTAAATCATGCACCTTTTTATAAAATTTAACTATGAAGTACAATAAGCAGCAAATTATTTAGGAATTTAAGCGTTCTAATTATATTTTTAATTTTTTATATCAAAAGAACAATCTTATAGCTGTACTTTTTACATCTTCTAACTTGACAAAAATCAGAGCATTTGTTATAGAATTATGCAACAAAATTATAAAAATTTGAAATTTTTTACTCTAAGGGGAGTTTATAGAAAAATATTCTACTTTTTTCAAAAATAATTTATTTTAGTTATCAATGATCAATAATTTTGGTTTAGGTGTTAAAATGGTATAAGTACTACGAAGTACCTGTATGTAAAAAAATATAGCTGTTCTTTTTAGTTCTTCTATCTTGACAAGAATCGGAGCATTTATTATAGAATTATGCAACAAAATTATAAAAATTTGAAGCTAAATTTACTTTCTGATATTTAGATAATAAAAATTTTAATTTTTAGGTTTCTGGGAAATTAGCACGTTTTAATAATATTTGAACACTCTTTTGTTGTTTTTTTGATCTACAATAGCACTTTTAAGTTGACAAAAATTAGAGAATTTTTACATGATTTAATTTATGCAATAAAATTGACATTATTTTATAGATTTTATTGAAAAATTGTGAGGGTGGGAATTAGACGTTTTAATTATAATTTGAAATTTTTTCTAATATCCAAAGTTGATCATAACTTCGTGTTATTTTTAAGTTTTTACTCTACTCGATTTTTTTTAATTATGAAACTACCAAGTATTTACCATTTTACGATCCTGATAAAATGCGCCAACTTTTGATAACACACTTTAGTACATTTTTTTTTAAAGAGGACCTCTAAATTTCAAATTCATAGTTTAACAAAAAGTTTTACTTCTTGATGGTTGGAGCAATTGTGTCGTTAACTTTGACTATGGTCCTAGAAATGTTATTTTTGGTTACGGTTCAAAAGTTTAAATGATCAAATGAAAATTAACCAAAAAGGGCTTATATATCAATACATAATTATTTTTTCTTCAATATTGTCCCCCCATTTGGGCTTGGCATTGAGTTCTGGGACACCCTGTATATAAAAAATTCAATAAAAATTTACCACAATAACCGAAAAGTGCTCATATATTTGTTAATCTCCAGGTTTCCCTTTCAACATACATAATTTTTTTTTCTTCATTCACCATGTTTCGGCTTGGCGTTGAGATCTGGGACACCCTGTATATAACAAAATCAATAAAAATTAACCACAATAACCGAAAAGTGCTGATATATTTTTCAAATCTCCAGGTTGCTCTTTCAACATACGAGTATATATATATTTTTCTTCATAGTGGCGATCAATATTGTCACCCCGTTTCGGCGTTGCGTTGAGTTCTGGGACACCCTGTATATAACAGAATCAAATATTATTTAAAATAGATGTTTTTGGCAACAGTTTTTTATTTGTACTTGTATCCAATAAGTATCAAAATAAAATACTTACACTAACTGAAATTCAAAATTTCTTGATTGTTCTTTAAGATTTTCCCAAAATTTTAGAAAATTTTCTAACATCAAATATAATGACCTCACTTTGTTTTTGGTTATATTATACATTACGTGATTTGTCTACAATATGGGAATATATTTGGTCTCTTTTAATCAAAAATGAAGAGATACAGTTTTCCTCAAATTTATTGCAACTTTAGTCCTCCTAATGACCATATTTGTCATGAATTCCTTGAATTCAGTGGTTCTGAATTAAACTGAATTTATTTCCTTTCTGATCACCCGAATCGAATAAATTAACGATCAGGGTATATTAAGTCCCTATTTTTCCGCAATTTAAAAAGAGTCATCCGATAAAAATGTCGTTCGGCTTCTTGTTTCACAAATGTTTTATTATATTATCAGCGCCGCTTATGGATCGGTATCGGTAACTTTTTATATTTATTTATTGTTCTGTTAACAAACGAGATGTAAAAATAAAATGGCAAATAAAAAATAATAAGAGATCTTTCTCGAAGCGGATTGCTAAGAGATATGTATATATATCTACATATATGTAAAAGCATTGACCCTTGCATTCGGAGTGGTTGTCCTTAGTAGATTTAAAGGAAAAAATACGTTACGTTGCCCCCAACGTTCTAGAATATTAACACTCCGGAGACTTCTTTTCTGTTAGCGGACAGGGCCGGACTTACCGATCGTTGTTTCCTAGTTTATGGAAAATTGACGAAATATAAAGGATCAACTGGTCAAAAACTGTAAAGAAGTACAACACATTGGTTTCTATACTGTTTGTTGAACAACGTTGATCGCGATGATCATATCACCCAGGATGAAAATAATTGTGGACAGAAGACAACTTTAATTCTGTCTCTAGTCTTTAGGGGAGGTCCACTTAGAGATGGGCAAGTTTTGACAAAAATTCACGAAATATCACATGGGGTAGGGAGGAGTATAGTGAGATATCACGTGTACTTAATTTTTACCTGCATTCAAAATAATTAAAAAATTGAAAAAAAAAAATACAATTTTTACTCGTAATTAAAAATACACGTAATGTTTGGCGAGGAAAGCGGTGTAATTTTGAGTATCACCAAGAGGGAGGGAGGTCCAAAAACTCCCAAATAAATCGATCACATGATTTATGGACGCCTCTTAGCAATGACAATGGTAAAATTCTGGTAGAGTATTATCAATTTATTAATATTTATGTCCAGCTTGATTGGATTAACTTGGTTTCTATCTATTTGCATTATATAGGTGTAGGGGTAGGGGCTTATTGTGTCAGGGGTAAGTAGTAACAGGTCTTTTCCTATGGCGTCTTAAACGATATAAAATATTTTTTACCTAGATTGGAAATGTAAATCTTCCTGCATAATATTGTCAGAGCTACTATTCCGCAGGCCGACGCAGTGAACAGAAGTGTGCAGGTGCGTCATTTTTGTCAGGCAATATAAAATTGTACTGGCATAAAATTTTCTTCTGCGTTATTATTATCAACTAATTTTAAATTTTAAGCAACTAATTTCAAATTTTATTGTACAGGATCCTAAACGATATTAAAATATTTTTATCTTGATTGGACATGTAAACCGACCTGCATAACATTGTCATAACGCAGTAAACAGAAGTGTGAAAGTGCGTCATTTTTGTCAGGCACTATACAATTGTGCTATCATAAAACTTTGCTTTGTATTATTATAATCGACTGATTTTAAATTTCTTAAGTTTAAATTTTTTAAGTTTCAAATGTGTCAAACTTAAGCATAACATTGGGGCTAGTTGTAACATATAAGGGGGCGTTTATTAATCACGTAAAGCCTTAAAGGGGGATGAGGGATTCAATCAAATCAAAGATCAATAGTTTTCAAATAGATCATTGTAAATAATGTTACATTATTTAATATTTATTTATAAGAATTCTACAATTGTATAAACTGAATTACAAAATTAAAATTATTTATTTAAAATATGTAAGTGAGCTTTAGAATATCAGCCAGAATTAAAAATAAAGTTTGAATTAATTTCGATATCCAACAAAATTTTTTTGAAAAAAAAAATTAAAAAAAACTTTTGTAACAGAATTTTTGTTCCAAAAGCAATTATTTTGTTAAAACAAACAAATCGGATGCTTAGTTCTCTCAAAAACTGCAATTTTTTGTACATTTAGCTCTGTATCATCTAAATGGCTGGGCCTGCCTTTGTTAAAAACTAATCACTTCTTCTCCTAATCAGTACAAATTGAATGTTTTTTGAATCATTCAAAACAGATACTTCATTCTCTCAAAAATTTTGATTTATATTTTCTGCACTTTTTGTGCTTTTTATGCTTCGTATTTCCGTAAGGGCTGGACCTGCCTTTACCAAAAACTCATTAGCACATCTCCCTATCAATAGGAATCGAATGTTTTTGGAACCATTCAAGTCGGTTGATCTGTGCGCCTGAAAACATGGACAAAAAATTGCGGACACACAAAACACACACACACTTCCATTTTTTTTTAGGTATGTCAAAATGTTCAGAAACCTTCAAAACGTCGAGAAAAGCAAAAATTTCATTTTCGATTTTTGGCCCATTACTATAATATACCCTACGAAAAGTTAAAAAAAATGAGCAATTTTATGTAATATTCAACTCGTAATGACCAGTAGCTTTCGGAAAGCCCGGAACATCCTTCTTGTTGACTTCCTGCACAAACATGGAAGCACTGAAACTGGCACCTTGTTTGCAAGAATGATTGAAAAAGAATTTTGTTGATCATTTACGTGCTTTGGATTTATCGAATTAATATTGTCCAAGTACGGTCCCCGTGTCTGCATTTACAAATGGGGGTTTTAATCCGTTTCGCACCGCTCGAACAACGAACCGCTTTTATAGGAGACGTTGCACTTTTAATGATCATATATAAAAGAATATAAATCCAACCGGACGGTTCATTACACTCATGTCGAGTGCCCACGGATCACGGGATCCGACAGGAACGACGACGAAACTATTCAGGAATAATAAGAATTCTGCAATTCGACAATCTAAGGAATGGTCAGTCGGAAAATAATTCAAGAAACATGGAACAATTTGGTTAAATGTCTATTGCACTAGTTAAGAAAGATTGATCTTGGGGGGCGTCCATTAATCACGTGATCGAGGATTTAGGGATTTTCGACCCTCTCCTCTCCTTGGTGATATGTCATAATAATTACATTTACCACCCTCCCCCCACCAAACATCACGTGTATTTTTAGTTATGTGAAATTTTTCGAATTTACGAAAAAATTGTCACATTTTTTTTTAAATGTTTGGATTTTTGAAACAAATTCAGCTAAAAAATAAATGCACGTGATATCTTACTAGACACTTCCCTCCCCCTCCCCTTAAATTACTCACGTGATTAATGGGCGCCCCTTTATCGTTTGGAACTATTTAGTCCAGTCATTTAAGCTTAAATTAGGTAAGAATCCCGGAATTCGAGATACCCAGCTGTGAGTCTGTAAATACTTGTATATTGACACCCTAAGTTGTCTCAAAACCCACATATGGTAGGGTGTCAATACCATATGTAGGTTTTGAGATAACTTTTAGGTGTCAATGTACAAGTATTTACAGACTTACAGCTGGGTATCTCGAATTCCGAAGTGAACTTATTATAATGACTGGACTAATTGGTTCATTTTGGCAAACAGTCAATATGACTACAGATAAAGCCCTCAAATCTATTGTCTTAAGTTTATGGCAGATATGTACGTCTTTGGATAGAAGATCCTTCTCAGGATCACTTGGAAAGATCAGCCAGAAGTTAATTTGAGATACTCTATTAATGAGATATTAGCAAGATTTGATCTTCTCATTGGGATTTAAATCATGCCCTTACAATTCACATCAGATCTAATTTGTGGTTTTTGATTCGAACACACATTAGTTCTATCTTGAAAATTGCAATTGGCAAGCCAATAGATAGATAGATATTTAGATAAGTAATTTGGCGAATGTAGAGATTAATGAGGGGCGTATTAATTAATGCTTTGTAGTGTAGTAATGATAAATATTCATTCAAGAAACTTGACTTGATTGGGTAAATGTCTTTGCACTATTTAAGATATATTGATCTCATTGTTTGAAACTATTGGTTCATTTTGGAAAAGATTCAATATGACTATGTACGAAGTCCTTAAGTCCAATGCTTTAAACGTCTCTGGATAGAAGATCCTACTCTATGGAAAGATCAGTCAGAAGTTTATTCGAGATACTCGTCAATTAGTGAAGTATTCGCAAGATTTGATCTTCTCATTGGGATTCAAATCATGTTCTTACAATACACACAAGATTCAATTTGTCGTTATTGATTTGGACACAAGTCAGTTCTATCATAAAAATTACAATTGGCTATCCAATCGATAGATAGATATGTATATTTGCTCCCAGGATCTCAAATGCTTCCAAATTGATAGAAAAAAATTCTCTGAAAGTTTTAGATCCTAATATTACCTTTAATATAGTTCGGACTCCAACTAAAGTTTCTTATACAAATAACATGGGTAAAATTTCATTTGTTTTTTAGAATTTTTGATTTTGCTGATTTTGGTCATAAACAAAAAAATACAACAAAAATTTGATATATGTCATAAAATAAGTATTTTCTTTGGAAGAAGAACCAAGAAACTTTAGTTGGAGTGCGGATTATCTTAAAGTTAATATTAAGATCTAAACCTTTCAGAGATTTTCTTTATCAATTTGGAAGCATTTGTGAGCCCCTGGGAGCAAGGAAATTCGAAAACCTATAGGTAATTTGGATAATGTAGTTAATTAATGCTTTGGAGATTGATAAATATCTGCAAAGCCACAATTGATAATTATATGTACAATCTTTTAGAAAATAATGCAAAATACTGGGGTTGTTTGAACTCAACATTTTAATCAGTGGAACTATTTGAAATGAAACCTATATTTACAAAAGACCTAATCTCCAATTAGAATTCTTCTCAAATACTTTAGACATTGCCCATCTCCTTAATTTATATCAAAATCCTCATTGTATACTCGTAATTTAGATAAATCTCTTTTTACTTTAAAAGTTTAAATAACTTTGGCTTAATGGTGATATATTAGATCATATTTAATTTTACCAAAATATTTGGTTTGGACAATACAGGTTTTCTTTTATTTTTGTGTACGTGACTCTGAAAGCATACGATAAATTCTTTTGTCGGAATCAATAAACTTTAACCGAAATGATTTGTAAAATGTAATTAGTTGTAACTATTTTCGAGGATCCGAACTACTAATTATTGTTTCTGTCTCTATAATTGCATTCTTGATCAATATCTTATTATTGGCTTTTTGCAATTCAAAATATTTTGCTTTGATTTCAAAATTTTACCCCGAGCCAGTGAATGAACTTATAAATATTAGTACAATCTAGTAGTGAAGCATTTTTTCAGAACTTTCATGAAAAGTTTTATGAATGATTTATTCAATTTATTTGTTTAACACGTTATTCGCTATGTCAGCCATATGTGTCTGACGCTGAAAATTTCTACATGAACCATTAAACATATATGTCCTACATATGGGAGATAAATACCTTTTATATGCGTGACATAAAAAATAGTTTTTCCAGAAATTATGGCAAAAAATAATTCTTTGATACATTAAGTCTCTTTGATACATTAAGCTATTTTCCTAAAATAATATTGTTTGATTTTTTTTTTACTATATACAAATTTCTACTTTCTTATAAACTTTTACTTATGTTAAATATTTTAGTACGAAGATTAATGATCTTCAAGCTCAATTCACAAAACTACTACTGTTCTATAGTAGAAAATTGCCTCATGCAAATTTATTATTAATTTTAATTACTCTCTATATTATCAAGTTCTAATACTAGTTTTATGTTTTTTGACGTTTCAAGTCACTTTTAATCGTTTGAGGCTATAATTTAAAGAAGTATGTGTGTGTGTGATGTTAAGAAGAATTTTCATCAAAACAGTTCATAGAACTGTTAAGTTCAAATTGCTGTTCAAAAAAGAAAATAATAATATTTTTTCGGAGCAAAAATCCAATATCAATAACCGAATCGAGTTTACTCCGAAATATAAAAACATGATGACGTGATGTGAACGAAACAAAGGTCAGTTACAAATAATATAAAAGAAACAAAATTAATCTTTCGGAAAGAATCGTGACGCATTTTTGGTAATTGGAATTTATTTTACGTCCATACAATAAACCGGCTAAGGTTTCGCTATTATTAACAATGATATATATATATATATATATATATATATATATATTTGTATAAATATATATATATATATATATATATTTGTTCACAGATTAATCTGATTTATCTTTTCTATATTACCTTATATACAAACATTTTTCTGTTTGTGATTTGATATTTCTTCTAAACGATTATTCGGATTTTGATAATTCTTTTTAGAGTTTGTCAAAGAAAATTTTTAAAATTCAAGGAACGATAAATCTATAGTAATATTGTGGCAGATACTATATTATTTTTTCCGAATTTCTTACACTGCTTACGCTAAGACCAAAAGCAGGACATCAATAGGATAATAAAAAGTATAGGAGAGGATATTAAAAAATTTGGAACATTTGAATGCATTTATATAAATCTTATCTAGAATCAAACCTAATGGTAAATTTACGTGCTACAGTTACTGGCGCCTCTATGGAGGGCGAAAACGATTAAAATTGTAGTAACGGTAAAGTGACTCTGTTTTGCAATAATTTCAAGTAAGACTTTTTAAAATATCTTAAATAATTAAATATTTAATAACTTCTATGTGGTGATCGATACAAAAATATATATGTATTCATTATTTTTAATTGTTTTTAAAAAATATTTTCTATGCTTGAGGCATTTGAAAAAATTACCTATCGGCAGGCATAAAGTACTTGTACGTAGGTAATGGTATGAATGTTTCTTGTTTTAATGACAAAAAACAATTTGATATATATATATATATATATATATATATATGTGTATGTCTGTGTAATTTATAAAACATTAAATAATGCAGTAACTACATTATGAAATATCATGATGACATTTTTTATTCTGCAAATGACGTGAATCAACAAATGACGTCAATATTTTTATTACTTGTGCCAACAGTTTTTAATATTATTTTTTGACAACAGAATTATTACTACTAATAACAAATTTACAATAACAAGAAACTTCTTACACATTTAACTTTTGATATAAAATTAATAAATGAGAGCAAAATCCCAAATAATCTCGTTTCTTGGCAGCTTGCAAAACTACTTTTAAACTCATAAAAAACTCAAGTAATTTAGTTATGATTTTATTACAAGTTTCAAGTTCGAGTAAGTAAATGACAACATTGTCGTCTGATGTAAATAATTGGTCTAACTTTTTTAAAATAAAATTGCAAAGTTGATTTATGAAATGAATATGACTAATGTACTTGTATACAAAGTCAAAAAATAATCAATAAAAAAACTTTTCTAAATATCTATAATGGATGAAGTTCTAACAAACCTTTGTGCCCAAGATCTGACTGAGCTTTTACGTGTTATAATTTATTAATATTTTTTATTTTTATGAATTTGTTTAAATAAATTCTACTGATCCTTGAATGTTTCTCGACTGATTTATATATTACATTTTACTCGGAACAGTTTTCCGATTTCTAGAAAATAAATTAATTCAAAAGCGAGATAAATGAACTCAAATCAAGGCCAGTCGAATTAATTTGATTTTCAAATGAATTTTGCGAAGTGATACATATAAATATTTAACATAAGTATAAATAGACGATTCTAAAGAAGAGATTCACTGGAAATTATTTTTTATTGAACTTATTGAAGGCATTTGTATACTAATGGGAAAGGGAAAAATTATTTATCCTATACTTGTTATATGAGTCCAATCTAGTTTGTTGCAAACAATATTTATTAAATTCATCGTACTGCTACATATGTATACTTTGATTAAATCTATTTTGCTATATCATTATAACTGTTAAAATCATCTAAACACATTTGAAAATAACCGTGTTGCACAATAACCAATTATTTCATCATTCGATACTCAAAAAATTAAAGATGTATTTGTTGCTAGGTGTACTTGAAGTTAAAATTGACCGTCACAATTTTTTTTATAATAAATAATTTGGGTAAAAAATTGATCTATGTGCATATAAAGTTATATGCACATGGGATATCGAATAATCATATTTGAAAAGATAATTATCTATTTATAAACATTTTTATAGACAATGATATATCAACCATACTTAATATTGTCTGATTTATGTTTTTAATTTTGTTCTATTATTTTTTGAAATTTTTATTTGAAATATGGCCCTCACATATAGTACACCAAATCTTATATATTTTAGGACACATATTCATAAAAAAGAATTATTTGTGAATATAAATTTGCTTTATTTAACTTAACTAAAAACTTATTACATCCAAATAATGTTTCAAGGAGACACCGTTTCATTTACAGAGTTTATTTGTGTAATAATTAAGACACTAATTTCGTTTTTAACACAATAGTTACATGTTCAAATATTTCGATTTTTATTTTTTTACTTATTTTAGATATATATTTTTTATGAAATCGTATATATTGAATTGAAAAGAATTTTATAGACTTTTTATCTGTATAAAATAAAATGTATGTGTTTTAACAAGTACAAACATACTGTTTGCAAAGTTATACAATTTTAAAGTTTGACGATTTTTTTTGTAATGTTTTTGTTTCAAAAGTTTAAAATTTGTAAATTAATGGTGTTGGGAATTTTATTAGCTTTTTAAATATATAAAATAAAAATTATGTCTTTTAACAAGTTTTTACACATTTTAAACAAATATCAAAAAAGTACAAACACATTATTTGCAAAATTATGGAAATCTATAATTTAACGTTTTTTTCGTATTTTTGTTCCAAAAGTTGAAAATCTGTAAATGCACTTGTTTAGAGAACTTCATAAGCTTTTTATATGTTCAAAATTAAATATATATATATTTTAACAAGTTTTTACAAAATAAATGTAAATTGTAAAAAAATGTAACTGATGAAACAAATAGTTTTTAAATATAACGTAAACTGATTTTATTATTATCGATGAGTCTTAACATAAAAAATATAATTATTATCTAAATTTATTAAGTATCTTAATTTAATTGAATAAAATTTTATAATTTGAATGAACAAAAAATAACACACATTTATTCAAAAGCTAAGGTTAAAAAATTATATAAAAAATGTTTTTAGAAAAGTATCATTAGATTCTACATATTTATTTTATATATGTATATATATATATATATATATATATATAAATCCAAAAAAAGTCCTTTTTCACTTTTTTATCTCCTTCAGAAGCGATAAAATATTTTAGCAGGTAAAGGTTCAATTACTCAAATGTCTCAGAACTTCTTCCAAAATTGTCAAATAATTTGATAAAATTTAACAAAATATAGATTGAAAGAAATTCTTTATAAAATCATTATAACGATAATAATTATTATAACGATAATATTTAACAAACCAAATATGCAAAAGATAAAACTTATATTGTTTATGAATCGTAATACGATAACGGAAAATGTTATGTGATATATTTGTTGAATAAAAAAACACCGAATGCATTTTTATTTCATACCTTATAGAGCACATGTATTTATAAAAGATATTTTTAAATTAATAAATATTTTTCTGTGCGAACAATTCGAGATAATAGTAATAATAGAATTTATTTGTTTATTTTGGACTTGAAAATGCAATGAGTAAAATATAATATTTTATTGACAAATTTTTATCAATTCTATGGGAAAATATTGCAAATTTTAATAGAAACAAATAACAAAAAAATAATAACATTTTTTTTGTTAAAAAAATGTTCAAGATATTTTGCCGTTGTATATCTTAAATAAAATACTAAAAAAATATATAAATTTTATTTTGTTTATTAACATGAAATATATAATGATTTATATTATTGTGCACAACGCTCATAGTAAATATAACAATTTGAAACATATTTATAAATTTGCCCATTATTAACTAAGAAATAAATTCATAATTTAATTAAAATAAATATTACATTCTTGATTACAAAATACAGTTAAATCTAAAACAGTTGAAATAATTTAAGGAAAATAAAAAAATTAAAATTAGCCTTGTTTATTAAAAGACATTGTTTATTTTATTTAAATAATATTTAGGGAGTTTTATAATAATACCAATTTTAATAACATTTAATTAAAATAAATCTTTAATAAAAATACCTTTGATTACCAAAGCATACTCTATTGCATTTGTATGAAAAAAAAATTATAACATTTATTTAAAATATATCTTTGATAAAAAAATTATTTTTTACAAAAAATCAATAAAAATATTTAATAATTAATAATAACATACTCTATTGCATTTATATTTAAAAAAATGCATTTTGGTAAAAGTTTAGAAAAAGAAAAGATTGCATTTTTTGGTAGAGTACTTGGAATTAAATTTTTTTATATAATATATATTATATTTTTGAAAAATACAATCGCAACAAATCGAAAACTGTTTTGGCATACCTTAAGAAAAATAAATGTGTGTTTGTGTGTGTGTATGTTTGTATGTATGTATGTATGTATGTACGGAAACAAATTTTTATCGGGTATTTTAAGAGCAGGGATTAACCGCTTTGATTGATTCAAAAAACATTTAATTTTTATTTTTCGGAAGACGTGCTGATTAGTTTTTGGCAAAAGCAAGATTTTTTTAAAATTCAGTTTTTGAGAACGGAGCTTCAGATTTTAATGATTTAAAAACCGTTTGACTTGAATTGGCGGAATAAAAAATGATTAAATTTTTAGGATTGCACTTCCATTGGTTTAGGAGATATTAGACAAAATGCAAAAAAATGCCAATTGTCAGTCAAAAATGATCATTAGACATCAAATTATCAGATATTTTATAGATTTTTTAATAACCAGTATAAATGGACAAAATGTGAAAAAAATGTCAATTGGTGGTCAAAAATGAACATTAGGCATGAAATTATCAGATATTTTAGAGATTTTTTTAACAACAAGTATTAATTTTGTTGACATTATTTGTTTTGTTTTGTTTCCTAATTCTTCGACATTTTTGATCGCCTGGTTCAGCAGTCTTGAATGGTTTTCAAGATTTTCAAAACACTTCAGTATTATCAAAAAAGTCGATTTTGTCAAAAATTCCAAAAAAATCAAGATTTTTAGAAAAAACCACGAAAACTACAATATCATTGGAAATATTGTTCCAGAAATTTGCCCTAAGTCAAAAATTTTAAGAAGTACGAAGATTTTTAGAAAAAAAGCGAAAGATGCAATTTCATTAAAAATCTGATCTTAAGTTTAATAAAAATAAATTAAGTATTCAAAAATTTTAAATTACAGTACCGGATGTTTCAGCAATTTTTCGTCTTATTTCAATTTATTACCTTTTTTGGTATAAAATTAAAATGTGAAACAGCCTTTACGATTTAGTATTCTCCGATCGTACATCTCTATAACCGTTCAGCTCTTGCGAGCACAGAGTACTTACCGCGATCCGTGTTGTTAAAATCCAAATAAAACATTAATTACTGTGATAAAAACTATTAAAATCGATGCTCTAATTAATTACGAGTTAATGTGAAGTGTGTGTCTGTTAGTTTCGTTATAAAAATGGTAAGTTTTCATTCAGAAAATGCTTAGAATTGAGTTTTTTAGTTAGATTTCGATGCGCGAGGTACACGAGCGTGGACTAAACATTCAAGGTTATGCGGTGCGGAAGGTACGGCGGTGAGATTGTGTTGGTAACACGAGGGAATCATCATGTAGGCAAAGGTTTTTTGATTGAGTCGACTATTTTGATCAATCAAATATACCTACTATCGAGTTTTTTTGAATTCCTGAAGTAGAAGTTTTTTTTTCGAAAGAAAATCCGATTTTATGATGTATGTAGTTTATGTAATTTTATGTTTTCTCGACGTTTTAAGTCATTCTGAATCGAATGGGAACAAATTTAGAACTAGTGTGTGTGTGCAGTGCGGTCCTTAGCGCACGCCTTAGGGGGCGCCAACACGAGATTCGGATAATAAAAAATAGTAGTCTGTCCGAAGACAGGTCCATGGTGTGAGAACCACCTCAATACATGATTCCCTTGCCCTTCGTGGCCTATCATTCCCATTACTATTTGGAGATTCGGATATGAAGTTTATAATACAGCTTTTCCAATATCACTTAAGAATCTTTGGAAAATGCTTTTAAAATACTTTTTTTTTATTAAAACAACAATGTGATGTACGATGTGAAAGTAAAGATGAATACATACAATTCGTTCCTTACGATAACAATTAGGAGAAGTTTACGATGCACATTTACTTTATTCTAAGTATCTTAAAAATGATTTAAAACTAGTTGGTATTGGTATTTAGCCTTGAGGCAAGTTACATGAACTTCCCGATATGTGTGAATAATCGAATTGATCAATAAAAAATTAATTAATTCATGAGTGATTAAAAGGTATTAAATAAAGGTATTCCGAGTGGACTTATTACACATGATTAAAAACGAACGAACACGTTAAATCGGAGTATTTTCTAAAAGCAAATTTTCAAAAATCAATAATTTTTATAATTCACCCAGTTTTCGTAGGACGTTAATGGTTCAGTATGTTCATTAAGACCAAGTAATCTATCGTTATATCAAGTAAATCGTCTAATTTTAATTTTAATAAACGTCAAAAAAACTACTCATTTTTTAAACTTTGATGAATTTTTAAAATTAAACTAATTGTCGTAAGGCCGTATTTATAATAATAATAAACTTAAATTACTTACTTGAATTCCTGAAGTAGAAGTTTTTATTTCCGAAAGAAAATCCGATTTTATGTATTTATGTAGTTTATCTAATTTATTATTTTCTCGAAGTTTCAAGTCATTTTGAATCGAACAAAACCAATTTCCGGAAAAGTATGTGTGTTCAGGGTCTTTCCTACATTGAATGCAATGCCTGCGAAAAATGCGGGCGCACGCCTTAGGGGGCGCCAACAAGAGATTCGCATAATAAAAAATAGTAGTCTGTCCGAAGACAGAACCACCTCAATACATGATTTCCTTGCCCTTTGCGGACCATCTATCATATCATATATATATTTTTTATGCATTTTCTACTAATCTTTGAGAAATGCTTTTAAAACACATTAAAAAATTTCTTTAAGACAACATTCTGATGTACGATTTGAAAGTAAAGATGAATACTATGAATAAAAAAATTCTGTTTAATTTTTTTTATAATTAATTAAGTAAAATTAAGCGTTTGTGGCAAGCAGTTATAAAGTTTGTTCATAATTATTGCTAATTTTTGTAAAATTGAAAATGAAAGTTTGAAATTTTAAGCCGTCTTTGGAATTTGGCATTCGGCAGTTTTCTTTCAATGTGTTGTTTTATATAAGTATTCTTGTTGTAAATATCATTTTCGTTGTAGTTGTAATTTTATTATCACGTTTCTAAAAACCAGGAAAATCCAGGACAAAAGATCTAAATCCGGGACAAATACTGCTTTTAGAGATACCCGGAAAACTCCGGGACTGTCCCGGCCAAATCGTGATAACAACGTAAATTTTTGTCCAAGTTTCATCCTACAATCTTGAACCGGTTTTAAAAATTCAAAATCTATTTGAAAGATATTGGCTGGGAATTACGTTGATTAGTTTCTGGTAAAAGTCGGTCTGGCCGTTTCTTTGTAATTAAATACTGAACAAATTTTTTGGTCGATTTTGATGATCATACCAAATATAATAAAATTTTTCGGCCCAACGACAAGTGGTTTAATTTTGAACATTTATCAAGGTTTGTGTCAAAAGTCGCTTTTATGATGTGATGAGTCAAAATTTGAATTTCGTCGACGTTTTCTCAAAAACGACTGAACTGATTTCACAAATTCAAAACCCAATGGATTACCCTCGATAAAGAAGAACCTCTTTCTTTGGAATTAGCAAAAAGATGCTTTTTTGCAACCTTTTTTGCAAAAATCTTTGCTATTGCAAGATATGGATTTGTGCATTGTTCACAGAAATTATTTAATAATTATCTAAATAATATTTGTGTCTCTTAACGAGCAGTCTACAAAATCTCTCAAGTTATCCGAAAAATGTTACCAATAATTTGATGATGATTAAATGATTAAATATTATCAAAGTGTACACACATGATGTAAAAAACCGTGCCATTTTCTGGTAGCAGATGCTTTTACGAAATGACTAATTAAGTTTTACAAAAAAAATGTTTTGGAGTTTGTAATGAAATTTAACATGGCAAAAAAATTTATGTACTAAACGGTCTTACGAAAATTGGTTGAATTGTATAAGTTCATTAAAATTTGTTCACTATAATAAATAATTAAAAATTTGAACTATAATTAATTCAATTACAGATATTATAAATATGTTTGTGAGATATTAATTGGAAATAGCAAGGTTTATTCAATGAAAACAACATTTTTATTTGCGTAATAAAAACTTTATTTAAATAGCTAAATCTCAATTTCGCTTGATAAAGTAATGTGCAAAAACACATATAGGAAAGTTCATGCAATTTGATTAAGCCAAAGATGCCTAGTTGTTAATATTAATCACAATTAATATAGATATCTGAAGAAGTAAAATAACGACACAACAAAAAAATTATGATAAAGAAAAATTATCACAGAAAAATTATTACTTTGGGTGATGGATCATTTTAATTGCAATTTCTAATATCTATAACAGTTTATTTCTCATTTTTGATAGAATTGCAAGCACATTATATTGAATCTATAATTTTTCTACAGAATTTGCTTAAAATGTGATGTCTTTTCAAAAAGCAGGTTATCTGTAATATTTAAGAGAATCTTCTATTAATCAGCAACAAAAATAACTGCTTATTCGTGCAAAAATATATTGAAATCGTATAAAACTGTCACGCAAGCAACAATTTAGAAAAAATATATGAAACTTGACCTAACCTAACCGAAATATGTGTGGTATGTTCCAATATCCTAAATATATCAATATATACACATATAATTTAATTATACATATACACACATATTTATACAAATGTATAAATTTATATTTATGGACGTCACTTTCGTAACGGATTTCGCAAGCTTATGTAATTTTATTTAACTTAAACAAAAATTTAAATTTTTGCTTATTGCTACCATTTAATCCGGTTATTGGCGATTTTTTTTTTAATTTATTGAGTAACCAATTTGATGAAGCATATGTTGTACTTTGATTATAGAAGCATTTTTAAACCAAGGTCGAAATAAATTGTTACTTAATAGAAATATTTTTGCAAACATAATTTTTTAACCACGTAGGCTTTTATTTCTTGTTTTCCAAAATTTACCAACTTTCTTCTCTAAGAATGAATAAAAATCTAAAGATGTATTCTATCAATTAAAAATAAAACTATTTTCGAAAATGCATTTTTATAGTAATCACAAAAAATCAAAAATGAAAACCTTTGCATATCTTTACGTTTAAAAGGTTCCTGAACATTTTGGTATACCTTAGAAAAAATGGATGTATGTGTGTGTGCGTGTGTGTATGTATGTGCGGATACAATTGTTCGTCCACATTTTCGGGCGCACGGATCAACCGATTTGGATGATTCAAAAAACATTCGATTCCTTTTGGTAAGGAGATGTGCCGATTAGTTTTTGGCAAAGGCAGGTCCAGCCGTTTCGGAGATACGCGGCAAGAAGTTAAAAATTTATCAAAGTTTGAAAAAAATATTATAGTCAAAATCTGTGTCAAGAGTTGCTTTTGTTATGTGATGTTAAATATTATAAATTAATTAAAATTTAAAATATTAAGCTACAATTTTAGGGCATATAAGCACGTGTCTGTGCAGTATAAATAATATAATTGCAGTTAATTTAGATGTGTTTGAAAAAATTCTATTCGAAATCGCAATGTTTGGGTTTAATTGAAAGCAATATCTTTATTTTTGAGATAAACAGTTGAAAATTTTATCTAAACATCTAAATTTAAATTTAAGTCAGTTTTTACACTTCAGGAAGTTCATGCAACATGCCTAAGGTCAAATGCCACTTTCAACTAGTTTAGAAAATGTCTACGAAAACTCAAAATCGACTCAGATACATACACACATATACCTTTTCCAGTCACATTTTATTCAAAATGACTTGAAACTTCGAAAAAACGTCAGGAAATTATTAATAAGTGTGTGTATATTATTGTAGATCAAAGTTATTAAAAAATATTAATTATAAATTAAATGTTGAAAAACAAATTCGGCGTGAGTAAACTGAAACTTGTTAAGCTTTGATTATTCATTGATTAAGCATTGATTTTTTTAGCTGTTTTAAAAGTATTGGCCTGTATATCATATTAAAAAATATTTTTTAAAGACTATTATTTATTATATATTCAATTATTACATTTAAAAGCTAAAAATTCATCTCGTCAGCAAATGAATAAAAAAATCCCGTCATCAATCGTCATCGTTTCGATAAAGGTCATCTATTTTACCTAAATGCTTAATGAGCTGTGACTTACACAATAGCACTTGCATTAAGAACTGTATCGATATCATATTTATATTTAAAATAATGATGTAATAATATTATATTGAACAAATATTTTTGCATCAGCAAATTGTTAAGAATGTTTTACGAATTGCCAAAATTAAATTTGATTCTGCGAAAAAAAGATGTCAACGATTTACTAAGCATGAAATTTGATAACTTTATAATAGAATGTTATTATGTAAGCTTATATTAAATTTTTAATGATTGATACAAATATGCTGTCTGTAACTACAAATTAACTAGTTGTCTATGGCATCGTGCCTTTAGGCAAATTGTTGGAACTTTCCGTACCGTAATGAAATATTCGAGAGATATTAAATGTTTTTAAATAGATTTTTATAAGTACTGTAACTTATATAAGTTTACAGAAAAGTAAATAACCAAAACTAATCTATCGAATTTAAAATGACGGACATTGTCTAATATTTATAAGAATTATATAAACTGAATTGCAAAGTGAAAATTATTTTGTTAAAGTCTACTAGTGAGCTTTAGAACTTTAGCTGGAATTAAAATTAAAATCCGATTTTTTTTCGATATTAAAAAAACATTTTTTTATTTTTTTCTTTAAGCAATTGTTATATCAACACAAGCAGAAAGTTAAAAAAAACAATTTTACAAGAAACAAATTAAATTAATAGTTATTCAAATTCTGATGATGTACATTTCTAACAAAATATACCAGATCAAGATTATTTACAGTGTTATCTCTGTAAAAAATATACGCATAAAATTTATATTTTGCATTGTTGAGTAATGTAGCTATTAGTTTGTAAAATCCCTTCAAGATTAAAATAAAACATTGGTCCTGTTTGCCACCTTGCCGTCCCAATTTACCATTGCTTATGGAACAAATTTTCGAAAAAAAAAACATTTCTACAGTGATGAATTAGCTGAGAGTTTTACCGAACATAGTCAGATAATTGTTTGTTGGATGTGTTATTTGTTGTGATATAATTGATTTGGTTTTTACGTTATAATTGCCCAAAATCAAATTGGACCTTTTTGCCCTTTATTGGGCATAAAGGTAATAAGGTAGGGCACCTTATTTGTGAAATATACAATATAAGAAACATATACTATCTATAAAAAATTTAACTTGTCTCTAATTATTACAGTAGCTATATTTATAGTTTGATTTTGCAATACTATTATGAGTTGTTTTAGAATCTTAATGTATTTATCAATACTAGAGGTTAATTTTATTTTTTAAAAAAATTTCCTATTTGAAATCAAAGTAGATTCGGAATAAAATTGGTTTGTTTGCATATTTCTGCACTGTAAGGGTACAGAAATACCTGTATTAAGCTTGACTGTATTTTTATAATAATAATGCTATAATAAAAATCTTACCCTTGTCTTTTCTTATTTCCAGTATTACGTATCGGCAGCTCAATATTTCTGGCTGGTGAAACAACCACATTTAATACTCTTCTTTTTGGTCGTTATAATATCATTTATTCTCTATGTTAAATTTGCTCCTGACAAACCTGAAGGAACAATTGATCCGCCAGGACCGAAAGGATATCCTATAATAGGAAACTTACTGGAATTGGACCCCAAGACGCCGCATTTGTCATTGGCGGCGATGGCGAAAAAGTAAGAAAAATAGGGATAAAAGTTAATTTAATATTTTTTTGTTTTTTTATCTTGCATGTTAAAATAGAAATGGGAATAAAACTTAATTTTCTATTATTTAGTTTATTATCTTACATGTTTCTTTAATGTTATTTTTTACTTTTTTAGATATGGACCAATATTTTCTTTGAAATTAGGCTCCGTGTACACAGTGGTTTTCAGTAGTGAAAAATTAATAAGGCAAATCTTAGGACAGCAAGTTATCACTGGAAGGGCTCCTCTATATGTTACACATGGAATTATGGAAGGAAAAGGTAGGATTTTAAATATTTGTATTCATAAATTAGAAACTTGTTGGGTATGGCATCGTGCCTCAAGGCAAATTGCTCGAACTTCCCGTACCGTAACGAAATGTTCGAGGAAAATTAAATGTTTTCAATTAGATTATTATAAATACTATACTTTCATTATTATTATTTTATAGACAATATAAGAGCTTGTGAATTGGACGACGACGTTTATATATGTTTACAGAAAAGTAAATAAACTAAATCGGATTTAAAATGAAGGACATTTTCTAATATTTATAAGAATTATATAAAATGAATTGCAAAGTTAAAATTATTTATTTAAAGCATATAAGTCAGCTTTAGAACTTCAGCCAAAATTAAAATTAAAATCCGAATTATTTCTATATTCAATAAAATGTTGTTTGAAAATTAAAAAAAAAATGAAACAGTAAAATGAATTGAAATGAAACAGTAAAATTCTACAAAAGCAATCATTTTTTTAAGCAGAAAGTTTTTGAATCATTCAAATCAAATTCTCAGTTTTTAGGATTTATTATATTTGTATTGATAAATTATGAACTAGTCGGGTATGGCATCGTGCCTTAAAGCAAACTTCTTATTTTTGCAAGCAGAAAGTTTTTTGAATCTTTCAAATCGGATGCTTAGTTCTCTCAAAAACTGCAATTTTTTGCACATTTAGCTCAGTATCTCCGAAACGGCTAGACCTGCCTTTACGAAAACCTAATCACCACTTTTCCCTATTATGACAAAAAGAATGTTTTTGGATTATTAAAATTGGATGTTCCATTTTCTCAAAAACTCGATTTCCATTTTCTGCTATCTTTGCTGCGTATCTCCGAAACGGCTAGACCTACCTTAGCCAAAACCTAATCGGCACATCTTCCTATCAATAGGAATCGAATGTTTTTTGAAACTTTCAAATCGGTTGATTCGTGTGCCTGAAAGTGTGTGTAGTGTATCCATTTTTTCTAAGGTATGCCAAAATGCTCAGAAATCTTCAAAACGCAAAGAAATGTAAAAATTTTCAAGTTCTATTTTTGGACTATCACAATAACTTACCCTACAAGAAGTTAATAATCTATTTGTAATTTACAAATTTGTCTCTTTACCAATATACAGATGCATACACACCTAAATTTTACAATTGATGTCAAACGATTCAATAGGATTTGAAACGTCGAAAAAACATAAAATTATCAAATCGGATTTTCTGGCGAAAACGCAAACTTCTCCTCCGTAATTTACAAAAAGAAGTTCATCCAACACTGTACCTTTATTGGATATATGATGTTAGGTATAATTATGTCCTATATATCCGCGGATTATCATATCTAAAATGAGTAATCCACAAAGAATTTGATAAATCATTTATATCGTCCGGTAGACGGACTGACCTGTTCACTATCGAACGAATTGTGAATTGTGAATTGTGAACGACTCGACTCCGGCTCGGCCATATATTTTACCTGTCGCCAGAGTTTGCGCCGGCGAGACATTCTGGTCAAGAGTTGAATGCCTTGCAGACGTATCCAACATCTGGACCAATAATAAGACCGAATATCACATATATCAGGGGTTCTCAATCTAATAATTGATAGAATTTAGGTGGTATATATGGAATATTAAGTATGTAAATATGTGTTCTTGCAATTCTTGGTTTCGGTTTTGATCCCAACTTATGTATCAAGCAGTATGATAACAAGTTTTTAGTTGAGGCCATACTTATATATCATCGTAAGTGTAGTCTCTAAACATAACTGCAAGATATATATAGGAGATATAGGATGATGGTTAACCCATGGGTTACCTCTTGTAATTTATTTGGTGAAGTTATCAACAAGCAGTTGTGATTGCTGTTGAAACAAATTCTATCCTTAAAAACCTACTTTTTGTCACTTCTTATTTATATTTGGACTTGTTTTAATTTTAACTTTTCTCAGCTAATGATTGGATTATTTAATTTTGGGTCAATTAACACCTGTATGAATGTGAAAAATTCTAGTTCCTAGGATGATAAAGACATCATAGTTCCCCAAGCGTTTTCTCTTTTAATTCTTTTAGAAATAGTCGAAATAAAATACAAATTTGTGGTGTATGGCATCGTGCCTCAAGGCAAGTTGCTGGAACTTTTCGTAACGTTATGAAATGATCGAGAAATATTGAATGTTTTCAAATAGATTATTATAAATACTGTAACATTGTGTAATATTTATAAGAATTATATAAACTGAATTACAAACTTAAAATCATTTATTTCAAGTATATAAGAGAGCTTTCGAACTTAAGCCGGAATTAAAATAACAATTTGGATTATTTTCTATATACAAAAAAAAAAAAATTGAAAAAAAATTGAAATAATTTTATTTTCAAAAGCAATTGTTTTGCCTACACAAGTACAATGTTTTTTGCATCATTCAAATCGGACACTCCGTTTTCTCAGAATCTCGATTTCTATTTTCTGCACTCTTTGCTTCGTATCTTCGTAACGGCTGAACCTGCATTTTCAAAAAACTAATCAGCACATCTTACTATCAATAGGAATTGATAGGGGATTGCTTTTTGAATTTTTCAAATCGGTTCATCCATACGCCCGAAATCGTCGACGAAAAATTGTCTTCACACATACACATACACATCCATTTTTTCTGAGGTATGCCAAAATGTTCAGAAATCTCTGAAACGTGAAGATAAGCAACTACAACTTACCATAGGGGAAGTTAAAAATATGTAAAAAAAACAATAAGAAACATGTAATATAAGAAAAATATAATTAGATACAAAATTAATCATAAAACATATATAAAAATAAATCTTAAAATTGATAAAAGTGTTAAAATATTATTTACTTATGTGGCAAATTTAGCCTTAACTAATATTGAAAAACTATTTTAATTAATTTTTTTGTATTTGTGGACTTGAATATTTTTAATTATAAATGTGCAATATATTTTAGAAAACACTTTACTTTTTAATAATAAGATCAATTTGTACTTATTAGTACTAATATTTCTATTCAGATTTTTTAAAACGTCTTTTGTTGTTTTGTTTTTGAAAAAAAGATTTTTTTTATTTCAATTTTTTTTCCAAAAAAAATTTTATTTGTATATCGAAAACAATTCAGATTTTAATTTTGTTTCTGGCTAAAGTTCTGAAGCTCACTTATATACTTTAAATAAATAATTCAATTTATTTTTAACTCTTTAATTCAGTTTATATTATTCTTATAAATAATAGACAATGTTACTATATTTATAATAATCTACGGGATATTACAGCAATTTGCCTTAAGGCGCGATGCCATACACCACTAGTTATTTTGTAATTAACGCCTGGTAAAAAATCTGAAATACAAATATATTTGGTTCCGAAAGATAAAAAATGAATAGCATAATATTTATATTTTTTTGCATTTACATGGATTTTTTATTCATAGAAAATTTATTTTTTGTTGCATGTATATATATATATATATATATATAATTTATAATAATTTGCGTTTATCAAAAATATGAAAAAAATGCATTAACAGGCAACACGTGCCAACTAAAATCTAAATTAGATGCAAATGTTAATCGAATGCAAGTTTTTTATATTTTATTATTTTAAAAGTGCAACAAACTTCGAAATTTTTGACATTTCAATCAAGGTTAGATATTCAAAAGTCAGATGCATAAAAAATTTATGGTTTCCGAGTTTAAGAGGAACGTATCAGAGAGAAAATGATAATTATCAAAAAATTATTTATACAGGACCTAAAGGCAAGAAAATATATAATATATATAATTATTCAAAAAATTGTTTGTACAGAACTAATTATGAGGAAAATATATAAATTACTCATACAGTAAACAATACAAGGTATCCCAGATCTCAACGTGATAATAGTGACCTGACTGTCTTGAAAGAAATTAGAAAAAAATGATCTTACGTTGTTTGGAAATAGTGAGCTTTTAAGTGCATACTACACCTTTGGTAAAATCGTGACCATTTTTCGTTTGTTTTGGTTAATTATGTTTATTTGAACTTAAGATTTGTAATCTTTAATCAGAATTCTAGGACTACAGTCAAAAGTAATGGCACAAAGGCCAAAGTTTTTAAGAATTTGTTGTACTATGAATTTAGATTTTCTAAGAATCGATTGAATTTGAGAGGCCCTTCTTTAAAAAAATGCATTTAAGTGTGCTGGCATCAAAAGTTGGCACATTTATTCAGGAGAAAAATCGAGTAAAAAATAAATAATAAATAAAATTTAATCAAATATAATCCTGACAAAGTTATATAATTATATCAAATAAATAATGAATAAAGTTTAATCAAATATAATCCTGACAAAGTTATATAATTATATCAAATAATAAATCTTCAATCAAAATATAAAATCAACCGGCCCTTACCAGCTCACCATATATCTATTTATTCTATCAACACGTTTCCTGCATTTATTTAATTCATTACCATTTTTATCGTCCTGATGATGATGCATTTTGATTTTAATTCGCCTATAAATCTGCACGCTGAATAGTTTTCTGCAAAAAATCTCTAATGCGCCTCATCTGTTATTTTTGCCTCAATAAAATCCAATGTCATACGAGATGATTATTTGCGATTGATTTCTGCAAAAAATGCAGTTTTTCAAATGGCAAACTGGTCAAGCTCATAAATAGTTCAGTGCCATGACGCAAGATTGAGAATGATCCAGACTCTTTCCAAGGACTGGCGAAAGTGGAAAATTTTGACAAGAGTAATAATAATAGACCCAAATGCATTTTTATTATGAAACTACTTAAACTAGAATTTTAGTTGACTTTTCCAATTTCGGTATCAAACGATGCCTTGAAATGTTAAGGGGCACAACTAGTGTAACCGCCTAAAAAAAGGTGATTTTTGGGAATTTATATTAAAAAAATTACTTTATCAATCATTTCAAAATTTTAGGAATATATTTATACATGTTTTAAGAATACATAGTAAAATTTTTGAAAAAAAAAATTAAATATTTTTTAAGTTATCGTCGATCTCCAACGGCACGACAAAAAAGGCCCTTCACTGCTGCAGTGATTTCGGCCTTCTACATGGATGAAATTTAAAACAAAAATTCTCGTTAAACTAGATAATATTGTCTGTAAAATGAAATACGATAAAGAAAAAAATCCAAAATTGACAAAATGACGGCGTTTTTTAAAAATAAGTTGAATTTTACCCAAAATTTTGGTCGTTTTGTACTGCCAAAATTCGATTTATGATCCGATCAAAAAATCGATAGTTCATTTTACGGAGAACTATATATAGAACATGTAAAAAAAATTTGGTAGTGATCGGGTCATTTGTTTTTGAGTAATAGCTGCAGCAAATTCGGAAAATGCTGTTTCGAGAAAAACGCGTTTAAAGATTAAATGATCGTTGATACCATATGCTATATATATATATACTCTTTAAATGGCTGTAACTCAAAAACTATTTAAGATATCGATTTAAAATTTTGGTATATTATTTTTAGAGGTATAGCCTATAGAAATATGGAAAAATTGAAAATTCGATTTTATAAAAATTTCACACTAGTTGTGCCCCTTAAGAAAACATAAACTTGGAAAATTGCATTTTTTATCTTCTTCGGAAAGTTAATTCAGTTAAAATGAGTTTAAGATTTTGCTATTGTGGAGGACGTGTTTAGGATATGCATGCTAGTACGGTACTTCTAGGATACTTGTTCTAAATTTTTTATCATTGTTTTTTTCCATATAAGTTGAACTATCCATTTTCAAATGTCAATGTTAAACAAAAAATCGAAGCGCCAATCGATTCCACATAATGCGTTTAGTGCACTTTTGGACATTGACGCCATGTCTGGAAATAAAAAACATAAAGAACTAGAAATTTGCATACAGGTTAAATTAGCACAAAAAAATCCCGGATTTGGTTGATTTAATTTATTGATTTGACATATCAGGAAATCATTGCTGAAGTAGTAAAAAATGATGATGACTATATTTATGCATCAGTATTCAAAGAAATAAAATACTTTCAAAATTGTACCCAAAATTATTAAATATAGTTTAATTTCTTTAATTAAATGAAGAATTCACAAGTTTTTCGCATTTGCATGTTTTTTGAATTTTATAAACATTTATGAAACATTTAAACAAGTTTAAACAAATTTAAACATTTCATTCTTTTCAGTTTATGTTTTAAATGGTTTGTGATATACATTTTGAAAATATAGTTCAAATATATGGTTAAAATGAAAATAGCTTTTGCTCGGCATTGCTGTATCAAATTACAAGTATTTCATCAGTATTGTTTAAATCTTATATATAAAAATGGATCGCAAATTGTGTTGGTAAGAGTATAACTTAATAACGCCTGGACAAATTTGGCCAATTTTTTTTTAAATGTTCGTTGAAGTCCAAGGATGTTTCTTACGGCGAGAAAAAAAATGAATAATTTCCGGAAAAAACCTAAAAACAGCCTTTTCTTTTGCATATACAAACCTTTTCTAACTAAAACGTAGAATCAATTTGAGCTTTAGAACTATTATATAAAGTTCATATTAAATTACAAGCACTCGCTGTATACTCTTCCTAAACTATTATTCGGATTTTGATAAATCTTTCTGTAGTTTGTTAAGGAAATTTTCTAGGATGTAAGTGGTTATAAAGTAAACTGGGATGTATGCGCAATATTGTAGAAATCTGTAATATAAAATAAATGGAAAAAATTGAAAAAAACGACATTTAATTGTTTGCATTGACAGCAAATGAAAACTATCATCTGCCAAAAATTTCAATTTACTCATGAGCCTAGACAGTATTAGAATATGTATAATAAATTCATGATTGTCAATAGGAAAAATGAAACGTCTACATTATTATTGCCAAAAACAGCTGAGATGTGCCAGAAATTAAAATAATATAAAATACAGTATATGTATGGCAGATTGAGTGATATACATATAAGCAGAATATGACAAATTAATTCACTTAATATGAAATTAAATATTAATTAGTCAGCAATTATTATTTTTAGGTAAACGGTAAATATTAGTATTGTATTAAAAAAATGTAGACATGGGTACAAAACAACGTCTGTTGGGTCATCTAGTTATAATAATAAAATTATATCAAATATGGATCAATGGTTTTATTGTTGTTGATTTATCTTTAGGTTTCCACTACGACTTTCATTTACCCTTTTCTTTACTTTTAGCAACTTGTTCTGTTTTTTGCATCTTTTCTTTTTGAGAAAAATATTTTCCAAAAATATGCATCAATACTGTAGATTTTCTTTTGCGTATGTTAATTGTATCAGTTTATCTTGGTACTAAAATTTTTCCTACCAAGACCAATATGGTCTAATCTTTGATGGCAAAAAAGGTTTTTTGTAGAATGAAGCAATTTGGTTGCTGACTTAATTTATAAAATTTGTAGTGTGGGGAAAAATGCAATAATCTACATCATAATGATAAAAGAAAGAAGCAATACATGCCACGAAAAATTACCACGTTACCCAATCAAATATTTAAAAGATTTAAGCGAGAAATCTCCTACTCGAAGATTGAAAAAAAAAATGGCCATATGATCTTAAATAAAATATCAAAAAATTAAAAGGAAGAGATAGCTCATAGGAGATAATCTTTTTAAATGCATTTACATCAGCATATTGTCTTAAGAAATTATATTATTTTGATCCATAGGTCAATATTTGTGTTGTCTCCTAAAGAGCAACGTTGTTAAGTAGAAGGTACATCACAACTTCAACTGTTGACTCTAATTGAACTGTTAATAATAAATTAAAAGAATAAATGTTCAAGAAAAACAACAGAAAAATATATTATCATGAAAATATCATAATTTCAGGTATAATATGTTCACAAGGTGAACTATGGTACGAGCACAGACGTTTTCTTTTATCATGGCTTAAAGCTACTGGCAGAATGTTTTTTGGACCTGAAAAAAACAATTTGGAGACCCATACAAAAATGTATGGCCCATTGTGTTAAGGTACTTGAACCAAAAACATCTTCCATTGACAACTTATTTAGTGCGAGTTGTCAAAGACAATAATAGAAAATTGATAAATAGCTAAGATGTTTATTTTTATGGTTTGTGTTTTTTATAAGGCAATGAAAGAAGCAAGTGAAGATGGTGAAGATATAAATGTCTCCAGTGCAATCATTATGCCTTAGGTGACATCATGAATCAACTGGTTTTTGGAGTAAGTTGGCCGGAAGATCATCCTACCTGGAAATATCTGGTGCACTTGCAGGAGGAAGGGATTAAACACATGGGAGTCTGCGGTCCTGTTAATTTTATACCCATTTTGAGGTAAATAAGATTTATAAATAAATTTCCTGCTGACTTATACATCTATTTTTTTTTGTTCCATTTCTTTCGTAGATTTTTACCATCCAATTTCAAGACCTTGCGTTTTCTCCTAGATGGCAAAAGGAAAACTCACCAAATCTACGACACAATTATTAATAATCACAGACTCAAAATGGATGTCAGGTCTCGTCAACCTTGCGACCTTAAAACCGCAGATTTCAAAGTTATCCATGATCCAGCTTTCGAAAAAATTGTAGAAAAATTAAAAAACAAGGAACTGCTCAATGCTTCTGATAATGAATACTTGAGCGCTGATTGTGTTTTGGATTATTATCTGTACGAAGAAGTTCGGAGACAAGATGAGGAGGTAGTAAAAGAATATTTCTTTATACCTAATTATATTATTAAAATTTTATTTTTTCAGTTTTCCGATGAGAGTCAATTAAGACACGCCCTGGCTGATATGTGGGGAGCTGGTGTAGATACCACGGCGGCAACTTTAAGATGGCTTCTGGTATTTCTGGCAGTTCATCAAGATTGCCAAGAAAAGGCAAGAAAGGATCTACCAAAAGACAGACCAATTTGTGCCAAAGATAGAACACAGGCTACTTATCTTCAAGCTTGCATTCTGGAAACACAGAGGATGAGGAGCGTTGTGCCACTAGGAATTCCACACGGAGCAATGGAGGTAATTGATGATTTTTATGCAATTTTGCATAGTGATATATTTCATTGACTAAACGAAATTACTAAAATATTATAGTCCTGCTAAAAATGGTCCGGAAAAAATAATTCTATTTCCAAATCATTGTTTTTGTACAATGAGTTAATATATTTCCAGAAACACTTGGGGAATGCGTTTATGAGTAATTCAGTATCTACGATAAAATTTTTAAATTTTCTATCATTTTATTTAGAGTTTACATAAAATGCAACGTTGAATAAATCACTTTACTGAATCTCATAAAAGCAAATGTGAAGAAATTTATGTAATGATTTTATGTATTTATGTAATTTCAAGAACTTATACCACGTGCTTTATTTTTACTATTTCTCAGTCTACAAAAGTACTTCCTTATTTTAAAATGTGCATTTAAATTTGTAGTTTTTTCAATGAATTTGTAAAACAGCGTTTCAATTTCGGTAATGGAATTTTGCATTTTGCTGAATGCAGCCGGAAACACGTGGAATTAAATGATGGTCATAGTGATGCACTTTATGCAAATTTAGGTTTTTTTTGAATAAAATACTGAGTCGGACGTAACATCATAATTCAGATAAAAATAATGTTATTTTAATTTAGGATAAAAATGGAAATTTTAAGAATTTATTTTTTGTACTTTGTTATGGATTGTATGGATTTTACTATCATGGGAAGTTACATAGGATATAGCAATTGTGAATAAAATGATAATTTTTGCATATCTTTACGTTTCAAAGTTTTCTGAACATTTTGACATACCTCAGAAAAAATGGATGCGCGCGTGTGTGTGTGTTCGGATATAAATTTTTGTCGCCGATTTTGGGAACACGGAACAACCAATTTAAATAATTGAAAAAACATTGGATTCGTACTGATTAGTTTTTGGCAAAGGCAAGTCTAGTCCTTTCGAAGATACAGGGTTTTTGAGAGAACGGAGCGTCCGATTTGAATGATTTGAAGATCATAAAAAACTGATTAAATTTTTCGGAAGGCATGTCTGGTGGTTTCGAGATCCAAAGTAAAAAACTTAAAAAAAGCTCTTTGATGGTCAAAAATGACCATTAGACCTATGGGCATCAAATTATCAGATATTTTATAGAGGTTTTAATAACACATAAGTACATTTTTTTACATTTTTATGGGTTCCGTACCAATGGTTTTCCTTTCGACAGCGGCCCAGCGCTTACGCGCTTCGATATTTCGTCTCTAAAACAGATTACGTAACGCAAGCGCGTGTAAGAAAAATTTTGAAAAAAAATTAAATATAAAAAATCATATGTTTTTAAGATGTCAATTTTTTTCAAAAATTTCAATATTCCTAAAAATCAATTTTTTTCAAGTTTTTGAAGAATTTTAAAGCTTTTTAAAGAATATTAATTTTTGGCACAGGAAATTCTTGGAATTTGCCTTAAGGTATGATGCCCTGCACCATTAGTTAACTTACCGTAGGGTAAGTTATAGTAATCGCAAAAAAATAGAAAATGAAAATTTTTATATATCTTTACGTTTCAGAGGTTTCTGAACATTTCGGCATGCCTTAGAAAAAGTGGATGTATGTGTGTGTGTGCGCCAATACAAATTTTCGTCGATGATTTCAAGAACACCGATCAACCGATTTGAATAATTCAAAAAACATTCGATTCGTATTGATGAGGAGATGTGCTGATTAGTTTTTGGTGAAGAAAAGTTTATTTTTCAATCTCAAAATAATCACTTTTGCATCTATTTGGATAACCCATATCAATGTAGAAAAATATTTATTTCGTCAATTTTGTTAATTATGTTTATTTCTTTTTTTCAGGATACTTTAATATCAGACTATTACATTCCAAAAGGAACTATGGTAATTCCTTTCCAATGGGCCCTACACATGGATCCTGATCTATGGCCGGAACCGGAAAAATTTAAACCGGAACGATATTTAGATGAAAATAATCAAATTAAATTACCTGGAAACTTGCTACCATTCCAAGCTGGTGAGTAGAAAATAAATTCTAAAAAATATTTTTGTTTATGGAAGTTTCGACACTTATTTATTTTTCCACTAAAATTTTATAACTGAAATTTGATTAATTGTATGCAATTATTTCAACAAACAACAATATTTTTGCCGATGTGCATTCAAAGGAAATAAAATCTTAAATTTCCACCGTAGGAGTATCTAATCTCGTTTGTTTTGATGTTAAATTGACAATAATTATTGTAATGAATCATAATATGTTTCGAGACGGATGTGTTGATTAATTATTTATTTACTAATTATATGTAATTCATATTAATTTCGTTTATCTGCTTTTTCCGATATCTCAAATGCCATTCACATCGGAATTGCATGGAGAAATGATGCAAGGTCGACTCATTATTTGAATAAAAAAAATTGAAGTCAAATTATTATTGGGAATTAAAGTTCCCAAAAAATTTTAGGTGCGAGAAGTTCTAGCAATTTGCCCTAAAGCACGATGTCACTTATAACTAGCTATTTTTCATTACAATTACATAATTTATTTTTTACTAACGCACTTTTCAAATAGAAATATTCCATTCATGTATATAAATTTTCATTAAATTTAATTTCCATAACAGCATGGGGGTCATATCTAATGGAAAATTTCTTACTCATAAACCTGCGACTTGCAACAAAATGCATTTCCTTCATAAATATTTGCGAAATTCACCATTATTATCTTTGTGGGATTTTTCCAACCGCAAATAAATTTTTATTTGTGAATCATATCTATTTATAAATAGACATATATGGAACAAATATTTATAACTAGTTGTATGTGGCACTTTGCTTTAAGGCAAGTTTCATTAACTTCTCTAGACAATTAATAAGAAATTAATTGATGAGTTTTTTTTTATAAGAATATATTTATTTGAAGGCGTTTTTAGAAACAAAATATTCAAAATTCCAAAACTTGGTGCACAGAAAATATTCTGTAAATCAAATCTCTATTTCAAACTCTGCATATCCATTTTAAAAACAATTGTGCTAATTTATTAATAGATTCACATATTTTTGAACCTCATTTTGTTTTTTTTCTTTATTATCATTATTACCGTCAATAACTGATATTAATCATAATTCTCCATGAAAAATTCAGCAATTTATGTAATTTAGTGGAAAAGATATTTATATGTTGAAGAAGGTTAATTTCTTAAGTATTTAAATTTTATATAAATTATTCTTAATTGAATTAGCAGTCTCTATAAATCAAAATTTTAGAAAACCAACTTTTTTATTTTTTCAAGTTATTTTTTTTAATTACTTAGATCATAAATTTTCAGAACGCTCTTCAATTTAACCCTTCAACCCTTGTTACACTTTTAATAATACTTAAATATTTGAATAGCATTTGCTGTTCTAGATTAACAAAATAAAAAAAATTAATAAAAACCAAAATATTCAATATTTTAAAGATACCACACAAAATTTCCTTCATTTCTTGCCTTAAAAAAAAACTTAAAATTTAGCAACTTAATTTTACTTGGTTACTTTATTTTTTACTTAGTTGTGCCTTAGTAACAAGAACTGATAGAAAGCTGCAACTTTTTATTATACTAATATTAAACAATTACATAGATAACATTAAATTAAAACGATAAACTTTTTACGCAAATCAACATTTGTTAAAATTCCACTCGTAGTGATTTATTACAAACGCATTCTTTGTAAATTGTGACGTGAATTAAAAGATTCTGTGAAATTATCAAATTAATAAAGTTTTATAATCGAAATATGGGATAACCGGGGAATATGTGATGGTTTTATAAAGATAAATATTATTCAAGTCTAAATATTATTGTTCAATTTTAATTATTATTTTATATCGCAATGGAGATGAGTTAAATCTGGTGTCGAAACCTCTGCAAATTTATTAAAAAGATCCCTTTGAAACTCATGAGAAATTTTGTTGATTTTGTATTAATATTTTATAAACTAGTATTTCATTAAAATATATAATATCTAACTTAATTCAATTTTCATAAAGGTTTAACAACGCATTTTTTTTACCGAAGCTGGAATCCAATTGAGAGTCGAATTCCAATTACAATCCAATAAGAATCCAATTGGAATTCAATAAGAGCAGTTCTTGTATATATACTAGGGTTCAAATTGAAAGATTATAATAAGAAACGTTGATGATTCTGGATTAATTTTATTAATCTTAGCTGGTGATTTAAATTAGAACAATTTATTTAACTTGCACTTAAAAGATTTAAAACTTTAAGACATGAATATGTTACATAACTGATGCTAGAGTAAATTATAAACTCTGTATATTTTACTTTAAGATTCAGTATATATTGTTCATATTCAAAACAGAAAATAACAAAAACAAACATTTAATACGCCTATGCATGAAATTACGTAAAAACAATAAAAATCAATGGTCGCACTTTATGTTGTTTTTACAATTTATTTTGTTTTTGTTGCATCAATCCCAAAAATTCGTTTTTTTATACAACAAAGTTTTACATACAATGTTTGCCATTAATGAAACTAAAATTTTTAATATCTTCTTAAATACTTAGTATTCCCCTATTTCCGATTTCACATAGACCTATCATAAATCATTGATTGACATATCTTCACCCAGGTCAACCCAGGTTGTCTAGTTGCTAAGCAATTGTTAAGAAATTCTAAGGAGCTGTATCAATTTTATAACAAAGTCATAAATTATTAATTGTTTAATAAAATGAAGAGATTAAGAAAATATCACAATGTATAGAAGACATAACTGGAAATGTAGTTCTTCTTGGGAATTTTTTATATTGGCTAATATTAGACAGAACATAAAAAGTAGAGTAGAGTTTTTTCTGCTACCAAGTTTGTGGATTTTGAATATTTTGTTTCAAAGAAAGTCTACAAATCTCATGTTGACTTGTAGAAATTGGTAAATATCAGAAATAAATTAGAGATAAATTCATAAAAAGAAGAGCTTAAGCAATGGGTACCTTGATGAATTTTCCGAAAAGGTGAATTGGAAAGATGTTTTTTTTAAACATTGATTTCATATTATATTACTAACTTTCCGTAGGGAATTAATAGCCCGAAAATCAAAGTTTTTGCATATATTGACGTTTTGAAGGTTTCTGAAAATTTTGGCATGTCTCAAAAAAGATGATGTATGTATGTGTGTATGTATGTATGTATGTAAGTGTTAAAAAAAAATTCGACAACTTTTATGATATTTTGTTGACGGTAGATACCATAGTCTTATAGATCATATTAAAATATTACGGCCCTACGACAAGTCGTTTAACTTCAAAAATTCTTCAAAGTTTGCAAAAATTAGTATCGTTGTTTTGGCATTTGTAAAATTAGACCTTTCATCGACGTTTTCTCAAAAACGCCCCAACCGATTTCATAAATTTAAAAGCCATTTGATGTATTTCAATAAAGACTGTCGTTTGTCAGTTTTGTGAGACGATCTGCCGAGCCGTTTCTTTGTAATTTGAGAAAAAGTGTTAAAATTTTCGTCCACATTTAAGCTTATACTACCGAATCGATTTTAAAAGATCAAAAACTTTTCGGAAGATATTATTCGGGAATGATACTGATTAGTTTTAGGTGAAAATCTACCAAACCGTTTTCTTGTAATTTACTGTTGAAAAAAAAATTAAGCCGATTTTTATGAAACTTTTGTTGGCGATATATATCATGTCTTATAGAACTTACTGAAATATTACGGCCTTACGACGAGACTTAATTTTGAAAATTCTTCAAAGTTTGAGAAAATGAGTAGTTTTTTTGACGTTTGTTAAAATTAAAATCAGACGATTTACTTGGTATAACGATAGAGTACTTGGTCTTAATGAACATACTACTAAACCATGAAAGCCCTACGGAAGCTGGTTTAATTATAAAAATTGTAGATTTTTGAAAATTGGCATTTAGAAAAGACTCCTAGTTAACGTGTTCGTTCGTTTTCAATTATGTGTAATAAATCCACTCGGAATACTTTTAATCACTCATAAATTAAATTATTTTTTATTGATTAAGTCGATTATTTACACATACCGAGAAGTTCATGTAACTTGTCTCAAGGCAAAATACCGATACCAACAAGTTTTATTTTGAATTTCCATTATTTCATTCTCCAACGTCAACCAATTTGATTACTATATTGACTCATATGGTCGTATGTGTTTTTCGTGCAAATCCACTATCTTGTTGCGACCATATGATTCCTCCTCCAGGGGCTATTGACCACCACACATCGTTCGGCATTTGATAAATCGAAAAGCATGCGACAATTTTATCATTAATAATGGTTCAATGACGCTGAAATGATTAAATTCTCTTTCTATTGCAAATTGTAATTGCAATTGCAATACGTCCGGCCGAAGTCTCGAGCGTTTCTATCAATCGCCGGTTGAGACGTGTCTGATAAAACCGTATTAAGTATTAACCCTTGGGCAGTGTGAGAGCTGGTGGAAAAATATTTTATTTTAAGACTAGTGGTGCATGGCACCGTGCCTTAAGTCAAATTGTTGGAACTTCCCGTATCAGAATTAAACATTCGAGCAAAAAAAAATTAATAATCAATACGTATTGATCAATGATTAATAGCAATTGTTTTCAATAATTTCAAAGAGATAATTATAATTACTATGTATGTATTCGTTCATCTAATATATAGTAACGATCTTATCGCTCAAAACACTTGAAAATGTTTACGTTAAGAAGAGTTGCTGAATGGATCCAACTGAGGATACATTTCTCACGATTAATTACGTTTAAACTAATCAGCACATCTTCCCATCAGTAGCAATCGCATGTTTTTTGAATCATTCAAATCGGTTGATCGATGCGCCTGAAATCGTGGACGAAACATTCCACGGTTTCCAAACATACATACACACACATACATCCATTTTTTCTAAGGTATGCCAAAATGCTCAGAAACCTTTGAAATGCAAAGATATGTTTTTTATTTTTTTGCGATTACTATAACTTACCCTACGGGAAGTTAATAAAACGTTACTCATAAAATCTTATATAGGGTAGGGCGAGCTCCTTGAGTAAAAAGATCCATCTCCGATATCTACAAAACAAGTATAGTTAGGAACTTTTTGACAACATTATTTGAAAGTGGAGGGCAAAAGATTATTACCAGCCATCACCTTGATTCTTACGACTTCGATATTCGAAGATAAACGGGAATTTTTAAAATGCCATAACAAAAGTATATTCTTCGTTTCTAGTTTTTTTGGTTGTGAGCTGTTGTTTAGTTTACTTGACCTGAACATAATATTTAAGTTTACGTTAGTTAATTGTTTTAAAAAATGCTAATGTTAATTTTAAGTTAGATTCAACAGTTTTTTATATAGCCTTTATAAAACTTACACGTGAGTGGCCAAACTAAACCTTTGTCCTCCCAAAGGTGTAAAAAATAAAAAATAATAAATAAAGTAATTTCAGTAAAGAAAGGCAATTTTACAAGAGATAAATCTAATATATAGTTATTCCAACTCTGCTGATGAATATTTCTGACGAATTATAAGATCAAGGTTATATACTATGTTATCTCTGTAAAAAACGTACCCATGAAATTTATATTTTGCATCGTTTTGCATTTTTGCAATAATGTAGATATTATTTCGTTTCGTTATGGGGTAAGAAGGGGCAGATGAGAAATATTAACAAAAAAGTAAAAAAACACATTTTTATAATTAGGAGTTAACTAGGAATTTTACTGATTAGAGATTTACAGTTGTTTGTTTAACATTTGTTATATTGCGATGATTTTTTTGGTATAGACAGTATAATTACTTAAAGTCAAAATGGAACTTTGTGCTCCGCTCTACTTTATTTGACAAAAATGATGCAGAATTGAAGTTTCCTAATTGTAGTGTTGTTATTAATGAGAAATATTTCGACATGATTTGAAGTGTGAAAAATTACACCTGATATTTTACTTCACGCATCTAATTTTGAGGCTTTTTACTAAAGCAATCAGAATTGTCGGATTGTCTCTATCTTGTCGATTATTTTTCCGAAAAAAAAAAAATTATATTTTTACTTAAATGTTTTAAAAAACATGTGCTAATAATTAAATGACAAAGATTATAAAATAGGTAATTTTTTATCGTTTATTTCACACATCTTTCAATTGGTTATGCTTAATTTTAAGGGCTAAAATGTAGTATTCTCATGAAATGGACATGTCTTTGAACACATATAACATTATTATTAACATATGCAAAATGACCTCTTTCAGTGCATAATTTGAAGCTCGAAGTTTTAAAATTTTTGCTCGAACTCTTATAATTCAAATACTAGGAGCGATTCCGTTAATTAGTCATTTTAAAATTTTGTAAAGTCCTGGGTGCACCATTTATATGTGGTCAATGGAATTTCTGAATAAATTGAAAAATCTAATGAATATTGATAAACATTTTTTATTATTAAATTTAAAGCCTTACAATTTTTTCCAGTTAAGTTCGAAAAACAACTTTGATCAAATAACCCCCTTCATTGCTCAAACAAAAGTTCACTCTTTCCATTGACCATATATTGATGGCGCATCCTGTATGTTTAACTAATGGGCTAATGCAATTTTTTGGATTTAAAATATTTATGAAAGATATTTTAGAAAACTTATCACCAATGTTCTTACTATGCGGATGACCATTAGTGAATACTCATGTTCAGTTGTAGAAATGCGCTTTGTACTGCCGGTCGGTCACGAGGTTAAAGTCGGTGATAAAATAAAAAATTAACCTAATGCTAATGATGCAAATATTTGTAAAATTACACTGGTAAATGGTGAATTTTGAATAATTGCTTAATTGACTTTTGATGATGATTTTTTTCAAACTTTCCCAGAAACTGACTAGGGTCAGCCCAGATTTGACCAAAACAGTCCTGGATTTCCACTAAGCATCACGTTTTTTTTTTCAAAGCAATATTTGTTCCCGAATCAAATATCTTATTCCAATTTGTCTGAAAATTTTGAAAATGCTCCTATTTTAAATATGTTTTAACTAGAATTATATTTACAAAATTTGGACCAAAAAATCTCTTCAAGTACCGAAGACTTCTATTCCAAATACAGGTTTTCAGTAAATTCATCCTCGAACAAAGATGTACCTAACTAATGATATTATGTAACATTATGATCAATCAATCAATATTTAATTAATCAATAATTAATTTTTTTAATTTTTTTTTCTTTTCCCAGGAAAACGTGTTTGTCTAGGAGAAGAACTAGCAAGGACTTTACTATTCATCGGTGCAGGAACAATTCTTCAGCAAGTCAATGTTTCGATGCCTGAAAATTATTCAAAAAGTGATGTCGAAAGTATATTGGATGGAATTTGTGGATTGACAATGGTTCCAGGTGACCATAAATTGCACATAACCAAAGTTGTAACAAGGGATCAATAATAAAAAATATACGGTTAGATTTTTTTCATTTTTGAGTGAATGGAGTAGTTCACTCCATTTTTTGCACTTATTGTTTTTAAGGTCTTTGTTTCACTTTTAATTAAATATGTATTTATTTATATAGTTATATTTATTGGTCTACTAACGTTGTCAAATAAACAAAAAATAAGATTAAAAAAAATATTTTATAGAAAATTCCATTTATCATTTATTTTTATGTCAAGTAAATAATAATAATATATCAGGTATCATTATTAATTCTTCTGTTACATATAATAATTATATTAACAAAATATGTGAATTAAAAGTTTTAGTCTTTATTTTAAATACTATATACATGTGTTATTTATTTTATGTTTAATAAATAAATACAACTTAAAATATGTGTCAAAATAAATTTTATGTAATGTTGTGTTTAAATTAAACAATAAAATATTATGCCAAGTAGAACTTTCATGTGTTATTTAAATTTTGTTAAATAAACAAAAATAAATGGCAAAATATAAATGTTATTTCATTTATTTGTTTTTACTCAAATACAGTTTAAAATTTTTAAAACTTATATTTTATATTATATGAACTTACTGAGATATAATAATAAAAATATTTGTCATAAAACAATTATGGTAAAATAAATAAATAAATAAAAATTGAATTATTGGATCAAACTTTTTTTTTCAAAATCTTGTGTTTAAATTTACCTCATCTTTTGTGTCAAAACATCCTATTTGATTCTTATTAAATTCTTATTTACTCTTTCTATTTAATCTTATTTAATTCATATTAGTAATATTGGTTGTTATAATAAATAATAAAATAAATATAAATTGTACTGAATAAATATTCCTTTTACTTTGATATAGAATTGTTTTAATAAATTTCCAATTTTAGATTCTAATTTGGTTATTGAAGTCCTTACATTATAATATTATTTATAAACGCATCATTTTTGCACGAATTTTGTATAAGATTTCAATTTTCAAATTTCGCGCTTCTTTCTTTGTTATAACAATCTGTCAACTTCAAGCGATTGCAATATGTCAAAAAATATTAGGATATAATTGCAAATGGCGACAGGATATACTGTAATTATTATTACATATTATATTGTCAAGGATATACTGTTATTTTAAATATTAAATATGTGTTATTATACTATGTTTGTGTAAAATGTGAGTGGAAATATGTGTTTTGGGATAGAAGAAACATCAATAGAGGTAAGTACCAAGTTATACTATTTTGTATGATGCAATGTTTTATATGCATGGTTTATGTTTGAGGTTATGTACAAAAAAATTAAATACAAAATACAATTCGGACTGATTGAAGACTTATATACGCTTGTATTTGTGATGTTCAATTAAACAATAAATGTGCATTAAATTATGTATTTTCTATTTTATAATTTATATATTTTGAGGTTTGTTATTGACAATAGTAGATCGATTGGTTGGATTTTTATTATATCTTAATGCCGAATTTTTAAATCGGCTTAAAGTACACTTTAGATTAATTTGTCAGCTGAATTTCAGAATTTTGTTAAATATGTTAATAACATGACGTTGAATTATATTTGTCAAACTTAACTAATAGTAAAAAGTCTAATATCATATAGATAAAATCATAGATAAAAGAAGAGTAATAATAAGGATAAAATACTAACTAAAATTATTTTCAAATTGCCCTCCTGTTTTTTCTACCACCTGCGGTTATCTTCAGGTCATTGCAAAACGTCAAAAAATGCATTTTATTTCGCCATTTTGTAATTGCAATAACAATTAGTTACGTCGTTTATTAGGTAAAATATTTATAAAATGTGCATGTACATGTGTATTTTGTGATAAAAGAAATATTAAAATTATTAAGATATGTACCACTTTATATTATTTTATAATAAGCTTGTTTTATCTGTGTGTATCCTGAGTCAGGACATATTGGCTGAAGGATTATTCACGTTTGTATTGGCGATATTGAATTAAATCACTAATGCCCTGTTTTAATATCCTATTTGATGTCCTGCCTTTGTGATTCATTTCTTGTCTTAGAATAAACAGTAAAAGAAATTCTGAAAAAAATATTATAGTATCTTCGGTAAAAGAACAATATCACACTTGATTTTACCACAAAACATAATTGCTTCAAATAATTTAGTCTAGATTTCCATAATCTAAAGTACATTTTTCTTTCTAATAATTTAATAAACATTATTGTTCATGTTCAAATCTTAGGTGAATTAATTTGTAAAATTTAGTTCATATGAGCACTTCAATCTAAAATCAACTTGCTAAATATTCAATGCCAAACAAATAAATTTTTGACAAATGAAACAAAATTCTAAATCATTTTTTAAATAAATAGATATTTTTCTGTATTGTTGAATAATTTAGTAAAGTAAATCGATATGCGACATGCATAATTTAAAAAAAAATAATGTCTATGTAATTTTAGACTTATTGCGTTATTTATTAGACTGAATTATATAATTTCATCTGCCAAACATATACTGTTGACTGTATCTTATATTATTTTAATTTCTGGCACATCTCAGCTGCTTTTTGGCAATAATAATAAAGACAGTACATTTTGCTTGTACATTATATTCTAATATTATCTAGGCTCATAATTTCAGCTAAATTCAAATTTCAAATGAATTGACATTTTTAGCAGATCAAATATTTTCAAACAATGATAAGTGGTTTTTTGTAATTTTTGCTATTTATTTCTATAATACTACTATAGTTTTATTGTTCTGAAAAATTTTCTTTGACAAACTCTAAAAAGAATTATCAAAATCCAAAAAGCCGTTTAGGAGAAGTATCAAATCATACACTCGTACATAAAAATTTTATATATAAGATATATTATATATATATATATATATATATATATACATATATATATATACATATATATATACACATATATACTCGTATATATACAAATGTGTATATAATGTATTTAGCTTCGACTATAAATTACTATTTTCTCAGAAACAAAAATCAAACCTTTTAGAAGATTCTTTCAAAAATTCCAGGATCATCATATATTACCATTAAACATTAAAGTTCTAAGAAGGGATGTATGTCTAGACAATTTTCTTCGAAACAAAGTAGTCGATAAAATGTGCTAAATTCCATCTGATTTTCAGAATTATTTATTAAAAAATATACAAACAAATCGCTTGATCAATTTAAAAAAAAACAAGAATTATAATAAATAAATAAAAGGTATACAGATATTCAAATATTTTTTGTATTAAATAAATAAAAATAAAAATTATATAAATATCATTGAGTAATAGATAATTTCTTTTTTGTCGTAGTGATATAAAATAATTAGCGAGTTCTAGAGAGATTATTTAATTTTAATTGATTTTTACAATGATATAGATTTTTTATTTTTATTATTCTGAATAATTTATATGAGACGAGCAATAGAGTTGTTTCTACAGATGTTATTTTTTGATGATTTTTAAAGATTGGTTAGTTTCTCCAAAAGTTTTCTTTAAATGCCTGAAAAAGATTTTTATAATATGCGGTAATAAATATAAACAACAAAATAAATTTCAATAAAATATTTCGTCTTGTTTTATTGTCATAATAAAAATATAAATAACAATCACATTTATAATGATCCACTTACAATTAATTCTTAAAAACTAGAAATATAAAAATAACGGATTCGACATTGGTGAAGATAACAAAATGATATTTGTACTAAAATATTTTTAAATAGTTTCGTAGTCGTTATTTAAGTAATCGTTGCCCTTAAAACTTAACATATCGTGGAATAATCGAAAAATCTATTTAAAAATACGAATGTACAAAAATGCAACAACTTCTTGACTACCTTCCTAAAGGTGCAGTCACACTGTGCGAATTTCATATGCGCGTAGTGTGACTGCATCTTTATGAATGCCTCTTTCTTTAAAACTAAAACAATTGAACACAGTGCGATTTTGTGAGTTTCGAAAATTTCAGAAAATTCTATAAATTATGTATCACATTTTTTCGAAATTTTGTTTTATATCGATAACAGCCAAAACGAAAAAACCTCTCGAAAACGAGAAGCGAACGCAATACAATAGTTTTTTTTTTAATATTAATTTAAGTTACGCCATGGATATTAATTGTCATCACTAAAATGTCATCGAGTCTTTTTAATTAATAAAACATAAATATTTAAACCTTTACTTAATGTACAAGTAAATGCATAAATTATCATAGTTTATTAATACTTTTGATCAAAAAAGCAGTCCTGCAATATCACTAGAAATTGCATTATTATAAATTTCAGACTAGCTTCCAAAAAATACTTTTTTACAATTTCTGGATGACATTCAAGTTGAAATTTTACAAAAATTTCAATTTGAAAATGGAAAAAAAACTCACGCTCCTGACTAGTACTATCTAAGTTGTTTTAATAATAATTGGTGATGGTGTTTTATATCTACAATTAATACTTAAATAATTATGAACACTTTTTTGAGGATTAAATTAAGAGATTTTCTTGGCCGTCTACTCTTCTCTCGCCGAATTCGAGATATCCAGTATAATGCTCTTAAAAAGGTTTCAGAAATCTATCCAAAAATTTGGACCAATATATTTTCAAACAATATTTCGGTGGTTTTATTTTCATTCCTGGTTAGATTTCTGAAATCTACATTACACATAGTTTTTACTTTTATTTTCTCACTTTTGGTTTAATCTTAAATTTGGTTTTTCGAATCTAACTTATAAATTCACTGCCGAATAAATACCGCATTTGTTTTCAAATTCGCGAATTCTCAGAAGTTCGTTCACCAGGCTCTTTCTCATTCAAAATTCAATCATTCACATTCACAACCCTTACTTGATAATTTGTCTTTTTTCGTTGTACTTAAAAACTACATAAATATATAAATAACAATGTAACGACTATGAAATGTATGAAGTGTGAAATATAACGAAATGAAATAGAACGTCCAACAATTTTGGCATAAGAAATAACACCAAAAAATTATCATTCTGTTCATCACATGCCACCAGATCCTGCAAACTTTGGCACATTCTTCTTGTCTTAAGGCACTATAACGTTTCCACAATCTTCTAGTTGTACTTGGAGAAATAACCAAAATTTGGTAACAAATTTGGCATTCCGAAACATGGATATTTATAAACGATTTCTAACTTAATATTAATTAAGTCTTATACTTTTAGAAAACGAGTATTTAATTTAAATACACAATTTCGTGAAAATTATCATGATTGGCACCATCATCATCAATGATTTCATGATAGTTTTTTCTAGTGTGCTCCAATATTCCTAAAAACTTCCTGAGATGAAACCAAGGGTGCATTCAACGGCCTTGGTGTCAGTACAACTTGGAATTGATCAGGACTGATTGTGATTCCAACGTTTCCTTTTAAACTTGGAACAGTTGCTCCTTCTGGTAAGGAGACGTTGAAGGTGTGCATCAGTGATGCAAAGAACAAGAAAAGTTCCATTCGTGCCAGGACGTCTCCAAGGCACATCCTTCTTCCGACTCCAAAAGGCATGAAGTATTCTGGTTTGTGAACTTTGCCTTCGGCGTCTATGAACCTTCCTGGATTGAATTCTTCTGGTTTATCCCATAACGTGGGGTCCATGTGGACACTGTTGATCAGGGGCACCACTTGGGAACCGGCGGGGATCAGGTAGCCGTTGAGATGGACATCTCTGTAAAGGAAAAAAGACACATGATTAGACTTAAAAATAAAAGAAATTAATTAAAAGATTATTGTTTTGTTAAATAAAACAGGGACTTATCAAGACTTTTATAATTATACTGGATGACCCGACAGACGTTGTCCTGTACCCATGTACAATTCAAATGCTCCAATTTTTTTTAATAACCTATACTGATGTTTACCAATTAGTTAAAAATGACTGTAAAATGTTGTAAAATGATTATTTTACACTACAGTCTATACCGAAATGCATATACATCCATATGGGTGATCTTAAATGTGCCACTGCTTTAAATAAAATGATGAATCTCAAAACCCACACTTAACTCTTTAATTATATTATGAAATTCAAATCAGCCACGTGAAACCACCAAACAAACAAATATTGAAATATGTTCAATAAAATAGTATATTAGAAATATACACTACAATTGATTGAACAAATTTATTTCCAATAGCTCAATTTATTTTATTGCCCAGGGTTATCCAATATTTTTAGTCATGAAGATGTAAAAGTATAAATAAATGATATTTTGTTTATTCACGTCTAAAACATCGATTTTCCAAATTTATCACACAAAAATTCAGCGTCTGCCTTTGTGGTTTATAGCATAAGATATACGTATTGAAAATTGCAGTTTTTTAAACAGTATAACGAATTCAGAAAGAAGGTATATATAGTATCTGCGATTTTTGGAGATATTTGCAAAAAACGATGGAAAATGCCAAAGAAACGAATTTTCAGTAGCTTGAAAAGTATTTGCTTTTTTGAAAAAAAAAAATTACACTACTGAAAATTATGTCATCCCCCCGGAAAGTGGCAAAGGAGTCTAAATTATTTGAACTTGAGAGTAAGATGAACCTAATTCCAAAAATTTATACAAATTGGAGCACTATAGTATATAGTAAAAAAAATTCAGACCCAAAACGCTTTATTGACTTGAGTAAATATTGCGTATCCAATGCCAAACTTATGAATTTTTGACACAATGAAACTACTAAATAATTTTTTGAAAAAGTAATTTTTGTTATATAGTGATTTAGTATAGTAAGGCAAAACACGACTGCATTAGTTAAAAAATAATAATCTGTCAAATTGAATATGTTTGATGCGCGATATCTTATCTTATATTATTTCAATTTTTGGCCCATCTCAGCTGCTTTTCGGCAATAATAATGTAGACATTACATTTTACTTATTCATAATCATGAATACATTATATTTTTATATTGTCTTAGCTCATAAGTGAATTAAAATATTTGGCAAATGTCAGTCTTCATTTGTTTTCAATGCCAAACAACGCCTCAAATATTTTCAATGCAAATCAATGATAAGCGGTTTTTTGTAATTTTTTTCGTTCATTTCTACAATCTAACTATATTTTTATAATTTAAAACATCCTAAAAAAATCCCTTAATAAACTTTAGAAAGATGTATCAAAATCCGAATAATCGTTTAGGAGGATTATCGTTTCATACACCATTACAGAAGAATTTTATATATAAGATGGAAATATATTTGAAAAATTTATTCCGAAAGATTGGCAATATTTAACAAAAAATTGGCGTTACTAAATTTAGCTTAATAAATTTGGTGGCGATTGACGATCCTCAATGCATTATAATAAATTTACATTTCTTTCGACCGATCCCACGTTGCAAAATATTTTTGCATGTGATTTTAAAGATGTATAAATATTGCTTTATATCACATACATTAAGTTATGTGTTACATACACGAAATAGGTTATTTTTGCGAATTATCATTCAGTGCACGTTAACGAGTAAGATATTTCAAAACCGGTCTGTTTGTACAACAAATCAACTACAATACACACGAATGCGACGTAAAATCCCGATAATATAGAAACTCACTCATTGTATTGTGTAACTTAAAAATTAAGCAAATTTGATTGTAATAGACACATCTGCATCCAAATGCTGATAAGATAAAATGTGAGCAAGACAATGATGCTGGTAAATCATCGGTCTTTGTTAGAAATGTTGTTATTTATTTTAATGACATTGTGATTCATTTGTATATATTAATTGTTTCTATTATTAAAATTACGCACTTGCATTACCAGAAACTAGAGCTAATTTGGACAATAGTTGAACGTTTTGTCTAAATCATTGCTCCCAACAGAAATTACTCCAATCAAATCCAATACCTCTAATCATATATATTTTCTGATAAAAATTCTTACCGTGTGGGTGAATGCGTCGTAGCCAGAGGAACAATACTTGATCTTCTCATAGCTTCTAAAATTGTACTTTCTGTAGTTGGCAAGAATGGCAAATCTTCTATCCTTGGTAAACGATCACGTCCCACAACTTGATCTAATTCTTCCTGAACTTTCTTCATGGCATCCGGATGCCTTAACATGAACACATTGATCCATAACAATGTCGTTTTGATGGTTTCCATGCCGGCTGAGAAAAGATCGCCTATGATCTGCATAATTTGTTGATCTGTAAAAGATAGATTTTGTGTTAAACACTTTATTTGTAAAATTTTTGATATAAGTAGTTTTTTGTTTCTTATGCTTACCGTGATCTTTTCCTTCAAACAATTCTCCATCACGTCCTTCTTCTTTGGCTTTTTGGATTTCCGCGATGTACGTGTCGACTAAATCCCTGATGTTACTTGGATCAAAGGTCCTTCTGTGCTCATCAATGACTTCTTGGTAGAAATTGAACATCTCTTCGCGGTTTTTGGCAATTTTGTTTCTGGCGTAAGCTTTTCCGGGAAGGTACTGGTATGTTGGTATGTAGTCGACAGTGTTGATTTCTCCAAAAAGGCGCATCCCTTCTTCGATTAACCAAGTAAATCGACGGAATCTGGGGTCGTCGATGGAAAATCGAACGGACATCATGATATTGCAGATGACGTTGCTCACGGAAACTGCTAAAACTGGACTTAGATCAGTCGGTCTTCCATTTGTGGCATTCAAGGTGGAGAGCAGTTCATGGACTTCAGTCTGAAGAGGAAAGAAAACTAGTTAATAATTAATTAGTATAAGGAATTTCCATTGGAGTAAATGGCGTAAATATAACTTCAACATTTTATTTAGATCTACTAAACTCACCATAATCCTGCGTTCCATCAATTTCTTCCCGTTGCCCATATAAGTCATACCGAACTGTCGCAACTTGTCGTGCAGGAACCTTCTCTGGTCCTTCCACAATTTACCTTCGCTGTTGATTATGCCTAAAACAAAATAAATACATTTATAAATTTTGCTCTCAAAAATAGATATTGCATTAAATATTATGTATGTTATCGTTGATGAAAACATATCTTTGCAAGATATCAATGTACGCAAACGCACTGAGCCGTGACAACTGGTGGGTAAAAAATTATGCATTTATCATACAAAATACATATGTAATTTCACACTTAGAATATGAACTTATGGCCTGGTCAAACAAATCGCAATTGATAATTGACACATTGATAGAGATATATTTATAATATTATTATCAAATAACTCAAGTGTAAATAAAAGCTTGGCTAAATTTGTGAATTGTAGAATTATGGTAAAAGATAAGTTAGTTTTATTTTTCTTATTTTATAGATCTATAAAAATTGAAAAAATTCAATGTAGTCAAAATTAAGTGGTTAAGTCATTAATCATCTGCCTACTATTATCACCAAATTTTAAACTAGTGGTGTATGGCATCGTGTCTTAACGCAAATTGCTGGAACTTCCATTACTGTAACGAAATGTTAATATTAAATGTTTTCATATAGATTATTATAAATACTGTAAAGTTGTGTAATATTTATAAGAATTATATAATTACATTAGAATTATAAAGTTAAAATTATTCACTTAAAGTATATAAGTATGCTTTGAAACTTTAACCAGAATTAAAATTGAAATCTCAAAATTTTTGTTACAAAAAAAAATTACATGAAATTTTTTATTAGTAATTATTCCATCAACACAAGCAGAAAGTTTTATGAATCATTCAAATCGGATGCTTATTTCTCTTAATAACTGCCATTTTTTGTACATTTAGCTCTGTGTCTTCTAAATGACTAGACCTGCCTTTGCCAAAAACTAATCACCACATATCCCTATCAATAGGAATCGAGTGTTTTTTGAACCATTCAAATCGGTTGAACATTTTGAAGACAAAATTAATTTAATCATTATGGAAAAAAATATTATTGCTAAGTTTTATATATACAATTTTTGAATTTTTATAAATATCTAAATATATACGATGTACAATTGCAATTCTATAATTGAAGGTTGATCTATTTATATAAATCCGATGCAAATAGAATAGTTGATCTGACCTTATGCACATTGTCAACCGGCAATTTAGAGTCAAGGAATTATTATATTAGATTCCTATAAATAACCCCAAGATATAAAATATGCATTCAAAATAAATTAACAAATCTAAATTTATTATCCTTTTTAGCGTTCTTTAATCGTTTTATAATAACACTATGATTTTATTTTTATTTATTCTTTACATTATTACAGAATTGTTATACCTGATTTTATCTCGTTTTAACATGTGGCTCACGCACAAAATTCGTTGCACAACAGAAAAAAGAACCGATCTTCAAGTTTGTAATTTGCGATTTGTCAATATACGTTAAAAGTTACGATCACACATGAAACATCATAATGTCTTACAACACACAAATTATATATATATATATATATATATATATATATATATATATATAATCTAATGTAATGTATACATCTTTTTTTATGAGAAGCCGTCAGAATAAAATGACTGATTGCATGATCAGGTGTCGGTCGGTATAAAATTTAATATATTTTGCGATTTTCGAAATATTTTATTCGTATATATTGCGTCTATAGTTGGGTATTTGTTCATATATAATTTGGCAATAAATGCAAAACAATATAAAAATAAAAAAAAAATTGGCAGTAATTTGTACTTATTTGTTGGGTAATTTAAATGGGAATTATAGTATATTTTTATTTATTGTAGACGATGCGCAAGTTTTGTAATTTTGATTTTTTTTGTATAAAATTCATCTTAACTTAATTTTCGTTCAATTTGATTCTTTTCGTACTTATAGTAGTGTTCATTTCATAACCATCACTGTTATTTATTTTTCACAATAGATATGTTAATTTTATAAAGAAAAGTTGAATGTCTTAAGTATCAAAGCAAAAAAGTTTTTTTATTCTCTCTTCTATTTACAACTGTCTAGTTAAGGACATTTAATAAATTTGTGAAATTTACAATTTTATTAAATGTCCTTAAGCAAAAAAGTAATAATAATTTTTCGATAATTTTGATATTTTAATTTTCCATTTAAAGAAAAATGCAAAAATTAAAACACCACGATTATCACTGAATTGTTATTTGATTTGTTTTTTTTATTTTATCATGATAACTATAAGGTTTACCATCATACCAGGACGTCCAATCACCGGATTGGCATTTGATTTAAACATTCTAATTGTTACCGATTCTAAGTATTACCAAAAATTTGCTGATGTTTAATAATGGAATAAGCGCAAATAAAAAAAAGTTGAAAAATTATTTCCTTAAATTTGTACTACACGATATATTTGCAGAAGGTCCAAAAAATATCACCCAAAACGATTTTTTTTTTTTTTTTAACCAACTAGTAGATTAAAACTTTTACTACTCACCAAAACCATCTAAGGTCTGCATAAACGGTGTATCAGGTCTCCCCGTAAACTCTTCCCTCCTGAAAGCATCCCTGATCATTTTATAATCACTCATCACAACCGTCAACTGGTTCCCAAGACGCGCGCTGAACAAGCTTCCATACCTCTTGGCCAACTCCAGATACCTCGTATGTTTCTCGTGTCCAATAAAAGCCAAATAGCCCATAACTGGTAAACCCCATGGGCCAGGAGGTAGCATCCTGACCTCCTTGTAGGCTCTGACCAGATACTGTAGCATCAGCACCAGGAGCAAAGCACATGTGAACACTGTCAGTAAACTTCTGGCGTCCGGCGTCCAGGTCTGCTGGAGACCGCGCCAAGCGTATTGGAGGATTGCTGATTTGGTATACATTTTGGGATGGGGTAATAGTCTTACACTTAGGATAATAGTCTTACACTTAGGAGTAGAACACTTTTGGTTGTGTCAAAAATTTTATGAACACTTGTTGGTGCTTTAATAAATATGCGACTTCATTATTAACGTAAGAAAGTTTGCGGTGCACGTGGGTTTATGGGGATAAATTCACACACGAACAAACACTTGGTTGGTTAAAATTTCTTTAAGTCACTTAAGTCTTTGATCAAATTTTGTTGTAAAAATTAAATTAAAAAAAATAATGCGCTCTAGCACGAGGCAATAAATGTAAAGGCACTGAGATGTCTCGCACGGAATCGGCGTCCTTGCCTTCTTATATACAAAACGCATCGGACTATTAGAGTGGGGACGTCGAGTATAGCGCAGACGGTACGATTTATTCAGCGGGAGTGATTAGTCGTTCGGAAGGTTTGGAGGCGGACTGTCGCCTTCAAACCTTCTCTACAAAATTTGACTTTTTTAATTTTTAACTTCCCGTAGGGTAAGTTATAGTAATCGCAAAAAAATCGAAAATGAAAATTTTTGCATTTCTCGACGTTTCAAAGGTTTCTGAATACTTTGGCATACCTCAGAAAAAATGGATGTATGTGTGTGTGTGTGTGTGTATGTGCGTGTGTGTATGTATGTACGGATACAAATTTTCGTCGACGATTTCGGGAACACCGATCAACCGATTTGAATAATTCAAAAAACATTCCATTCGCATTGATAAGGAGACGTGCTGATTAGTTTTTAGCAAAGTCAGGTCTAGCTGTTCCGAAGATACGGGGCAAAAAGTGCCGAAAACGGTAACTCAGTTTTTAAGAGAACGGAGCGTCCTATTTTAATAATTCAAAAAACATTTTACTTGTATTGACAAGGTGAAAAACCGATCAAATTTTCATAAAGGCTAGCGGTTTCGGAGATCTAATGAAAAAAGTAAAAAAAATGCCATTTGGCGGTCAAAAATGATCATTAGACATATGCACATCAAATTATCAGATATTTTATAGAGATTTTAACAATAAGTATAATTTTGGTTTACATTCCTATGGGTTCCGTACCAATGTTTACGCGTTAGACTTCGACGCAGCGCTTACGCGGTTTGATATTTCGTCTTTATGCAGTTAAAGCAGTACGATTGCTTTGAAAAAAAGTTTAGATCTTTGGAAATATGTCAAAATAAAGAAAACATTTTTTTTCAAAAAAAAAAAAAATTAAAAAAAAAATTTTTTTTTAATTTTCATATTAAAAAAAAGTAATTTTTTGCATAATTGTTTGTCAAAAATCTTATTTTTTCGAAGTAATTTTTTTTCAAAAATGTTAATCGTTTTTAAAAAAATAATAATTTTTGGTACGGGAAGTTCCAGCAATTTGCCTTAAGACACAATGCCTTAATTGCCTTAAGACAGAATTCCACTTACAGCTAGTTTTTTTATATTTTAAATTTTTTTGAAAATTTCGAATTTTTTTACAGCGATCTCATTACATAGCTGTTGTAGAGTTGAAATATCGAAGCGAGTAAGCGCTACGTCGTAGTCTAGGGTGTAAACATTGGTACGGAACCCATAGAAATATACACAAAATTTGTACTTATTATTAAAATCTCTATAAAAAATCTGATAATTTGATGTGCTTATGTCAAATGATAATTTTTATTCAGCGGGAGTGATTAGTCGTTCGGAAGGTTTGGAGGCGGACTGTCGCCTCCAAACCTTCTCTCCAAAATTTGACTTTTATAATTTTTTTATTATATTTTGAATTTTTTTGAAAATTTCGATTTTTTTTACAGCGATCTCATTACATAGCTGTTGTAGAGTTGAAATATCGAACGTCGTAGTCTAACGTGTAAACATTAGTACGGAACCATTAGAAATATACACAAAATTTGTACTTATTATTATAATCTCTATAAAAAATCTGATAATTTGATGTGCTTATGTCAAATGATAATTTTTATTCAGCGGGAGTGATTATAATCGTTCGGAAGGTTCGGAGACGGACTCGCGTAGACTGGCTTCGCGGAGCCGTAGACGCTTCGAACTTTCGTAGCACGCCGACTTGCCACCGTCAACTTGTGTTTCACGTGTGAAATAAATAAATAATTGTATCAAAATCAAAAATTGTATCATCGTCCAATAAAATATTTACTAGTTGTGCGTGGCATCGCGCCTTAAGACAAATTGCTTGAACTTCCTGTACCGCAAAACATTTTTATTAAAAAAACTTTTAAAAAATTTCAAAACTTCGAAAAAAATAGATTTTTATGAATTTCAAATTTGTTCTAAGAAAATTGACTTTTTTGAAAAATTTTAATTTTTTTATATTTTTTTTTTTTTTTTTTTTAATTTTTCTTCAGAGCGATCTCGTTGCATAGCTGTTTTAGAGTGGAAATATCGAAAGCGCTACGTCGTAGTTTACCGTGTAAACATTGGTACGGAACCCATAGAAATATACCCAAAATGTACTTATTATTATTGTCTCTATAAAATATCTGATAATATAATGTGCATATGTCTAATAATCATTTTTGACTGCCAATTGTCATTTTTTTAAAAAAAAATTATTGGGTCTCCGAAACATCTGAACCTGCCTTCCCAAAAATTCCATCAGTTGTTCACTTCGTTAATATAATGATTCAAATAAAATGTTATTTGAATCATTCAAATCGGACGCTCTATTTTCCCAAAAAACGAAATACCATACTGGCACTTTTTACCACGTACCTTCAAAACGACTGAACCTACTTTCTCCTAAAAACTAATCAGTACGTCTCCGAATACAACACAAATCAATATAATATAAAGTCAATACGAATCGAATATTTTTTGAATTATTCAAATCGGTTGATCCATGTTCACAAAATCGTTTACGAAAATTTGTATCCGAACACACACATAAATACACCCATTTTTTTTATAAATGCCAAAATGTTCAGAAACTATTAAAACGTAAAGATATGTATAAATTTTAATTTTTATTTTTTTGCGATTACTATAACTAACCCTATGCGAAGTTAATAATTTTCAAAATTTTATCATCGTTCAATGAAATATTAACTATTTGCAAGTGCTTGGCATCATGTCTTAAGGCAAATTGCCGGAACTTCTTTTATCGAAATTTAAAATTTTTGAAACAATGAACAAAATAGATTTTTTTTTTAAAACTTTTGATTTCTCTTCAATTTATGTAATTTTTTAAAATATTAGAAGTTGTCTTAAATTTTAAGTTGCTTGATTCTCACTGTCAAAAATTTTGACCACATTTGTTTAAGCTATTTAAGTCAATTTTAAACATCATATATCTTGGTGCAGAACCCATGTTAGAATGTTAACAAATATTGTACATTTGTCTGTGAATTTCAAATATTTTACATCTCTTCAATATACATATCTGATAATTTTGATGTACATATGTCTAATGACATTTTTGATCGCCGGATGGCATTTTTAACAGTTTTGATAGATTAGCTTTTCCAAAAATTTGATTAATTCTTTACTCTATCAATACAAGTTAAATGGTTTTTGAATGATCCAAATTGGACGCTTTGTTTTCTCAAAAAACAAATTGCCATTTTTGACACGTTTTGCCCCGTATCTTCGAAACGTCTGAACCTGCCTTTGCCTAAAACTAATCAGAGCATCTTCGCATCAATAGAAATTGCATGTTCTTTGAATCATTAAAATCGGTTGATAAGCTCTCGAAATTGTGGGCAAAATTTTGTATACTATCATACATAAATAAACACATCCACAAATATACATACATCCATCTATCAAATTTTCCTGAGGTATGCCTGTTCAGAAACTTTTGAACGGTATGCAAACTATAATAAGAAGTAAATAATATTTACAATCTTATCGTTATTCAATTTCACTAATTTAGTGATTATTTAGTGATATGACTTTATTACAAATTAGCGCTATTTAGAGAACAAATTAGCAGACTCTATCGCGAAGAAATAATCTGTTCAACAAAACATATTTTTAATTAAATTTATGGATTTTTAGATAAACTTTAATATGTTTTGTAGATATTTAATTTTTTCCATCACCGAATGACTGACTGACGATTGTTAACCGATTACTCAAACTCGAAAACAAACCATGATAATTAAATTATAAGTTAATTGTATGCATAATTTATTTTGATTGATCGGATTATACGTTCTTATCAGTATATCACATTTTTATATTATTGATTTTATTAAATTTCGCAAAATTTAATATACTTGAGCTTTTTAATAAACAAGAGTGTATTGCTAGGATAGGATAGGATAGGAATATAATTGTCTATTCATGTACCTAGTTAATTATTTTTTCAATAAATATATATTTAAAATTATTATGAAAACTCTATTTTTTAAGCATGATTGTATTTCAGTTAGAAATACTTTCAAGCTAGAAGTGGTCATACAACTCTTGAAATAGAATATATAATTTAAAATATATAATTTTATCAAAAACAAATTGTACGTTTTTGTTCTAATATAAATTACTGACAATGTGATATAAAGAGCTTTTTATGAAATTGTCGAAATCTTTAGGTAGATTTGCACCCGAGCAAATATTTGCAATATACTTAATATACGAGATTAAGTCAAAATTCATTTTATATTCATTTGCAGTATACAAATGCACGCAAATTATTTTTTAAAATAAATATTCGACGCAAAATCCCTCAAAGAACCGAAATATTATAAACACCTGCCGTCAAAGAAGCGCTTTAAGTAAATGAACCACGGTTTACAGATCGCAACAAGATTCTACAAGAAAATAACAGAAGTAGGGATCCCCACTCTGATTAACTTCTTAAGAGAAAAAAAGCATTTTTACGGAGAAGTTCACAAAAGTGTCGCACACGTCTTAAAGACGCCGAGAAGGAAGGATGATATACTATAGACAGAGGGATTTAAAAAGTACAACAAATATACTTCTTTAAGTCGGTATTCTGGTCTAAATAAAAAAAACGATTATTTTTGAATATGTGTATTTGAATATCTGTATAAGGGGATTTTTCAAAAATTTAAATTATTTTCAGAGATATAGCTGTTTAAACACGATAATCTTCTGCAAAACTTCATATGCGTTTTTCTCGATACTGTCTTTTTCAATACGATACTCACGATTTCTCAACTTCTACCGGATCGATTTTTTTTCAAAATTTTACCAGAATATTTTTTATACACTTCTTCTTGGTATGAACAAATCCTGACTCATCCTAAAATTACGATTTTTACTTTTCACAATATATTTTTTTTTGTGCAGTCGTTCTTGAAGGTAATTATGAAACATATAAAATAAATGTAATTATAATCACAATTCATTCACAATTCACTTTTGCACTGAGGATTGTGCAATCCTTTGTCGACAATGCCTATTGTCGTTACAATATGATTTAAATGAAGAAAACATCGTATGAGCCTCTTAAAAAACTTGTAACAGCAATCATTTTAATGCTTATTTTGAGCACTATAGAACATCAATCCATTTGAATGTGTAAAATGTAATACCTGGCCGCTTAAACGAAAAAGAAAACGAGTTTGCTATATCTAGCTCAATATTGTTCCTAGAACACTTTATAAAACAACAAATTATTTAGATTTTAAATTGAATGAATTGAATTTTGTTTATTACATGATTTTCGTTAAAATGTATATTTTTGGAGATATTTGCAAAAAAACAAAGAAAAACGCCAAAAATATATTAATTTTCAGTAGCCAGTAACTTGAAAAGTATTAGTTTTTTTCAAAATCTTTATGAAAAATTTTTTCTTAGGATTAGTTTTTCTATCGATATACGACGTTATTTTGAAAAAATTAAATTACACCACTGAGAAAAGGGATGCCATCTCCTCGGGGGATGATGGCTAAGTCCAAATTATTCTCACTTTTCAACCTGAGGGTAAGATGAACCCAATTCCAATATTTTATGTAAATCGGAGCACAGTAAAAAATTCAGACGGATTTCTTGGCAAAAACATAAACTTCTTATTGTGGAAGTTACACTATGTATTGGAATATATTTCCAATTCATTCAATTTGCATCGATATCAAAATAGCAAATATCAATTTTTTTATTAATCTTATTAAATATCTTACAATCAATTTTAAATCGATCAAATTATTTCTATCCCACAATTTTCGAATTTCACGAGCGTCCGCGTATATTAGTTTTGAAAACAATGAGTGCATTGAACCTCCGTATGTCGTACATATGTTGATACAGGTCACAATTTTGTACTTAAAACATAACTATATATTGTAGTATATGATAACGATAATATTAAATATAATTTAACAATAGAATGGAAAAAGTTTATAACAATATCAGGACCAGTTTAAGACCAATTGCAAATGTACGTGTCTGATTAACGGTCGCTCGATGAAGTGGATTTATGTGGAGTTATTGACACAGGTTATGGTCGGAATAAATTTATACAATGAAGTTAAAAGAGAACCACATATATTTAGATTTTTTCCCTCATTTTCCATGTTTTTATCATACACATTTCAAGTTCGTTCTGTATTTACACTTTTAAGTTTCTAAATTTTGTATGCTTTCTTCTTTGCCATGGTTCATTCAATCCTCTTAGTTTTCTTTTGACATCGTCTAATATGAATCTAATCTAGTTTTCTTTTCATATCATTCTCACATAAAAGTTTTGTAAAACTTTTTTGCCAAGTCGTTCAGTTTAACTCGTTCACTGATTCGCACGCATATGTTGCGTGAGACTGTTGTCAATAGCCAGGCCCTGAACGCAATAGATGCGTTCGCCTTTCTTGCTCATCAGAGTGACGTTTTTAGTGAATTAAAATTGAAATTTTGTACTGTATTTTTTCAGGCAGAAATAGTCCTATTTATCCTATTTTGGTACAATTTTTGTTTTAATTTTTATTAAAAACATATTTTTGCCATTTAATTTTTTTGTCGAAATTAGGCAAATGTCTACATTTTGTTAGTGGAATAAATCAGTGGCGTCATTTTTTTTATTATTTTTATTTGAAGCAAAAACATTTTTGATGTAGTTTGAGTTATATGTATAATTTGAATTTAGCACCATATGGGGATAATTAACTTATATGTTAATTTATCATACAAAAATTATGAATTTTAGTATTTGTTGTTATACAATGTAGTATAATCATTAAAAATTTCAGTCATTTTTTTGATGAATTTACTAATTTACTAAAACAAAGTAAAGCATTTATGTTCTAAGTTTATCTGTAAAACAATTTTCTAATAGAAAAGATCCCCTTATAGCAACAAAATTCATTATTATTCATTTTACATTTGTTTCCAAACTTGTGAATTGCGCAAAAACTTTTCGTAGCGCTTTGAAAGACAAAATGTTTTTAAAAACTCTTCTGAAATTTTAAACAATTTTTGCTCGCTGGCAAAATTTTGCACATCAAAACTGTGTCAACAGGTTGCACGTAACTACAGTTTTTGAACCAGTTTCCTCGTACGTAACACCATACTGTTTTAGAAACTGTGGAAAATGATTTGAAAATTCAGAGACTGTTGCCAAGGGAGGAAAAATGTGGATTTTTCGAGTTTTTATTTTTTATCGGTATCATTATAGCATTAGGACACTTGAATTATTTTTTTAAATCATTTTTATTTGTATTTATAATTTATTTAATTAAAAATTTAAGGCAAAGAAACCGTTTTTAACGATTTTTATAAGTTTCTTCGTCGCAGTACAGAGAAGTTTCAAAAATTTCAAAATTATTGAAATCCTCATTTTTTTAAATGTTCAAAAGAGTTTCTATAAAAGGTTTTCTATAAAATTTAATTTTTGGGTCGGTAAGTTCCAACAATTTGTTTTAAGGCACTATGCAATGTACCACTAGTTTCGTTTATAAATTTAGCATAAAAAAGTGAAGTCAAGTAAAAAATGCAATACGCACTTATCATAATGTAAATTAGGGCTTTTGATATGGGATGACCTCACACGCGCGTCTTTTAAAATTTGTAAAACAAAAAATGTTCTAAACCAGTTCAAAATCTAATGATGCAATTTTAATATACGTCTATTTGTACTATTATTAGTAGTTTATCAATCACTAAAATCAGTCAGTGTTTCTTATATATGAGATATTTATAAAATAACTATGACAAAATTATGCAAGTTTTTTTTATCTTCCCATAGGGCAAATTATAGTAATCGCAACAAAATCGAGAATGAAAATTTTTATATATCTTTACGTTTCAAAGGTTTCTAGACATTTGGCATACCTTAGAAAAAATGAATGTATACATACATGTGTAGGTGTGTGCGGAGACAAATTTTGGTCGACGATTTCGGGAACACGGTTCGACCGATTTGATTAATTCAATTCGATTTGTATTGATAAAGAGACGTGTTGATTAGTTTTTGGCAAAAGCAGGAGAACGGATCATCCGATTAAATTAATTCAAAAAACATTTTGCTTGTGTAGACGGCGTGCAAAAAATGCTTTTACGAAAAATTTTGTAATTTTGAAAATTTTCAAAAAAAACTAAAGTTTCAAAAAATTATAATTTTCGAATATTTTCATTATTTTCAAAAAAAATCTAAATTTTGAAAAATTTCAAAAAATATCAAAATTAAAAAAAAAATTGAACAAATATCTTGTAAACATACACATACGTTGTTTGTAGAATTCGCTTGTCGCCCAATATAATAAGTAGTTATAAATTTACAGTATGTATTTATAGTAAATAATCCATTTTTAATTATTTAAAACAATTATTATTATTTTCATTCCTTGAATATTTAATAACGGTACGGGAAGTTCCAGCAATTTTTCTTAAGGCACGATGCCATGCACCACTAGTTTTCATTTTTGTCAAAAGATATATTCTTTGTAGTGTTACTACCCACTACAAAGAATATAGAAAGAATTGAGAAAAGTGTCATGAACTTTCCAATGCGTTTACATAATCAACTTAATCAATAAGAAAAAAATGCTACTTACAACTTACAACTAGTTATTTTTACTAATTGCAAAGATTGCATATACATGTCAATTTTTTTTATTCCAAATATATACAACCCTGCAAAGCCTATAGCAACGGTCAGATTCGTGCAGAAACTCCATCATTTAATATTTGCATTGTGATTTACGTTGAATAAACGAAATAAAATTGTTCCAATAAGATGATTTATCATTAATACCAGCTCGTTCAAGTTTATAGACTAATATGCAAACATACCTCCACGGGGGCATTGAAATTTGTGTTTTCTCAGTTTGCCGGTCATTCAATTGGTTCGGTGTTTGCTCGATTCAATATTTAAGTTGTGCTATTTACATGATCTATCTTTTTTTGTTGAAAGATTGTGGACTGACCAACTCAATGTAATGGAATTTTGTATATTGATTCAAATCTCGATTTTATATAATATAATGGTACTATTTTGAAGACTTGTTATTGTCATTCACTTGTTCACACGCGTAAAACTTATTTGCTACTGTACAAGATAGTATTTAAGTAAAAATAAATACATCATATAACAATTTTGAATAATGTTTATTAGTAATATGGTAACACTCGTGATGCACACATTTATTAATGTCAACTATTATACACATTCATACAATTATAAATTATAAATTATATATTTATAATAAAAATATGTATAATATTTTAAAACAATAATGTAATCAATCCGATTAAATTAATCAAAGTCATACTTCAAATATGATATGATCGGTTGTCATTGTAATTAGCATTTAGAAATGAACCTTCCTTAGAGGAATGAAGTAATTGCTGATTAATAAATTCTATAATATTCGTTCACATAATGGATTATGTTTAACAACGTCTAAACAAAACAACACCCAACATGTAATAATTGTGTTTGAAAAACTTCTTGTAATTAAGATTAATATACATTCATTGACTGATGGTATTTTTTTACATTTTTTACATTTTCTGCTGGCGATATAATATCATTCTTTGAACAGCTGTGATACCTGTATTGCCTAAAAATATTATCCATTTTAATAACTTCAAAGATTTATAGAAACTACGAATGAGATATAAATTATATCAATAAACTTATGTTTCATACACGGCGTAAATGCTGCATCTGTTTTATTATTTTCATTATAATAATTTCCAGAGAATAGGGTAAAATATTCTTCTGATTCAGGCCTATGTACTCTCTTGTAATCAATTAAGTTCATAGCTGCAAAAGTGTAGGCTTTACCAATAGAATTTGTCTCCAAATTCTTTTTGAATTTTAACATTTGCATTCGTATACATTTCTATATTAATATATGTTAAAATTTGTCCATTATATATAGAAATACAGTTTCTAGAAGCAATTAGTTGTTGGCCATCCAACAATGTAAATATATATCGACTGAACCAATATTTAACAACTTCTGTATGTAATATACAAATAATCTGAACTGTCGGCCACAGCCGAGATTTGTATTTGAAATAGATTGAAAAAAACTGTAACAGACTTAGCGGTATTTATGCAATTAGAAATATCAGTTATAATATGAATTGTTTGGTCAAAAGGCTTTGACAAAAAATAATAAACAATAAATGAATAATTCAAATCGGTTGATCCGTGCTTTCGAAACACACGCACATACAATTACACACATACATCAATTTCTTCTAATTGTAAGGTATGCCAAAAAGTTCATAAGACCAAACGTAAAAGTATGCAAACTTTACATTTTTTAACTTCCCGAAGGAGAAGTTTGTTTTTATTTTTTTCTCGACCTTTCAAGCCATTCTGAATCGAATGAGACCAAATTTGGAAAAAGTATGTGTGTGTGTGGACCGATTTCAAAAATTTAAATGCCATTCAATGTATCTCGATGAGGGAGGACTATTGTTTGGCAGTTTTGTGCGACGATCAGCTAAGCCGTTTCTTTATAAATAGCAGAAAAGTGAAAAATTTTTCGTCCACGTTTTAGCCCGCAATTCTGAATCGATTTTGAAAATTCAAAAACCGTTCGAAAGATATTGGTTAGAAATCGTGCTGATCAGTTTTTGGTAGAGATCGGCCGGGCCGTTTTCTTGTAATAAAGTGTTAAAAAAAAGTCTTATTATATTATAGATAATACTAAAATATTACGGCCCTACGACAAGTCGTTTAATTTTAATAATTCTTCAGGGACTATTGTTTGCCAGTTTTGTGCGACGATCTGCCGAGCCGTTTTTTTTTGTAATTTGAAAAAAAAGTGTTAAACTTCTCGTCCACATTTAAGCTCTTACTACCGAAGCGATTTTACGAAAACAAAAACTGTTCGAAGGATATTAGTTGGGAACGATACTGATTAGTTTTAGGTGAAAATCTACCGAGCCGTTTTCTTGTAATTAACTGTTGAAAAAAAATTAAACAGATTTTTATGAAACTTTTTTGGGGGATATATATATCATGGTCCTATGGAACTTACTGAAATATTACGGCCTTCCGATAAGTAGTTTAATTTTGAAAATTCATCAAAGTTTAAGAAAATGAGTAGTTTTTTTGATGTTTATTAATATTAAAATTAGACGGTTTACTTGGTATAACGATAGAGTACTTGGTTTTAATGAACATACTAAACCATTAAAGTCCTACGGAAACTGATTCAATTATAAACATTGTTGATTTTTGAAATTTGCTTTTAGAAAATACTCCGAGTTAACGTGTTCGTTCGTTTTCAATTATGTGTAATAAATCCACTCGAAATACTTTTAATCACTCATAAATTGGTTTATTTTTTATTGATTAAGTCGATTATTTTCACATATCGGGAAGATCATGTAACTTGCCCCAAGGTAAAATACCAATACCAACTAGTTATAATAATTTGTTTCAGAACTAGTGCTGAAGTTGAGTTATTTTTCTGTTTGGGGTCACACGTCTCTGGTAAACAAATTGTATGTTTTTTTCTGTAAATTTCTCGTCTTGTAGTTAGTGTGCTTATGGTTAATTGAGTTTCACCGCATATTCTGGAGCAGTGTCCGCCAATTGTCAATAGCTAATTTCCAATTGCCATTCAATATTACATAATTCGTCGACGCAACTTGCGGTTCAATGCGCTAACCGAAAATTATATGGAACATTAAACAGCAACAACGACCAATAAATTGCTAACTGTCAAATTTTAATCAAATACTATTGAAAATGACATACGGCGTTTGTAGGCAGGCACGCGCGCCAAACTGTTTTTTTTTTTGAATTCTCGTGACAAAAATCGGAATAAGCATTCGGAAATAGAATTTTTCGTACAGTACAATTGTTTATATTGTTTAGCATTAACACATGTATGTAATTTACACCAAATGTCGTAACTTCTTACTATTAATAACAAAATCCATATAAAGCTCGATGCACAAAATATATACAAACAATTACAGTAATTAATTGCTATTAGTTAAAATGATAATTATATAAGTATAAATTGATCACAAACACGGCCGCTTTGCCATTACTTCAATTTTAATTGTTTCCGCACTCCATAGTGGCGCCACTAACTGTAGCACGTAAATTTACCACTAGGTTTAATTCTAGATAATATTCATATAAATATTTAATAAAGAGAAGATAAAACTGATTATCTTGAATAAATGAAATGAGAACAAAATATACGCGTATAAAATATATTTTCAACGAAATCACACGAGAAAATTTATTTACTTCCACCTTACCTTGCTACAAAACTCCATCTAAACACACCTATTTCAGAAAAGAGTATTATTTTTTTCAAAGTGTATTTCAACCCACTGCAACAGTTCGCTCATATTTATTAAAGCATTTGACTGTAATATTTTTATTACATTTTTTGTTTCTATTAAATGTTGCGCTGCCCTGGTTGCAATTAGTTAATTGTCAAAATTAGGCAAGTTCAATGAACCGCGATAGTAGTATTGCACTTTTCTTCTTAAACTACAAGCAATATAGATACTCGAATCGGCAACTGATAACACACACACATGGATATACATATATATATATATATATATATATATATATATATGTATATATATATATACTAGTTGACCCGACAGTCGTTGTCCTGTACCCACGTCTACAATTCAAAAGTTCCAAATTTTTTGTTATCCTATCCTATACTTTTTAATATCCCATTTGATGTCCTGCCTTTGTGATTCATTTATGGTCTTAGCATATGCAGTATAAGAAATTCAGAAAAAAATAATATAGTATCTGCGGTAAAAGAACAATATCACGCTTGATTTTACCACACAACATAATTGCTTCATTAATTTAGTCTATAATTTTCATAATCTCGTACGATATATTAGTTGCTTACCAATAATTTAATAAACAATATTGTTTATGTTCAAATCTTAGGTAAATTAATTTGTAAAATTTAGTTCATATGTGTACTCTTCAATCTAAGATCAACTTGCTAAATATTCCATATCCAATGCCAAACAAATGAATTTCTGACACATAAAACAAAATTCTAAATCATTTTTTTAATAAGTAGAAATATTTTTTTGTATTTTTAAATAATATAGTAAAGTAAACCAACATGCAACATGCATAAGTTTAAAGAAAAATGTATATGCAATTTGGGACTTATATCGTTATTGATTAAACCGAATTATATAATTTGATCTGCCAAACATATACTATTGACTGTATCTTATATTATTTTAATTTCTGGCACATCTAAGCCACATTTCGCAAAAATAATGTATGTAGACATTACACTTTTCTTGTATATTATACTATAATATTAGCTAGACTCATGATTTCACCTAAATTCAAATTTCAAGTGAATTAACATTTCTAGCAAATGACAGTTCAAATGTTTTCAAAGTCAAACAATGATAAGTGTCTTTGCCATTTATTTCTACAACATTACTATCGTTTACTAAATCTTAAAAATTTCCTTTGACAAACTCTAAAAAGAATTATCAAAATCCGAATAACCGTTTAGGAGAAGTATGAAATCATATAACCGTACAGAAGAATTTTATATATAAAATATAGGATATTACAATTTTCTTATTTGAACTAAACTTTTTTTATCTTCTAAAAGGAAAAGTTTGTTTTTGTCAAAAAATCCGATTTGCTAATTTAGTGTTCTCGACGTTTCAAGTCATTCTGAATCGAATGAGACCAAATTTGAAAAAAAGTATTTATGTGTGTGAGAGTCCATTATTTATCTTTCGCCGAATTTTTTTAAAAAACGCCGGGACTCATTTCAAGAATTTAAAAACAATTTGATGTAGTAACAATCAATGTAATCAAAATTACTGAATTTTTATATGTGAACTGCTTTACAAAAAAAATATAAAACTAAACCATTAAAAAAACCATTGGCAAATGGACCTTGGGCACTAGCAAATTCTATCGATGCCATTTAACAAACATTCAGAATCCAAAATCAGTTCAGTATTTTTACAAAAATGTTGATAATATTATACTCGGTTGCTCGTTATAAAAATTGATCCAACTGTTCTTTATACAAAAGTAACCAATATGATGACATATTGATTGAATACCTTGCAATTTCCATTTCAATTGAAGGATGTTTATTATGCATTTTTTAGTAATTTTGGATGAAAAAAGATAATAATCCCGAATCTATATCTTCTGATCGGCTAATTTAATTAAGTCAAGTAGTATCATTGTTGTAGACATTGACCAGTACAATAATTAGTATTTATTCAAATTTTTGGTGCAAAGATCACTTTAGCTCATAATAGATCAAATTACACTCCATAGGATATCCAGATAGAACTAGTTTTATGGGAACTTAGAAATATACAAAGTCAGATCCTAAAAGAACCAATTATATTCCTTAACACTTTGTTATGTCACCCGACAACCAAGAGAAGTCGTAAGTGCTTCGTTGAAAAATGCAGAGAAACTAATTTTGAAAATCCAATTATATTATTTTTCACTTAGTACATTTACATTAGTTTAATTTATATCGTGGTTGAAATAATTATAAATCTGCACAATTGATACATTCTTCAAATCGATTATGAAAGAACTTATTTATGTATCGCAATAGATCAATGACATAAGTGTTATGTTTTTCGCAAATAAAGTCCGCTAATGACCAATATTTTGATTTCCAGTGCACTGCCCTGAGATTTGCACCATGTGCACATACAGTAAAAGATTTATGATCTCTTCCAAGAGGTCTTCCCTTATCAGCTCGTATATTATTACTTATCAGATCGATATCAGCAGTTGCGTCATCGGATGAGTAGGAAGGCCGGACAGTTTCTATAAAGTTATCACAATTGTTCTAATCTGCGCATTATGTCTTAATTTCAAACTAGGAAGTTGATTCATGATGAGAACAGAAAAACTTATCAAAACTGTTCGAATATGATAAATGGGCGTACAGTCTGGAAGGAACTCAATATGCGAGATAGAGTTGTCAGTTAAAACTAGTAGTGCAGGGCATCGTGCCTTAAGGCAAATTGCATAGAATTTTTTCAAAATTTATCATTTTTGATTTGTCGAGAAATTTGAAAATTTTGGAGATTTTGAATTTTATGAAAAAGTCCACTTCTTTGAACTTTTATATATCGTTTTGAGAACTATTATGTATTTATTATAATATTTAATGTCATCAGATCTTTATTAGGATAAGTTTGTAATTTTAGGTTTGTAAGTTAGTACCAAATCCAGCATTTATATAAAACATTTATAAATCCACCCTTATTCATACATTAAAGGTAGAATTAGGTAAAACAGATTATTATTGAGTGGGAGAGTCAGTTATGATTGAACATTTAAGTTATAATTTAAAATAAAATCAATCATAATCTTAAAAAGTGTTTGTTTTTATATATCAGAAGGGGTCCAATAATTAATATCTCTTCAATCTAATACTTTAACTTTTTTCCTAAATCTATGTAACCGATGAGCCTGTCTTCCCAAAAATTCAATCAATTCTTTATTGTGTCAATATCTCTCAAAAGCTAAAAGCATTTTTTGCACTTTTTTCCCCGTACCTTCAAAGCGGCTGAAACTGCCTTTGCTAAAAACTGATCAGCCGTTGCATCCATACGAATCGAATGTTTCTTGAATCATCAAATCTGTCGTATTACTTTATGGGGGGAGGTTCTAGAATGTTGTTTCGTTTTCTTAAAACAATATGAATGCGATATCATTCGTTAATAATTAATTCATGTATAAAATCTTCAAATCAATTGTAAATCACCTCTATAATTTTTCTATTATTTCGATAACAAAATTCTAATTGGAAAATTATTGATTATTTTATCAAATAATTCACATATAAAGTGAACACGCGCCAATGCAACACACGACATCTTTTATCAGATTCGGTTCCCAAAGTTCATAAAACCCATGATGTACATTTTGCATCTGAAATGTAATCGAAATAGGGGACATTGGGATAATTAATTGATACTCTATAAAAATTTATATTTATCTAAATATTGTAAATATTTGTAGTTAATAATATAAATAGATCTGCAGGACTATTGCAAGCTTCATAAAATTGTTTTTTCAATATTCTGAATGGGAAGCTTGTTTTCATCGGAGAATCCGACTTGCTAATTTTGTTTGATCTTTCAAGTCATTCTGAAGCGTTTGAGACCAAATTTGGAAAAGGTATGTGCGTGTATGAATGTCAATCGATTTTTGACCTTTCGTCGACGTTTTCTTAAATCTGAGTAATCGAGTTGCTGACTTATTGTTATATCACAAGTGCCTATTGGAGAAACTTATAATATGTAACAGAAAGTAAATTTGTAATATATAAGAAAAGTGAAGAATCAAAAGTGAACCATTTTTTATTGAAAGATTATATTATCCCCGGTCTCCCCTAGAGTAATCGATTGCATCCTTATATCAAATAGATGTCTTTACTTATTATCTTTATCTGAGGATGCCGAAACCAGATTGTAAGGTCTTATCGTCAGAAACAATAAACAAATCCTGAACTTTTGAACTTTTGGGTTACTGTGATTGATGCATATATAAACATACAATATGTTACTAAATAGAAACATTACTTGTCTAAATTGTATAATTTACGCATATGATAAGAAATGGGAATTTTATGGTAAAACTCCTGTGAGAATCCTGCCATGGAGCAGGTTGTTTCCACATTTAATAAAATGTATTAGCATATTAATATATTTTATACAAAAGTCTTATCCGACTTTGGAACTACTAATTAAAAAATTAAAAAACATATAATATCATAAATATCAACTACTAATGGTATAAAAATATGTATCACGAATTAATTGAATTGTATGCTAATGACTAATTTATATTTTCAACGTCAATATTTACTTGAAGAAAACTAATGTCAATAGTAAATAAATGACAAGGTCTTAAACAGTAGTCATCAAATTATTTTATATTTCTATCATTTTCAAAATGATTCAGAAAATTTCATTTTCGACTAGGTATTATTTATTTTCGACGAATTCAGCAGATATTTGATGCTGCGCGCGTGATTATTCGCAGTGCATTGACTAGATGTACTAATGATACTCCGATGATGTTGTTATCAGATGGACAAAAAATTCAATACAGGGTTGACAAACATTTGGAAAAAAAAATAACTCGTTATATGCAAGGTGTGAGTGGCACTTAAGGTCAAGACAAGTTGCATGAACTATATGTGGAATAATTGACTTAAGAAGGGAGCCTGCTTTTGAGGCTTCAAAGAATCGATTTTTTGGGGAATTTTTAAAGAAGGAATTGAATATTTAATTGAAACAGAACTTTCAGGTTTTATTGTAATATATTTCAGCATTCAAACATTAGAAGCGGTACAAGAGTTTTACTACTTTTTAAGCCTCTAAATCAGGCTTCTACTTTAATCGCTTTCACTAGAAATTCACATTTCAATTTCTAATTAATTAATATCTCGCAAACCCATTTAAAATATCTATAATTATATTAATTATAGAGCCCAAACACATGCTTGTTTGATATAAATTCGCCTGTTATTTCAAATTTTAATGAATTTATATAATTCAACAAATTTTTCGTAAGACTAATTAGTACATGAACTTTATCATCATATTAAATTTCATTAAAAATGCCAGAACTTTTTTTCGAAAAACTATGTCAATCATTTTTTTAAATATTAAGTATCTTTTATAAGAAAATACTGGCACGATTACGTATATCATGTACGAAGTCCTCAATATTATTTAATCATTAAAATTATTAGTAACATTTTTTACCCATCATCAAGTGGCAAATTTCTCTTCAGTCTACGACGATAGTTTTCTCTTATTGTTAGTAAGGATTTAATTTCCTGATGAAGATTGAGATAACTTATTATTTATTATTTGTTATTATTTATGACAAATTATTTATAAGAAAATAGTTGAGTTTATATTATTATCACTAAAATATTGTTAATATTATTTATAACGAATGGAAAAATATTGAGTGCCAACATGTCACTATAATATACTTAACTGGACAGTTGTAAATATAGTAGTGAAAAAAAAAGTACCTATCTAGAGAACTTTTGTAGACTGCTCGTGAGGTGACACAGGTTTGGAAAATCTATTTAGATAATTATCAATTAATTTCTGTGAAAATGCACAAAACCATAAACTGGAGAAAGCAACATTTTTACTAAAACGGTTACAAAAGAACCAACTTTTTTGCTAATTTAAAAAAAATGTCTTGGCCGATTGTCTTGCAAACCTAATCGCTGCTCCTCCTTATCGAGTTTAATCCATTGTATTTTAACCCTTTCCACTCGCGAATTCCGAGATTTATATGAATTTTGTCGTCGGAACGGCGGCATGCGAGTGGAAAGGGTTAAATTCGTGAAATCTGTTCTGTTTTTGATTTTTTTACGACCACTTGTCGTAAGGGCTGTAACATTTTAGTATGTTCACTATGACCATGATTTCCATAATCATAAAAATATTCTTCAAAATCAAACAAAAAATTTTTTCAACATTTTATAACAAAGATGCGGCCCGGCCAATTTCTTAAAAACTAATCAATGCGATTTTCAACCAAAATTTTCGAACAGTTTTTAAAATTTCAAAATCGATTCAGGATTTTGGGCTAAAACATAGACGAAAAATTATTCATTATTATACTAGTTATAAAGAAACTAAGTGGCCGAGGTCGTTTTATTGAGAAACATTGAATGGCTTTTAAATTTGTAAAATCGGTCCAGCTATTTAACGAGAAAACGTCGACAAAAGATCTAAAAATAGGCTCACATACACACACTTGAATAAGAGATTACACACACGCATACTTTTTGAAAATTTGATCTCAATCGCTTCGGAAAGACTTGAAACTTTGAGCAGAATAACATTAGCAAATCGGACTTGTAAAAATTGTTGTCGACACCTGTCTTTCAATTCGTTAAACAGCATCATATATCAAGATATTCTAGAATTCCTTTCAAATCACTTATAATTAGTGAATAAGAGATTTTGATACTTCTGCGTTGCATTTGCTGGAATCAATGCGATAAGATCACTTTCCAGCACAGGATGTGAAGATTATTAGACGAGATTCAATTTCATCTCAAATTCATCTGGCCTGTGTGTGTGAAAATTTGTGCGAAATAGATATTTTTGAAAAAAAAATTACGCAGATAATAATTATTATTAAGTTACATGTTGATGATTACTCAATTAGTAATTAGACACGGGCGTCCGAAATGGCCTTGTTTACTTCAATATCAGATTCTAATGCGTTTAATTTTAAGAGAAAATTTTTGGATATCTACACATTTGATGGAACCACTTTTAGCTGTAATTTTTTTAAATGTGGATATAAAATTTTACAAGAAATGAATATGATCAGAAATATATAATGCCATGTAAATAAAATACCCTGTAGGTCTTCAATAAAATCCAGGAAGTCTTCTATTCTGGATGATTCAATTTGAAACAAAATTCACTTTTTCATTTATTTAATTAATTTTGAAAATTAAGCACTTAATGTTGTTAATTGATAAAAGGTACAACTCTTGGCTTATTAATAGTTTTCCTAGAATCAACTTCTCTAATTTGTGTCTTTTACATCGTGTAACATTATATGGTCAATTATGTGTTGAATAAGAAGACGAAAAAAAGGGAAATTTGATATGAGTATCACACTAAACAAAAAATTTCACATATATTATCTCTTAATTATCAAAATAATGATATCTTTGCAATGCGATACCATCCGGCGCAATCTGTGGGAGTATGTGGGAGCTTTTGCAAATCTAATGTTTTAATTACCATGAACGAATTTGATACTTGAACGGATTTGATTATATTTTTTATACAAATTGAAAATTTTTGATAATTTTATCATTATAAACAGCCTTAGGAGGCTCCATTAATCACGTGATCGATTTTTTAGGGATTAAAAATTATCCCCCTTTCGCTCCAAACATCACGTGTACTTTTAGCTACGTGAAAATTTTCGAACAAATTATTCGAATTTACGAAAAATCGTAATTTTTTTTGTGAAAAATTAAATAAAAACTAATGCACGTGATATCTAATTAGGCCTTCCCTCAACCATGTGATTTTTAGTCAAACCCCAGTCTCCAATGCCTAACGTGATTAATGGACGCCATTTTAATGCACTATTTGATTTTATACAAAGGAATCCAAATAAGACCTGAAAATATAAAAACTATTATCATTATTATCAATAAAAATAATTATCATTATTTAAAAAATATGTCCACATAAACTACTGAATAATGAATATATTTTAATTGTTTTGTATCTTGTTACTATAAAATAATAAATAAATCATCTTTTCTGGACGACGATATCAGGGATGAAATAGAAAGTTTGAAAAGTCTAAGATTAAGTAGATTGTAGATTTTTTTTGCATAGTTTTTTTGTCAATCAAAATAATATACATTTTTTATGACAATATGATGTTGGTGTTAATGCAGATTGTAGATGATCAATAACTTAGGCTTTTCAATATGACTTAGGGAATTGAATGTTCGTTGAGACACAGGAAACTAATTACATAAGAAAGACAAGATGAGTAAAAAAATTGTTGCTTTATCCAAACCTTGGATTTGCCATTAGACACACAGCATTAGTAATGAGCAGTTAATTGAAATAAAAATCATCTCTCTAAAATTTTCACTAATATCATTTATACAAGAATTGTAATCTGAATCATGGTACCAATAATAAATACAGGGTGTCCCAGAACTCAACGTCAATCCTAAATGGGGAGATAGTACTGACCGTAGTCCACTATTTTATGCACACCGTAGCACACGTGATTTCATATCCTAAAATTAAAGCTTGTTTTTTTTTAATTTTAATTAATTCATATAGTTATTTATATAGAACTTTATCGCAATGTTAAATTTCATGAAAAACGTCTAAACATTTTTTTTATTTAATACATTATTTTGTGATAGCGACTTTTGACACAAATTTTGACTATAATATTTTTTTAAAGTTTGATGAATTTTTAAAATTAAACTCCTTGTCGTAGGGCCGTAACATTTCAGAATGTTCTATAAGACCATGACCAAGAAATGTATTCTGGATCATGGAACCAATAATATATACAGCGTGTCCAATTGTATTGATACAGGGTAATTGTATTGACCGTAACTGCCCTGAAAAAAATAGAAAAAAAATTATCTCATGTTGTTTGGAAATTATGAGCTTTTAAGTGCAACCTAGAGCTTTAGTGAAACTGCGAGCATTTTTCCGTTATTATAGTTAATATTTATTAATTTTGTTTATTCGAAGTTGACACAGTTGCTTAATTCGAAAATTAAAACTTTTTGTTAAACTATGAATTTAAAATTTACCAAATTGGCCTACATTGAGAAGCCCTTTTTCGAAAAATGTACTAAGGTGTATGGACAAGTTTTGCACTAAAAGTTGGCGCATTTTATCAGGATTATAAAATTGTGAAAACCTTGATAGTTTCATAAATAATTCGAATAAAAAAATAAAATAAGTATATATATATATATACGACTATGTGTATATATATAAATTTGTTAGTGTGTATATTACATATGCATATTCTGACAAATTAAATAATACAAAACCTGAACTGGGCATTTAGATCAGGGTCGCAGAAGGTTGAGTGCAAACTCATTTATTAATAATATCTAGAACTATAGATTATCACATAGGTATATAAATGTCTACACTGAAAAAAAACTTATACAGCTGAGTGTCGTATACTTGTGGTCAGAGATCTAAACATAAAATATATATATATATATATATATATATATATATATATATATATAGTAGTTTTGCTCGCAGGTTTATTTCTGTCAGTGGAATAGCAGGTCAAGAACGTTATTATTGCATAAGTCATTTTTGTCTCCCATATATTCTTGTTTGAGAAAACTCCGTAACGCCCGCTGAAGAACTTAAAGGTATTGACTCATCGTTTCGGTGGCATTTTTATTTTTATGCAAATTTATGTTATACATATAGTTGCGTTGCAAAAAAATATACATGCCATCGTCTGTATTTATACACACACATAATAACATCACTTTTTGCGTTGAAGCACGTTTGAAGCAGAAACTAGTGGTGTATGACATCGTGTTTAAGGCAAATTGTTGAAACTTTGCGTACCAAAAACTGAAATTTCGGTATTTTGTAATTTAGAACTTTTTTTCAAAGCAATCGCACTGTTTGACTGTTTTAGAGGTAAAATATCTAAGCGCGTAAGCGCTGCGTCGCAGTCTAACGAATAAACTAAAAAATTTTAACCGTCAAATGGCGTTTTTTTACTTCTTTATTAGATCTCCGAAAACGCTAGACCAACTTTCCAAAAATTCAATCAGTTCTGCATTTTTTTGATACATGCAAATTGGTCGCTCCTGATTCTCTCAAAAACTGATTTAGCATTTTTGGCCATTTTTGCCTCGTATCTCCGAAACGACTGGGCCTGGCTTTTCCAAAAACTATTCAGGACGTCTTTTTAAGAATCGAATGTTTTTTGAATCACCCAAATCGATTGAATGATTCATTTTTTTCATTCATCCAAGATATGCCAAGATGTTCAGAAATCTTTGAACTAAGTATAAAAAATTTAATTTCTAATTTATAGATTACTATAATAATGTAAATGCATATTGTAAGTTTCATCATTCGTATTTTATAAACAAAATTTAAAAACTTATAAATTATGTGACAAACTTTTAATTCTAATTCTAATCCAAAATTATAATTATTGGTACGAATCCCGAAGAAATAGAAACAAGATTTGTGCTCATTATTAGAATCTTAATTAAAATATCTAATAATTTGATGCGCTTATGTTCATTTTTGACCAAGAAATGACCTATTTTGAAGCTTTTTCCTGCATGTCCGAAATAGACTAGACCTGCCTTTCCAAAAATATAATCAATGCAAAATAAACGCTTTTTTGTCCTAAATTTATATAACACTATCCACCATTTTACACTTTAAAGAGAAAATTTTTTAGAATTAGTTACCCTTAGTTAGATCAAACTTGGATTTAAGTTTATTTTTCAAAGCTTTCTATTATTTATCATATTCATACATTTTAGTACATTAATATATGGTCTAATGCTGGGTAGCATTTTAGTATCCATTATATTTTTTGTTTACTATACCATAGTTGATTTTCTATCCGACAAATAGTTTATAGAGATTTTCCAATAATCATAATATAAAACTAAAATGTATTCTTTATTAAGATATTAATTTTGTTGTCGATTTACACTTGTTATATCAAAAAGAGATTTTCTTATTAACCTTCTTTAGTAGTTTTTTGTGTTTATTAATTAAATGTATCATCAATGGAAAAATGGGCGTTCCAAAGAATTCGTCAGGAATTATTCATGAAAATTTAATGTTGTTTACAAATAAACATTTGATATGGAATATAAGTCGTAAAATTCTCTCAATTCAAGTATTTATTCTCCACTAAACAAGTTTCCGAAGACAGGAATTTCGTTCGTAGTTTTTTATATTGTTTACATCTCTTTTGGATAATCATTAAATAAGAAATGATTATATAATAATCCGTATTTACCATGTAGAGTTTGTTTATTTTTAAATTTACGTCCTTGAAATATCTATCACGAGGTTTTTGCGATAAACAAATTCGGATGATAGCAAAATCGGTGGGAACGAACTGTTCAGAATTTCTTTTGTTTACATCATAATTTTTTATGTTTTTTAATTTACAGTGCCGTCAAAACTACAAGTCAGTTTTTCTACAAGTATACTTTAATAATTTATTTACAGTCCCAATATGTTAATACTTCAGTTAATATAGATAATTCCAAATTTCAGTGTACTATATGCATTTCCATAATTGTAATAAACGTTTTGATCAGAAAGTCAATAAATTGCTTAAAATATGATTAACATTCAAAATATCTGTATTATTATCGTGCTTCAAATTTTACTTAAAAACTAATTCCATATAACTCTCATAAATCAATTGAAACAGGAGTGGAGAGCTTTTCCATTAATATTTATTAATTTCAATTTCACAATTATGCTTGAAACGATTTTATTAATAATTTATTATAATTTGATTTCGCTAATTAGGCGGGTTTAATAATAATTTTATTGAACATCAATCTTTTAGATGCACATATTTGTTTTATTTAAAAAGTTATAGCACAATTAGTCTATATCGGAGCTAATTCGCTCCAAGGAGCTTTATTAAGTTTGTTTAATAAAGTTACCATGGCATTTCATTTTTTTTCAAACGTATCTGAGAGTTTTTTCCTCCTCCATTGTTTACACTACTTATTTATATGTCATTTCATTTTATTATCTTATAAATAATTACAATAATTTTATTATTTGGCTATGACATTGTGTAAGTGGCAATTTGTTTTGAGGCAAGTTGCATCAACTTTCCTATATATGTGAATAATCTATTTAATCAATATTAATTAGATTTGTACATAATTTAACTGTCTACCTGTTTACCATCTGCTTATATTTTTACTTCTGTACTGTTCTACCAGCCAATTTGCATACCTGCATGTCTGTTTTTCTATCTTACTATATACTAACTTCTATACTTCTTTGTATCTGTCGATCTATCTATCTTTGAATCTGTCGATCAGTCTACCTGTCTACCTTTGTATCTGTAGACCTATCTACCTTTGTATCTGTTTACCGGCTTACTTGGCTACCTCTATACCTACTTATCTGTGTACGCGTCTACTTTCTACCTGCCTACTTGTCAACTTGTCTACAATTCTACCAATCTATCAGTTTGTCTATCTGTCTAACCATCTATTTGTTTACCTGACTGCCTTGACATCGAAAAATCTACAATTATTATAGCTTTACCCTTGATACGCCTCTTTGGTTGCGCAATTTTAGGGTAGTAATGTCTAGTCTTTAAATACGAAAGTTTATTTAGTATTCTCAAGTCTTTTCTACCTGTCTACAATTCTACTAATCTATCATTTCGTCTATCTGTCTAACTCTCTATCTTTCTACCTGTTTACCTGAATGCCTTGACATCGGAAAATTTACAATTATTATAGTGTCACCCTTGGTACGTCTGTTGCATCACGCCATCTTAGGGTAGTAAAATGTCTTGTTTCTAAGTATGAAAGTTATCTCAATTTTTTTTTGTAAAACAGTTGAATTACAATTATTACAGTTGATTGTTTTCTAATAAAACTATATTATTTTCAACTACAAGTGCATTCATTTCTCTTGTAATTCACGGCCGATCGGTATTTACGGCGTCCTAACACGTAAAAGCGGGTAAATGCGCGTCTGGTGCTGTTAATGGGCGCCTAACCTTGCCACACTTATTTATTTCCTGAGCTTATGGATGTCATTACCGCGTAAATAATATGAACTAGTAATAAACATAAACTATATTTGTAAATAATAATACGTTCATATAGACGTATTAAATTAATAAATTCATTCTTCAGAAAATTACAGAACATAATGAAGCAGTGGTTTTGTGTTGTTCTTGACACGTTAATCGCCACGATAAGATTTACTCGAATTGCCCCTAAATTTATATAGTACTACCCATAATCTGAAATATTATACTAAAATATTATAGGCCTACGATAAGCGGTTGAATTACGAAAAATTACTAAAGATATGAATTGCGCCCCGTATTTAAGTGATTCTAATGAGAATCTATGCTTTTCGTGCATAGGGTAGGCTCCTTGTTCCGTTGATAGCTATTGATTACAGTTGCTTAACAATATACATTTATAAAACACGAAATAAATAAAATGAAATGTGTTAAAACAATTAATTTAATTTATCCAATTAGCAGACTTTATAAGTATGTTTCAAGGACATAAATTGGAACATTTGAACATTCTACCTAAACTGCTAAATCTCAACTCTTATTGATTCAGTTGATTATTTATACGTATCGAGAAATTAATGCAACTTGTCTTGAGGTAAAATACTACTTACAACAAGTTAATGTGTAAAATTTTTATCTATATATATTTTAGATAAAAATTTTATTCCAATTTTAAAAATTCAAAAACTGTTCGAAGAATATCAGAGAATCGGGCTGAATACCGGCTAGACTGTTTTTTTTTGCAATCAATTATTGAAAAAAACAATTTCAATCTCTATCATGATGATGGAGTCTATGGTCTTGAAGAATATCCTATAGTTTTATCGTCAAGATTTGAAAATTTATTAATAGTTTTTTCTTACTGATAAGTTGATTATCCACAAACTGCAAAAAGTTTCTGGTACTTGCATTGAGGCAAAATGCTACTTACACCTAGTATGGATTTATTTTAAGCTATTCTGATTAGATAACCTAGCATTATTAGAAGGTAAACCAGTGGTCATTCATTCTCTTAATGGCGGGATTACAATCCGAAATTTTCTATTACTAATGTGATATATATTTTGGGGATGTTCTTTCAATATATTTCAATTAATAATTAGTTCTATTTTCGTCTAAAACCAGTTTGTACCAGAATTTGTCTACATTTTGCCAGGAATTGACTTTGTACGCTCCTTGACACGTGTATTGCAGCGCTTCGTGAAAAATATACTCAAATTTTGTTTTGCACCTAATAAACATTTTCATGTAAATAAAACTATTGTTATTTTAATTACGTAATGAATTTAAAATTCGTGATGTGTCACAAATAACAAATTACAAGATAACGTCAATTTATTTACATTGAACAAAATTTCCATCGGGTTGTTCCTGAAATATAATACCTCCGTGTAAGAAAATAATTATAATTTTGGTTTAGTTTTGCCAAAATATATTTAAGGCCCAATAGTTGTTGTATGTTAATTTTGATGTTTTGTAAATCATCAAGAACATGTTTTGATAACATTTTACTAATTGCGAGAGAAATAATAATAACATGCCGAAAAAGTAGATACTGTTATTGTTTTGAGGACTTTTTAGTCATTGTCACAAAGCTCATATGATGAAATTGTTACACAATTACAAATTACGAAAAACTGCCCCAGAAAATCTTTGACTAAAAAACTAAACTCGATTCCCAACTGAAATCTTTCGAATAGTTTTTCAACTTTTAAAATCGCCTCATTGAAGGGTAAAGATAGGGTTATTTTAAAGTTTTTATTTCTTTACAAAAATATTTTTTGCCAAAAAATAATATTCAATTATAGATATTTGATTTACATTTTCTCTACGTGTGTATAATAATGCCGGTTTCTTAACTCATTACTCTATAAAATATATTTTTCTTTATTTTTAACAACTAGTTGTAAGTGGTATTAGGTTGTCAAATATCTCCCTTCCGCTTTTTTGCTCTTGGTTTATAATACAAAAAGGCGAAAGAGAGATATTTGACAACCTTATATTTTACCTTAAGACAAGTTGCAAAAACTTCCCGATAGGTGCAAAAATTGACTTAATCAATCAAAATTGGGATTTAGATATTTATATTAAATTTTCAACAGTTTATTTAAAAAATCAAGTTTTCGCTTTCAATTAACGATGCAATTTTTAATTGAATTTTCTCAAACAATTACAAATTATCCGTAATTATAAATGTGATTCTATGTTTCAAAATTGTAGTTTATTATTCCAAATTTTAATGAATTGACAACGTTTGACTTATCACATCACAAAAGCAACCTTTGACACAAATTTTGACTATGAAATGTTTTTAAACTTTGATGAATTTTTAAAATTAAACTATTTTCCGTAGGGCCATGGTATTTCAGTATGTTCTACAAGACAATGATATATTTATAAAAAAAAATATATTTTACTCTATACAATTATAATCATTTTGTTACCACTATTCTTTTAAATAATTTTTATATAATTTATATACAATTTTCATATTGAATGAAGTCATTGCTCAAATATTTTGCAAAATAAAATTCCATGTCTTCTTTTTGAATGCAAATTTTTGCAAATGTTTATATATAATTTGCATACAAGTATGTTTGGCAGCAGATTGCAGGCGCATTCTGATAATTTTAAAAATTAATCAAACATTTAAAACATATAGATTTATTTTACTATAAACTCAAACTGTAAACATATTGATAAATTTTAAATTAAGCTATTGTTAGCATAGTGTAAAATATAACGATTATCTTCAGACTCGATAATGTTTCATATATAAATCACGTATTATTGATATATTTAATATATCTATAACGATAAAAAAGTCGACAAATGTTTGTCACATAGCAACAATCAAAATCGAAATTATTTGAAAGTCAACGTATTATGAGATAAAGTACAGTGCACTATTTTTCAACGTCAGGAAAAACATTTACAATTCGATTAGTAATTAGAAATTGATATAATTTATATGACTACTTATATGAGAAAGTCCAGATAATTTGTTTATATCTTAAAACATTTTACCAAAGATAGATCTTAGATATATCATGATAGTTTACGTTTTTTTCTGAATAAAAAAATATTTATTTCAACAATGAACTTTAGTAATAACAACAGTAGTATGAACAGTGTCAAATAAAATTAATTTTAAAATATATAGAATATTGTTGGAAATTTTAAACTCGGTATACTAAAACGCTGAAATGTCTGCTTCAAGAATGTAATTTATATTTTCATAAGAAATGGAACTAAA
>NW_020536999.1:15252590-15276652 GCF_003426905.1 Ctenocephalides felis
AGCATCCTGACCTCCTTGTAGGCTCTGACCAGATACTGTAACATCAGCACCAGAGCCAAAGCACATGTGAACACTGTCAGTAAACTTCTGGCGTCCGGCGTCCCAGGTCTGCTGAGACCGCGCCAAGCGTATTGGAGGATTGCTGATTTGGTATACATTTGGGATGGGTAATAGTCTTACACTTAGGATAATAGTCTTACACTTAGGAGTAGAACACTTTTGGATGTGTCAAAATTTTTGTGAACACTTGTTGGTGCTTTAATAAATATGCGACTTCATTATTAACGTAAGAAAGTTTGCGGTGCACGTGGGTTTATGGGGATAAATTCACACACGAACAAACACTTGGTTGGTTAAAATTTTTAAGTCACTTAAGTCTTTGATCAAATTTTGTTGTAAAAATTAAATTAAAAAAAATAATGCGCTCTAGCACGAGGCAATAAATGTAAAGGCACTGAGATGTCTCGCACGGAATCGGCGTCCTTGCCTTCTTATATACAAAACGCATCGGACTATTAGAGTGGGGACGTCGAGTATAGCGCAGACGGTACGATTTATTCAGCGGGAGTGATTAGTCGTTCGGAAGGTTTGGAGGCGGACTGTCGCCTTCAAACCTTCTCTACAAAATTTGACTTTTTTAATTTTTAACTTCCCGTAGGGTAAGTTATAGTAATCGCAAAAAAATCGAAAATGAAAATTTTTGCATTTCTCGACGTTTCAAAGGTTTCTGAATATTTTAGCATACCTTAGAAAAAATGGATGTATGTGTGTGTGTGTGTGTGTATGTGCGTGTGTGTATGTATGTACGGATACAAATTTTCGTCGACGATTTCGGGAACACCGATCAACCGATTTGAATAATTCAAAAAACATTCGATTCGTATTGATAATGAGACGTGCTGATTAGTTTCTGGCAAAGTCAGGTCTAGCTGTTCCGAAGATACGGGGCAAAAAGTGCCGAAAACGGTAACTCAGTTTTTAAGAGAACAGAGCGTCCTATTTTAATAATTCAAAAAACATTTTACTTGTATTGACAAGGTGAAAAACCGATCAAATTTCATAAAGGCAGGTCTAGCGGTTTTGGAGATCTAATGAAAAAGTAAAAAAAAATGCCATTTGGCGGTCAAAAATGATCATAAGACATATGCACATCAAATTATCAGATATTTATAGAGATTTTAACAATAAGTATAATTTTGGTTTACATTCCTATGGGTTCCGTACCAATGTTTACGCGTTAGACTTCGACGCGGCGCTTACGCGGTTTGATATTTCGTCTTTATGCAGTTAAAGCAGTACGATTGCTTTGAAAAAAAGTTTAGATCTTTCGAAATATGTCAAAATAAAGAAAACATTTATTTTCAAAAAAAAAAAATTAAAAAAAAAAATTAAAAAAAAAAATTTAAAAATTTTTATATTAAAAAAAAGTAATTTTTTGTCTAATTGTTTGTCAAAAATCTTATTTTTTCGAAGTAATTTTTTTTTCAAAAATGTTAATCGTTTTTAAAAAAATAATAATTTTTGGTACGGGAAGTTCCAGCAATTTGCCTTAAGGCACGATGCCTTAATTGCCTTAAGACAGAATTCCACTTGCAGCTAGTTTTTTTTTATATTTTGATTTTTTTTGAAAATTTGGAATTTCTTACAGCGATCTCATTACATAGCTGTTGTAGAGTTGAAATATCGAACGTCGTAGTCTAAGCAGTGCTGGATTACCCCATAGGCCCGTGAGGCCCGGGCCTAGGGCGGCACAATTTGGGGGCGGCAAATTTTTCAAAATGTCAAAATTTTATTTTAAGGATTGATCCTGATCTAGATAATTTTCTATGAAATATAATGTTATTCGTTTTCTATTCGTTTCGAGAGCGCCTCATTAATATTTTTATTGATGTGTCATGTTTGAAATAAAAATTATCAAATTGATAAGCTTTCTTTGGAGAAATATTGAAGCTCTGTTCATTTTTTGCAACTTTGTTAAGGTGAATCTTTCAAACAAAACGTTTTAAAATGGTTTCTTATTTTATTTCGGGAACTAACATAAAATATTAATTGTCGATTGAATTATTCAATTGTCGGGAAGATGTGCTGATTAGTTTTTGATAATGACAGGTTTATCCATGTCGGAATAGGGGGCAAAATGATGAAAAATAACTATTCAATTTTTTAGAGAGCTCTATTTTTTATCTGATTGAAAAATTCAAAACACATTGTACTTGTGCAACAAAATGAAGAATTGACTAAATTTTTGATTGAAGAATTGCGATGGTAGAGTGAGCGTGCATTTTTGGTTATCCAAAAAAGTGCCATTTAGTGATCAAAAATGATCAATAGACATTTGCACATCAAATTATCATATTTTTTTACAAAAATTTTAATAATCAGTACATATTTTGTTTTTATTTTTAACTTCTCGCGGAGTAAGTTATAGTAGTCGCAAATTGAAAATATTTTGTTTGCATATCTTTACGTTTCAAAGGTTAAAAAAAATAGATGTTTGTGTGTGCGTGCGTTTGGATGTAGGTAATATGTATGTATGTAATTAGAACGAATACTAGTTTTTGTCAAGGGTTTCGAAAGATCAACCAATTTGCATGATTCAAGAAGCATTCGATTCTTACTGATAAGGAGTCGTGCTGATTAGTTTTTGGCAAAGGCAGGTTTAGACATTTCGAAGATACGGGACAAAAAGTGCATAAAAATCGAAATTCGGTTTTTGAGAAAACGGAGCGACCGATTTGAATGATTCAAAATATTGTACTCACATTTACGAAATGAAGAATTAAACTATTTTTGGTAAGGCAGATTCAGCGATTATGAAGATCAAGAAAAAAGTTATAAAAACAACACTTGGTGGTGAAAAATGATCATTGGACATACGCACATCAAATTACCAGATACTTCATAAGAATATTAATAAGTGCAAATTTTGTTAACATTGCTTTGCAAAAAACTCTAAATTTTCAAACATAGTGCTTCTTCGGGAAGTTAATAGTAAGTTAGCCCTAGTAGATAATTTCTAATAATGAAGTAATTAAATATGAAAAGATCAACAGTCGGGTTACCACCTACAAAAATACGACATAAGGAACAGATTCAGGGCGTAAGGTTCTGATTTTTATTTACACTTGTTGCTTCGTACATTCGAGACGGCTGAACCAGCCTTAGCGAAAAACTAATCAGAATCAATAGGAATTGAACATACATACATATCTACACACATACACATTTTGACGTTACCAAAATGTTCAGAAGGCCTTGAAATGTGAAGATAAGAAAAAAATGTCATTTTCGATTCATTTGCGAATAATATAACTTACCCTATTCAAAGTTAAAAATTATATCTAAATAATTTAAAAAAAAATGTTTAATTAAAAAAGTAAAATTTTGTTTATTAAAAAGGGCGCCTAAACGGATAGGGCCTAGGGCGCCAGAGAGCTTAATCCGCCACTGAGTCTAAGGTGTAAACATTAGTACGGAACCATTAGAAATATACACAAAATTTGTACTTATTATTAAAATCTCTATAAAAAATCTGATAATTTGATGTGCTTATGTCAAATGATAATTTTTATTCAGCGGGAGTGATTAGTCGTTCGGAAGGTTCGGAGTCGGACACGCGTAGACTGGCTTCGCGGAGCCGTAGACGCTTCGAACTTTCGTAGCACGCCGACAAACAGTGTTTGTTTCACGTGTGCAATAAATAAATAATATTCAAAATTGTATCATCGTTCAATAAAATAATAACTAGTGGTACATGACATCATGCCTTAAGACAAATTGCTTGAACTTCCAGTACCGGAAAACAAATTTTTGGAAAAAACTTTAAAAAAAATTCAAAACTTCGAAAAAATAGATTTTTGTGAATTTCAAATTTTTGAAAAAGTTACTTTTTTGATAAATTTTTTTTTTTTATATTTTGAATTTTTTTTGAAAACTTTGAACTTTTTTTTCAGAGCGATCTCGTTGTTTGTAGAGTCGAAATACGCTAAGTGTCTAATGTGTAAACATTGGTACTTAACCCACAGAAATGTAAACAAAATCTGTACTTCTTAATAAAATCTCTATAAAATATCTGATAATATGATGTGCATATGTCTAATAATCATTTTTGACTGCAAAATAGTTTTTTTTACTTTTTTATTGGACCTCCGAAATATCTGAACCTGCCAGTCAATACAAATAAAATGTTATTGAATCATTCAAGTCGATTATCCCGTTATCACAAAAACTAAATGATTATTTTTGGCACTTTTAGCCCCGTTCCTGCAAAACGCCTAGAATTGCCTTTGACAAAAACTAATCAGCACGTCTCCTTATCAATACGAATCGATTTTTTATTGCACCCGAACACATACACACACATTCATACACCCATTTTTTCTATGAAATGCCAAAATGTTCAGAAACCTTAAAAACGTAAAGATTTCATATTCGTAAAAAAAATTCATTTTCGATTTTATTGCGATTACTATAACTGACCCTATGCGAAGTTAATAATAATTTTCGGAATTTTATCATCCTTCAATAAAATATTGACTAGTGGACCATGGCATCGTGCCTTAAGGCAAATTGCTGGCTTTCCTTTATCGTACCTAAATTTTTTTGTAATAATCAATAGAATAGATTTTTAAATATTGTAGAATTTCTTCAAACATTTTTTTTTAATATTTTGTAATTTTTTAAAATATTAGAATTTGCCTTAAATTTTAAGTCGCTTGATTTTTACTGGCAAAAAATTTCGACCACTATTGTTTGAGCTTTTATAAGTCAATTTTAAGCATCATAAATCTTGGTGCAGAAACCATAGAAATGTTAGCAAATAATGTTCATTTGCTTTAAAATACAAATAATATACATTTCCTTATAATACATATCTGATAATTTGATGAGCATATGTCTAATGACATTTTTGACTGCCAGATGACATTTTTGACTTTTTCATGCATAAGCCTACCCAAAAATTTAAACAATTTTTCTCTACGGAAATACAAGTCAAATGTTTTTTGGACCATTCAAATCGGACGTTCCGTTTTCCAAAAAAAAATGAATTACCATTTTTGGCACTTTTTGTCTTGCCTTTGCCAAAAACTAATCATAACATCTCCCCATCAATAGGAATCTCATGTTCGAAATCACGGGGAAAAAATGTATCCGTACATATATACACATACAAACACATATATATCCAATTTTTCTGTTGTATGCCAAAATGTTCAGAAACTTTTGAATGATATGCAAAAATTTTCATTCTCTATATTTTTGCGATTACTATAACTTACCCTAATAGTTTAATTTCACTAATTTTACTTATTAGTGATTATGACTTTATTACAAAATAGCGTCATTGAGAAAACAAATTGGCGGACTCTAACGTGAAAGAATTAATCTATTTAATAAAAAATATTTTTAATTGAATTTGTGTATTTTCAGATCAACTTTAATATGTTTGGTAGATATTTATTTATTTATTTAATTATATAGCCCACAGATTTCTCCAAGAGGACTCAAAAATACAATTATTACACATAATGAATAACAATTAAAATATATACAAAATTACAATATATAGTTAGTAACATAAAATGCTTAAGATAAAATTAAATATAATGCAGAATGTAACAATAATATTTATAAACAGAATAAGAAAATAATATGAGATATTTGAAAGAAAATAAAAAGATTAACTTGTGCAGATGGAGATTATTTGATTAGGTGAAGTGTTGTGAATGTCTATTTCATTATTAATTAAGTTAAAGTTAGAGGACATAAGTAAAATTGGCGAATTTAAGAGAGAATTAGATATGTAATTATTTTATCACCGAATGACTGCATGATGTATATTGGATTGGTCGGATTGTATACATTCTTATCAGTATTTCACATTTCAATATTATTATTTTTTTATTAAATTTCACAAAATTAATATACCTGAGCTTTTTAATAAACAAGAGTGAATTGCTAGGATAGGATAGGATAGGAATATAATTACGGATTAAAATTTTTACGTTATACATAAAATATTTCTAGTATTAGTAAATTTTTTCATTAAATATATATCTAAAATTATTATGAAACTCTATTTTTTCAGCATGGTTGTATTTCAGTTAGAAATACTTTCAAGCTAGAAATGGTCATAGAACTCTTGAAATAGAATATATAATTTAAAAAATATATAATTTTAACAAAATCATATGGTACGTTTTTGTTTTAATATAAATTACTGAAAATGTGTTATAAATAGCTTTTTATGAAATTGTCGAAATCTTTAGGTAGATTTGCACTCGAGCAAATATTTGCAATATACTCTATATACGAGATTAAGTCAAATTTCATTTTATAGACATTTTCCACCCACAAATGTAGTAAATTAATTTTTTAAATAAATATTCGACGCAAAATCCCTCAAAGAACCGAAATATAATAAACACCTGCCGTCAAAGAAGCGCTCTAAGTAAATGAACCACGGTTTACAGATCGCAACAAGATTCTACAAGAAAATAACACACAGAAGTAGGGATCCCCACTCTGATTAACTTCTTAAGAAAAAAAATCTTTTTTACGGAGAAGTTCACAAAAGTGTCGCACTCGTCTTAAAGACGCCGAGAAGGAAGGATATACTAGTACAAATGAATTTAAAAAGTACAACAGATATGCTTCTGCTATGTTATCTGCTCTATTTTTTTCTTTAATTTTTTTTTTTTTTTTATTTAAATTGATTATTTATATATTTTCAATGTTTAACTATTCAAGAATGTGTACGTATAAGGGGACTTTTCAGAATTTAAATTATTTTTGGAGATATAGATGTTTGACCACGATAATCTTCCTATGCAAACTTTAAGCGCGTTTTTCTCTATATCGTTTTTCTTCGATACCATACCCACGATTTCTCAACTTCTACCGGACCGATTTACTTAAAAAATTTCCAGAACATTCTTTATACACTTCTTTTTGGTATGAACTACACTCATTCTCAAATTTCGATTTTTGGTATTTTTAATAAATCATAAAATATTAAAAAAAAATTTATGCAGTCGTGTAACGGATTACATAACCTTAAGACAGTTTTAAAAAAATGCTTAAGAGTTAATTAAGAACATAAATTCATGTAATTAAAATCACAATTCATTGGCTTTTATTTTCACAATTACTACAATTAAAAAGTAAGATAAGGGCCCTTAATTAGAAAGGTTGATTATTATTATTATTGAAGATGATTATGATTACTACATGAAGACTACATAGTGCTAGTATGAATAATTCTTTCAAAATTTTGCACTATTTAAAATATTTGAAACACATATAGACAATTAATAATAGCGAAACTACAATATTACAAATTGAGAAAAAGAAGTAACTCTAGTAACTTTGCTGACTTGAGCCTTGAAAGGGTTGGTTTTCCAAAATATATATATCTATAGATTTATTACTTGTAGAAGTAAAAACCTGGGTTTTACCGTGGCTTCAAAGGTTAGAACTTTGCAAGAATCTGTTTTTTTTTGGTCTTTTTTGACAAGAGAGTAGTGAATTTTGACAAGGCCTTAGACAACAAACCTTTTTTTTTTAATTTTTATTTTCAATAGCAATCAGAATACATGACTATTCTATGAGCTATTTGGCTTATGTCACTCACACACATAAACACACACTTTCAAACACACATATAAATTTATCGGATCAATATTACAATCATATTTAGAGAATCACTTCAATAAATGATTCAACTATTCTGTTCATATAAGTTGTGGTAGTTCTAAGGTTCCTCCATATTATCTTCGGGCAGCTTCTTCTTCAGTCTTCTTGAAGTTGATGTCGCAAGAAGCTTGACAACAAACCTTGATAATAAATAATTTGCCAAATTTTGCCAACAAGTTTATTGTTATTTTCTTTACTAACTATTGTAATAACTCTACCGCATTTGCAGAATGTAGATTCTAAATGTAAATGTGAAAAATTCTAACAATCAAATACAAAGAAACGGCTTGGCCGATCCATCTCTGTCAAAAGCTAATCAGCACGATTCCAAAATGATATCTCTCGAATATTTCTTGAATTTTGAGAATCGATTAAGAATTTTTGGCAAAAATGTGGGTTCAAAGCTCTCATACTTTTTTTGTTAATTCTAAAGAAACGGCTTAGCCCATCGTATCAAAGTATTAATTATTGCGAGTTCTTATCAAGTTTCATCAAATGGCCTCCAAATTTTTGAAATCGGTTTAGCCGTTTTTGAGAAAACTTCGACGAAAGTGATACCAATTTTGTCTTAACATTATATATTGTCATTCATAATTACTAATATTTTTTGTATGTTAAAAAGAGGTTGTACTTGCATATAGAGGAAAAAATAAAACACTCATACTTTTTCCAAATTTTGTCCCATTCGATTCACATTGACTTGAAACGTCGAAAAAACATAAAAAATAACAAATTGGATTTCTTAGCAAAACCATGAACTTCTTCTTCGGGAAGTTAAAATATGTGCTGGAATATATTTCATATTTATTAAATTTGCGTCGATTTCACATAGCAATCATATCAATTTCTTTATTAATTTTGATAACTTATTTAATTATCTATTATATTATCTTACAATAAATTTCAAATCGATCAAATTTTTTCAATCCCACAATTTTCGAATTTCACGAGCGTCCGCGTATATTAGTTTTGAAAACAATGAGTGCATTGAACCTCCGTATGTCGTACATATGTTGATACAGGTCACAATTTTGTACTTAAAACATAACTATATATTGTAGTATATGATAACGATAATATTAAATATAATTTAACAATAGAATGGAAAAAGTTTATAACAATATCAGGACCAGTTTAAGACCAATTGCAAATGTACGTGTCTGATTAACGGTCGCTCGATGAAGTGGATTTATGTGGAGTTATTGACACAGGTTATGGTCGGAATAAATTTATACAATGGAGTTAAAAGAGGGCCACATATATTTAGATTTTTTCCCTCATTTTCCAAGTTTTTATCATACACATTGTTCTGTATTTACACTTTAAAGTTTCTAAATTTTGTATGCTTTCTTCTTTGCCATCGTTCATTCAATCCTCTTAGTTTTTTCTTTTGACATTGTTTAATATGAATCTAATCCAGTTTCCTGTTCGAATCATTCTTCATAAAAGTTTGTCTAACTTTATTGTCAAGTCCTTTAGTTTAGCATGTTTGCAGGCACTGAACGCAACAGGTGCGTTTGCATTACTTGCACTTTAGAGTGGCGTTTTAGTGAATTAAAATTTTGAATTGAAAATTTGTACTGTAATTATTTCAGACAGAAAGAGTCCTATTCATCCTATTTTGGTACAATTTTTGTTTTAATTTTTATTAAAGACATTTTTGCGATCTTAATTTTTTTTTTGCGAAATTAGACAAATAAGTACATTTTGTTAGTGAAATACATCAATGGCATCACTATTATTAACTTCCCGTAGGGTAAGTTATAGCAATGAAACGAAGAATGGAAATGAAAATATTTGCATATCTTCACGTTTTGAAGGTTTCTGAACATTTTGGCATACCTCGGAAAAAATTGATGTGTGTGTGTGTTTTGTATGTCCGCATTTTTTCGTGCACGTTTTCGGGCGCACGGATCAACCGATTTGAATGGTTCAAAAAACTTTCGATTCGATTCCCATTGGTAGGGAGATGTGCTGATTAGTTTTTGGCAAAGGCAGATTCAGCAGTTACGGAGATAACGGCATGATGCCATGGATCCCACTAGTATCTTCTTTATCTTGCATGCCATCACTTAACAAATAATGAGTTAGACAATAACAAGTCTTGAAGATAGTACCATTATATTATATAAAATCGAGATTTGAATCAATACACAAAATTCCATTACATTGAGTTGGTCAGTCCACAATGTTTCAACAAAAAAAAGATAGATCATGTAAATAGCACAACTTAAATATTGAATCGAGCAAACACCGAACCAATTGAATGACCGGCAAACTGAGAAAACACAAATTTCAATGCCCCCGTGGAGGTATGTTTGCATATTAGTCTATAAACTTGAACGAGCCGGTATTAATGATAAATCATCTTATTGGAACAATTTTATTTCGTTTATTTAACGTAAATCACAATGCAAATATTAAATGATAAAGTTTCTGCACGAATCTGACCGTTGCTATAGGCTTTACAGGGTTGTATATATTTAGTAAAGAAAAAAATGCAATCTTTGCAATTAGTAAAAGTAACTAATCGTAAGTAGTATTTTCTTCTATAAATGTATAGGAATCGGAAAATAGATGACCAATGATGTCGATAACTTTAAAAAGAAAATAAAGAAATGATATGAGGAAATTGAAGACGAAAAAGATTAAAGAGATATTTAAAGATATTTTAATTATAATAAATATTAGTCTTAGGGAGCTTTAGAATTTTAGCCAGAATTAAAATTAAAATCTGAATTATTTTCGATATACAAAAAAAAAATTTTCTGAACAAAAAAAAATATTTAGAACAAAAAAAATTATTTTAAAATAAGGGGGCGTCGATTAATCACGTGATCGATTTTTTGGGGATTTCTGGATCTTCCCTCCCCCTTGGTGATACGTTGTTATTTAGAATTACCCCCGCTCTCCCCCAAACATCATATATATTTTTAGTTACGCGAAAAAAATCTAAAATTTTTGAATTTTGGATTTTTTTTTTCAAATTCAGGTAAAAAATAAATATACGTGATATTTTACTATACCCCTTCCTTCCCCACGTGGTATTTCGTGATTTTTGTCAAACCCCCACCTAAAAACCTCACGTGATTAATGGACGCCCCCTAAAAATGTTTTTTCCTAAAAGCAATTGTTTTTTCAACACATACAAAAAGTTTCTTGAATCATTCAAATCGAATGCTTAGTTCTCTCAAAAACTGCCAATTTTTGCATATTTAGCTGTATATCTCCGAAACGGATTGACCTGCCTTTGCTAAAATCTAATCACCAATTCTCTCCATCAATACCCATAATCAATTGTTTTTTGAATCGTTCAAATCGGATGCTGAATTTTCTCAAAAACTAAATTTCTATTTGCTCCGTATCTCCGAAACGACTGGACCTGCCTTTGCCTAAAATTAACCAGCACATCTTATTATCAATGGGAATTGAATGTTTTTTAACCATTCAAATCGGCTGATCCGCGCGCCCGAAAACGAGGGAAAATTGTATCTATACATACACACACACATCCATTTTTTCCAAGGTATACAAAAATGTTCAAAAAATTTCAAAACGTGAATACAAGCAAAAATTGTTTATTTCGATTTTTGGACGATTACAATAACTTACCCTATGGGAAGTTAAAAATATATTTTTTGACAAAAATGTAAAAAAAACTTGCATAATTTTGTCATAGTTATTTCATCAATATCTCGAGCAGAAGCAACACTGACTTAGCGATTGATAAACTACTAATAATAGTACAAATAGACGTAAATTAAGATTGCATCATTAGATTTTGAACTGGTTTAGAACATTTTTTGTTTTACAAATTTTAAAAGACGCGCGTGTGAGGTCATCCCATATCAAGGAGCCCTAATTTACATTATGATAAGTGCGCATTGCATTTTTTACTTGACTTCACTTTTTTATGCTAAATTTATGAACGAAATAAATTTATAAAGAGTGATAAAGGTAGAAAAAAAAACAAGTAAATAAAAAGTTTTGTAAATGGGATGATGCAAATTTATCTAATAGAAATTATAAGAAAATTTTAATCAATGCTGCATTTTTTCTAGATCAAAAATCTTGTCCAATTACTAATAATAGTCCAATTTGCAAGAAACGCAACTGAATTAATAAATAATGAATGCATTCTTACCTAGGAATAAAATGAATTTTTTTTCTACAAATCATAATAAGAGTTTAACCAGTAACTTCTATGTACTGCGACGAAGAAACTTATAAAAATGGTTAAAAACGGTTTTTTAGTCTTAAAGTTTTAATGATATATATATATATATATATATATATATATATATATATATATATATATATATATAAGTAATTACTAAACATATTTCAAGAGTTTAAATGCTATAATGGCACCAATAAAAAATAAAAAATAAAAAAAATCTACATTTTTCTCCCTTGGCAACAGTCTCAGAATTTTCGAATCATTTTCCACAGTTTCTAAAACAGTATGGTGTTACGTACGAGGAAACTGGTTCAAAAACTGTAGTTACGTGCAACCTGTTGACACAGTTTTGATGTGCAAATTTTTGCCAGCGAGCAAAAATTGTTTAAAATTTCAGAAGAGTTTTTAAAAACATTTTGTCTTTCAAAGCGCTACGAAAAGTTTTTGCGCAATTCAGAAGTTTGGAAACAAATGTAAAATGAATAATAATGCAAATTGCTTAAACTCTCCGTACTATAATTAAAAATTTTGGTACGGAACCCAAAAAAAATTACACAAAATAAAAATCCCTGTGAAATATCTGATAATTTGGTGTGCATAAGTCCAATAAACTATTTTTCTTGAGAGTCCATAACCGCTGGACCTGCCTTCCTAAAAATTTAATCAGTTTTTCATTTTGTCAATACAAGTAAATTTTTTTTTGTAGTATTAAAACCGTTCACTTAAAAATGAGTTACCGTTTTTGGCACTTTTTGCCCGGTATCTTCGAAACGGAAAAAAAATTACACAAAATAAAAATCTCTATGAAATATCTGATAATTTGGTGTGCATAAGTCCAATAAACTATTTTTCCTTCCTTCCTAAAAATGTAATCAGTTTTTCATCTTGTCAATACAAGTAAATTTTTTTTTCGTAGTATTAAAACCGTTCACTTAAAAATGAGTTACCGTTTTTGGCACTTTTTGCCCGGTATCTTCGAAACGGCTAGACCTGCCTCCTCCAAAAACTAATCAGCACGTCTCCTCATCAATACGAATCGAATGCTTTTTAAATTATATAAATCGGTTGATCCGTGTTCCCGAAATTGTCGACGAAAATTTGTATCCGCTTACACACACACATACATCAATTTTTTCTAAGGTATGCCAAAATGTTCAAAAACCTGTGAAACGTAAAGATATATAAAAATATTCATTTTTGATTTTTTGCGATTACTATAACGTACCCTACAGAAAGTTAATAAAATAATGAGTTGAATATGGATAAGAAATTTGAAGAACGAGTAGTTTCCAAATTTGCAATTAATATGCCAACATTCTAATAATTAGATGCACTTTTGATTCTAATTTGCATCCAAAATGTTTTCATTCGTTTATATTTCTGCATTAATATATGTTAAAATCTATCCATTACATATAGAAATACAGTTTCTAGAAGCAATTAGTTGTTGGCCATCCAACAATGTAAATATATATCGACTGAACCAATATTTAACAACTTCTGTATGTAATATACAAATAATCTCAACTGTCGGCCACAGCCGAGGTTTATATTTGAAAAAAAAAACTGTAACAGACTTAGCGGTATTTATGCAATTAGAAATATCAGTTATAATATGAATTGTGTGGTCAAAAGATAGGAACGACTGGACCTGGCTTTGGCAAAGAATAATCGGCAATCAATGAATAATTTAAATCGGTTGATCCGTGCTTTCGAAATCGTGCACGAAAAATTGTATCCAAACATACATACTTATTACATACATACTTACTACAAACACTTGCACATACACATACACACATACATAATTTTTTTCAAAAATATGCCAAAATGTTCATAAGACCAAACGTAAAAGTATACAAAACTCAACATTTTCGATTTTTTTTTTTGATTACCATTACTTTACATTACATTACTCTCCGGGAAATCAATTAGTTTATATTGTTAACAATTAATAAATTTTTAACTTTCCGAAGGAGAAGTTTGTTTTCATCGATTCGCTAATTTTATGTTTTCTCGACATTTCAAGCCATTCTGAATCGAAAGAGACCAAATTTGTAAAAAGTTTGTATATATAGTATATATAGTAATTTGTAAAGTGTGTGTATATATGAACAGATTTTTTGCCGTAAATCTACGTTTGCTCGAAAACGCCTGAATCGATTTCAGAAATTTAAAATCCATTTGATGTATCTCAATGAGGACTGTCGTTTGTCAGTTTTGTGCGACAATCTGTCGAGCCGTTTCTTTGTAATTTGGAAAAACAGTATTAAGTTTTTGTCCACATTTAAGCTCATACTACTGAATCGATTTTAAAAAATCAAAAACTATTCGAAAGATATTAGTTAGACACTGATTAGTTTTAAGTGAAAATCTACCGAGCCGTTTTCTTGTAATTCGTTGTTGAAAAAAAATTTTGAGCCGATTTTTATGGAACTTTTTTAGCGATATATATCATGTCTTATAGAACTTATTGAAATTTTACGGCTATACAACAAGTAGTTTAATTCTGGAAATTCATCAAAGTTTAAGAGTAGTTCTTTTGACGTTCGGTAAAATTAAAATTAGACGATTTACATGGTGTAACGATAAAGTACTTGGTCTTAATGAACATACTAAACCAATAAAGTCCTGTGGAAACTGGTTCAATTATAAAAATTGTTGATTTTTGAAAATTTGCTTTTATAAAATACTCCTGTTCGTTCGTTTTCAAATATGTGCAATAAATCCACTCGGAATACTTTTAATCACTTATAAATTAATTTATTTTTCTTGATTAAGTCGATTATTCACACATATCGGAAAGTTCATGTAACTTGCCAAGGCAAAAAACCAATACCAACTAGTTATAATAATTTGTTTTAATCTATTAGAACTAGTACCAAAGTTCTATTACGCTTGTGTTTGGGGTCACACGTCTCTGGTACAAACAAATTATATGTTTTTTTTCTGTAAATTTCTCGTCTTGTAATTAGTGTGCTTATGGTTAATTGAGTTTCACCGCATATTCTGGAGCAGTGTCCGCCAATTGTCAATAGCTAATTTCCAATTGCCATTCAATATTACATAATTCGTCGACGCAACTTGCGGTTCAATGCGCTAACCGAAAATTATATGGAACATTAAACAGCAACAACGACCAATAAATTGCTAACTGTCAAATTTTAATCAAATACTATTGAAAATGACATACGGCGTTTGTAGGCAGGCACGCGCGCCAAACTATTTTTTTTTTTGAATTCTCGTGACAAAAATCGGAATAAGCATTCGGAAATAGAATTTTTTGTATATTACAATTGTTTATATTGTTTAGCAATAACACATGTGTAATTTATGCTTAATGTCGTAATTTGTCACTATTAATAACAAACTCCATAAAAGGCTCGATGCACAAAATTTATACAAACAATTACAGTTATTAATTGCTATAAGTTAGAATCAAAAATAAATGAGTATATGTAAAACTCAAACACGGTCGCTTAACCATTACATCGTTTTTAATCGCTTCCGCACTCCATAGGGGCGCCACTAACTGTAGCACGTAAAGTTACCCTTAGGTTTAATTCTAGATAATATTCATATAAATATATAATAATGAGAACACGAATTTGATTAATTTGAATAAATGAAATGAGAACAAAATATACGCGTATAAAATATATTTTGAACAAAATTACACGAGAAATTAATTTTCTTTCACCTTACCTTGCTACAAAACTCAATCTAAACACACCTATTTCCGTAAAGTGTATTAATTTTTTCAAAGTGTGTTTTAACCTACTGCAACAGTTTGCTCAAAAATATTGAAGCATATAACTTCAATATTTTTATTACAATTTTATGTTTGTATGATAGGTTGCGCTGCCCTGGTTGCAATTAGTTAATTGTCAAAATTAGGCAAGTTCAATGAACCGCGATAGTAGTATTGCACTTTTCTTCTTAAACTACAAGCAATATAGATACTCGAATCGGCAACTGATAACATACACACATGGACATGTATATATATATATATATATATATATATATATATATATATATACATGTCGGATTCTAAAAGCAATATTTGTCCCGGTTTTAGGTATTTTGTCCCGGATTTTTAAAAATAGTTTGATTGCCGATATTTTTTTAAATATAATTCAACTAGAAAATTTGAACGGAAAAAATGTGTATATAAGTTTTTAGCTCACCAACACCCCTATGCAAAAGACCTATGGCTTATTATATTATTATTATATAACACTTGAAGCAAGTTTTAAAAAGAAATAAGAGCAAAGGATTTTTATATATCATTACTCTGCTGAAAACTTTTTTATATTTTTTTATGTTTTTCGAAAATATTATTCGAATTAAAGGATCAATACAGAATTTATTGAAACCTGATAAAACAACAAATCGTTTCAACTAAACAACAATTTATATAATTTCAGAAGAGGTATTATTATAAATCAAAAGGTAGATAAAAAAAAAGATTTTTTGAACTTTCAAATTAAAATTGCTAAATTTGTATATGTGAACAGGTTCTACAAAAAACTGACTAACATCTAACTTCCTACAATAAAAATAAATATATTATTAAAAACCAAAGAAATTGATTAATGAGTCTAGGGCACCACCATTTCTATCCATTACACTTAATAAAAACTGAGATTCTAAAATCAGTTCAGTACTTTTATATAAATATTGATTGGATTATGTCAGTTACTCGTTATAATTGAACTTTTATTAACTCCCGAAAATCGAAATTAAAATTTTTTACATATCTTTACGTTTTGAAGGTTCCACACATTTTGGCATATCTTAGAAAAAATGAATGTGTGTATGTATGTATGTATGGATACAATTTTTCGTCCACGTTTTCGGGCGCACGGATCAGCCGATTTGACAGGGAGATGTGCTGATTTTAGTTTTAGGTAAAAGTTGGTCCAGCCGGTTTGGAGTTACCAAGCAAAGAGTCAGAAAACACAAATCGAGTTTTTGACTGTTTGGATCATCCGATTTGAATAATCGAAAAAACATTCAATTCGTAATGATAGTTTTTGGTAAAGGCAAGTCCAGCTCGGAGACACGGAGCTAAATGTGCAAAAAATGACAGTTTTTGAAAGAAATAAGGGTCCGGTTTGAATGATTTGAAAAACTTTCAGCTTGTACTGACGAAACGATATCGAAAATATTTCGGATTTTCAACAATTTAATTCGGTACGGGAAGTTCTAACATTTTGCCTTAAGGCACGATGCCATACGCCTCTAGTTTTCATTTTTAATTGAAAGATTTTTATTTAGCATTTTTTTAGTAACGTTTGAAGAAATAAAGACAATAATTCAGAAACGATATCTTCTGATCGGCTAATTTAATTAAGTCAAGTACAGTATCAATATTGTAGACATTCACCAGTACAATAATTAGTATTTATTCAAATTTTTGGTGCAAAGATCACTACAGCTCATAATAGATCAAATAACACTCCATATAGGATATCCAGATAGAACTAGTTTTATGGGAACTTGGAAATATACAAAGTCAGATCTTAAAAGAACCAATTATATTCCTTAACACTTTGTTATGTCATCCCACAACCAAAAGAAGTCGTAAATGTTTCGTCTGAAGTTACGGAGAAACTTCTAGTTTTAAAAATCCAATTATATTATTTATCACTTAGTACATACTTCAACTTATATCGTGGTTGAAAGAATTATAAATCTGCACGATTGGTACATTATTCAAATCGATTATGAAAGAACTTATTTATGTATCGCAATAGATCAATGACATAAGTGTATGTTTTTCGCAAATAAAGTCCGCTAATGACCAATATTTTGATTTCCAGTGCACTGCCCTGAGATTTGCACCATGTGCACATACAGTAAAAGATTTATGATCTCTTCCAAGAGGTCTTCCCTTATCAGCTCGTATATTATTAGTTATCAGATCGATATCAGTAGTTGCGTCATGGGATGAGTAGGAAGGCCGGACAGTTTCTATAAAGTTATCACAATTGTTCTAATCTGCGCATTATGTCTTAATTTCAAACTAGGAAGTTGATTCATGATGAGAACAGAAAAACTTATCAAAACTGTTCGAATATGATAAATGCGCGTACAGTCTGGAAGGAACTCGATATGCGAGATAGAGTTGTCTGTTTAAACTAGTAGTGCATGGCATCGTGCCTTAAGGCAAATTGGTTAAACATCCCGTACCATAATTTACGATTTTTGCACGCTTTAATTTTTTTTTTGTTTGAATAGAATTTTTGGAAAATTTCTTACTTTTTATTTGTTGAGAAATTTGATTTTTTTTGAAAATGTTGAATTTTATGAAAAAAATCGACTTTCTTAAACTTTAAAACCCATTTAAGTCTGCTGTTCCATAAAATGTCGAGGACATTCGTCGTTTGAATTATAAAAGTGAACTTTAAACATTATAAACCCTTATACGGAACCCATAGGAAGAAACATATATATTTTGGACAAATTTCATACTGTAACTTTTTTTCCTGAATCTACGAAACCGATAAGCCTGATGTCTTCCCAAAAATTCAATCAATTCTTCAATCTGACCATACCAAGGTGATCATATTTTTTAAAGTCAAATCCGGGTAGATAATTTGACGAGGGGGGAGGGGGGTGAATGCTAAAAAAATTAATATGATTTTAAAATAACAAATACTATTGAAGAATGCAATAAAAGTCTGTCTTTTTTAAATGAGATTGAATCACTGACTAAGAACTTAATTATTAAATGATATGTATGTTACACTTTATCTTATATTTTTGGATCTATATTTGTTTTTTTAGCTTCCAAACATATTATAAACTTCATAATTATTTAAAAATATTTAGCACTTATTCCAGGCAGTCAAGAAATTCGTTTTCATATTTTTTTTATTAATTTTCGTAAAATTAAGAATAAAAGTTCAAAATTATAAATGTGAGAGACTATTTTAACCGGCCTTTTTCATTTAAGCATACTAGTTGTACATAACATTATCAGATATTTAATGAGTAGTTGTAATTTTATTATCAAGTAAGAGGAAAGATTCAATTTAGGCTTATACTCTTAAAAAACCTGGGACAATCCGGGACAAAAGATCTAAATCCGGGAAGAATATTGCTTTTAGAAAACCACAACAAGGTGGAAATCCTGGACTGTTCCGGCCAAACCGTGACGTATGGTCACCTTATTATTACTAATACCAACTAAACCCTCCACTTTTTGCCTCTTGCCTCTTGTTTCTACGGAAACCACCGTTAGGCATTACTTTATGGGGGGAGGATCTAAAATTCCTAGATTTTTAGATAAGTGCTCTATGTGTATATAAAACGATGTGAATGCGACATAATTTGTTAAAAATAAGTTCGTATATAAAATACAGCAAATCAATTGTCAATAACCTCAATAATATTTCTATTATTTTGATAACAACATTATAATTGGAAAATTATGGATTATTTTATCAAAAAACTCACAATTAAAGTGAACACGCGCCAATGCAACATACGACATCTTTTATCAGATTCGGTTCCCAAAGTTCATAAAACCCAAGATGTTCATTTTGCATCAGAAATGGAATCGAAATAGGGGATATTGGGGTAATTAATTGATACAGTAAATAAATTTATATTTATCTAAATATTTGCGGTTACTAATATAAGGTTGTCAAATATCTCCCTTCCGCCTTTTTGCATGTTGTCAAGAGCAAAAAAGCGGAAGGGAGATATTTGACAACCTAATATAATAGATCTGCAGGACTATAAATAGCTTCATAAAATTGTCTTTGTAATTTCCTGAATGAGAAACTTGTTTTCAACAGAGAATCTGACTTGCTATTTTCGTTCTACCTTTCAAGTCATTTTGAAGCGTTTGATACCGAATTTGAAAAAAGTATGTGTGCGTGTGAATGTCAGCCAAGTTTTGACCTTTCGACGATGTTTTCCCAAATCTGAATAATAACTTATTGTTATATCACAAGAGTTATGATATGTAACGAAAAGTAAATATGTAATATATAGGAAAAGTGAAGAATCTTAACAATTTTTTTTTTGTTGAAAGATTATATTATCCCCGGTCTCCCCTAAAGTAATCGATTGCGTCCTTATATCAAATAGATGTCTTTACTTGTTATCTTTATCTGAGGATGCCGAAACCAGATTTATCTTATCGTCAGAAACAATAAACAAATCCTGAACTTTTGAACTTTTGGGTTACTATGATTGATGCATGTATAAACATACAATATGTTACTAAATAGAAACATTTGTTGTCTAAATTGTATAATTTACGCATATGATAAGAAATGGGAGTTTTATGGTAAAACTCCTGGGAGAATCCTGCCATGTCATTTTTCTCGGCCAGGCTGTATCCACATATATATTTAATAAAATTAATATATTTAATAGAAAAGTCTTATCTGAGATTGAACTACTAATAAAATAATTAAGAACTATATAATATCTTATATATTAGCTAATTTAATAACAATATGTATCATACGAAAACACGAATTGATTTATACGCTAATGTAATGACTAATTTAAATTTCAACGACAATATTTACTGCAACAAAACTATCGTAAATAGTAAATAAATGACAAGGTCTTAAATAGTAGTCATCAAATTATTTTCTGTTTCTACAGTTTTCAAAATGATTCAGAAAATTTTATTTTCGACTAGGTATTATTTATTTTTCGACGAAATCAGCAGATATTTGATGCTGCGCGCGTGATTATTCGCAGTGCATTGACTAGATGTACTAATGATACTCCGATGATGTTGTTATCAGATGGACAAAAAAATCAAAACAGGGGTTGACAAACTTTTGAAAAAAAAAACTTGATACATGCAAGGTGTAAGTAAGAAGCCTCTTTGGGTTAAGGCAAGTTGCGTGAACTTCTCTATATGTGGATTAATTGACTTAAGTGAGTAGCCTGCTTTAAAGGCTTCAAAAAATCGATTTTTTGACGAATTTTTAAGAAAGGAATTAAATATTTAATTGAAACAAAACGTTCATGTTTTATTTTTATATATTTCAACATTCAAGCATTACAAGCGGTACAAGCATTATACGAATTTTTAAACCTTTAAAGCAGGCTCCCACCTCAATCGCCTTCACTAGAAATTCACATTTCAATTTCTAATTATTTAATATCTCTCAAACCCATTTATAATATTTGTGATTATATTAATTATAAAGCCCAAACATATACTTGTGTGACCTAAATACACCTGTTATTGTAAATTTTAATGAATTTATATAATTCAACCAATTTTTCGTTTGGAAAATGCCAAAACGTTTTTTGAAACACTAATTTTTTTTAATTAAGCTATGAGAAAATCATGACACGATTACGCGTATATAATGTACTTAGTTCTTGATATTATTTAATAATTTAAATTACTGGTAAAATTTTTTTCCCATGTTTTGTAGACTGCTCCTTATGTGACACAGGTTTGGAAAATCTATTTAGGTAATTATTAATTAATTACTGTAAAAATGCACAAAACCAAAAATTTGTGATAGCAAGATTTTTGCTAAAAATGTTACAAAAGAATCTAGTTTTTTTTAATTTCAAAGAAATGTTTAGGCCGATTGTCTTCCAAACCTAATCACTGATCCTCCTCATCGAATTTTATCCAATGTCTTTTAAATTTATGAAATCTGTGCAGCCGTTTTTAGAAAACGTTGACAAAGTTCAAATTTTTTCTCATCACATCACAAAAGCGTGTTTTGACACAAATTTTACTATTATATTTTGTTGAATAACTGTTTGTTGAATATATCAAATTAAACCACTGGCCGTAGGGCCGTAACATTTTAGTATGTTCAGTTTGACCATGATTTCCATAATCTTACAAAAAAATCATCAAGATCAACAAAAAAAATTCAACTTATTTGTAACGAAGATACGACCCGGCCAATATTTCTTAAAAACTAATCAATGCGATTTTCAACCAAAAATTTCGAACAGTTTTTAAAATTTCAAAATCGATTCAGGATCGCGGGCTAAAACGTAGACAAAAAATGTTTCACTTTTCTCTAATTACAAAGAAACAAATTGGTGCAAAATTAATCAACGCGAGTAGTTATTGAGATACATCGAATGGCTTTCAAATTTTTCAAATCGGTCCACCAGTTCAGAGAAATCCTTGTCGAAAGATAGAAAATTTGGCTCACATACTTTTTGCAAATTTGATCTCAATCGCGTCGGAATGACTTGAAACTTTGGGCAAACATAAAATGAACAAATCGTACTTTTTACCATAAACTTCGCCATATGGAACTTAAAAATGTTGTCGACACCTGTCTTTCAATTCAACAGCATCATATATCAAGATATTCTAGAATTCCTTTCAAATCACTTATAATTAGTGAATAAAAGATTTTGATACTTCTGCGTTGCATTTGCTGGAATCAATGCGATAAGATCACTTTCCAGCACAGGATGTGAAGATTATTAGACGAGATTCAATTTCATCTCAAATTCATCTGGCCTGTGTGTGTGAAAATTTGTGCGAAATAGATATTTTTCAAAAAAAATTACGCAAATAATAATTATTAAGTTACATGTTGATGATTACTCAATTAGTAATTAGACACGGGCGTCCGAAATGGCCTTGTTTACTTCAATATCAGATTCTAATGCGTTTAATTTTAAGGGAAAAGTTTTGGGATATCTACACGTTTGTAGGATTTGGTTTTGGAATCAAACCAACAAACTTTTAGCTGTAATTTATTACATTTGGGTATAAAATTTCACAAGAAATGGAGATGGTGTAATGCAATGTAAATGAGATACCCTGTGGGTCCCCAATATAATCCAGTTCGAACTGGATGACGATCGTCTTCTACTCTGGATGATTCAATTTGAAGTAAAATTTACTTTTTTATTTATTTGATTAATTTTGAAAATTAAGCACTTATGTTGTATTATTAATCAAAGGTTAATTTTAATCTTGGCTTATTGCTTATTAAAAGTTTTCCTGGAATCAACTTCTCTAATTTGTGTCTTTTACATCGTTATGTAACATTATATGGTCAATTATGTGTTGAATAAGATGACGAAAAAAAGGAAATTTGATATCAGTATCACTCTAAACAAAAAAATTCGCATATATTATCTCTTAATTATTAAAATAATGATATCTATGCAACGCGATACCATCCGGCGTAATCTGTGGGAGTACGTAGGAGCTTTTGCAAATCTAATGTTTTGATTACCATGAACGAATTTGATACCTGAACGGATTTGTATATATTTTTTATACAATTTGTAAAATTTAAGATAATTGTATCATAAATGTCACATTAATGCAACTCATAAATGGGACCAATTTTACAAAAAAATTACAAATAAAATAAAGTATTCGAGACAACGATATTGGAGACTATGATGAAGAAGAATATAGATGATTGATGACTTAGGAAAGGTGATAAAAATCAGGGAATTGAATGTTGAGACACAGGAAACAAAGGCTTTGAAGCCAGAGAAGTAATATTTAAATAAAAACGAGAAAAAAATAGTTTTTTTATGCCTAGGATTTGCCTTTACCCACAGCATTAATAATGAGCAAATAATTGTAAAGAACATCATCTATCTAGGATTATAAAATTATTAATTAATATGAGGATAATAAAATTACTAATTATAAGATTGTAAAATTATTGATAGTTTCATAAACAAATCGAGTAAAAAATAACAATCTAAAATAATATATATATTAGGGTGGTTCTTAATATGGATACTTTTTAATTTTTTTGCTCTCATGGGCTCAAATACTTCTGAATTGACAAAAAAAAACCTACAAAAATTTTAGATCTTAATATTAACTTTAAGATAGTCCAACCAAAGTTTCTTATGAAAATAATATGGGTAAAATACCATTTGCTTTTAAGAATTTTGTAACTTAGCGACAAGTGAATAAAAATTTTGAGAATAACATTGCATTTGCTTATTTTGATCATAAATACAAAATATACAACAAAATTTGATATATAATATAAAATAAGTATTTACTTAAGAAGAAGAACCAAAAAACTTTGGTTAGAGTGCGGGCTATCTTAAGGTGAATATTAAGAGCTAAAACTTTCAGAGAATTTCTTTATAACAATTTTTAAAACATTTGAGCCTCTGAAAGCAAAAAAATTGATAATACCATATTAATGATCACTCATATATATATATATATATA
>NW_020536999.1:15277652-15307089 GCF_003426905.1 Ctenocephalides felis
TTATATCAAAAAGAGATTTCTTATTAACCTTCTATAGTAGTTTTTTGTGTTATTATTAAATGTATCATCAATGGAAAAATGTGCGTTCCAAAGAATTCGTCAGGAATAATTCATGAAAATGTTGTTTACAAATAAACATTTGATATGAAATATAAGTCGTAAAATTCTCTCAATTCAAAGTTTTTATTCTCCACTAAACAAGTTTCCGAAGACAGGAATTTCGTTCGTAGTTTTTTATATTGTTTACATCTCTTTTGGATAATCATTAAATGAGAAATGATTATATAATAATCCGTATTTACCATGTAGAGTTTGTTTATTTTTAAATTTACGTCCTTGAAATATCTATCACGAGGTTTTTGCGATAAACAAATTCGGATGATAGCAAAATCGGTGGGAACGAACTGTTCAGAATTTCTTTTGTTTACATCATAATTTTTTATGTTTTGCAATTTCCAGTGCCGTCAAAACTACAAGTCAGTTTTTCTACAAGTATACTTTAAAAATCTATTTACGGTCCCAATATGTTAATACTTCAGTTAATATAGATAATTCCAAATTTCAGTGTACTATAGGCATTTCCATAATTGTAATATACGTTTTGAACAGAAAATCAATAAATTGCTTAATATATGATTAACATTCAAAATTTCTGTATTATTATTAACATGTTCTAAGTTTTAATTAAAAACTAATTCCATAATAATTCTCATAAATTATATAAAACAGGAGTGCAGAGCTTTTCCGTAAATATTTATCAATTTCCATTTCACAATTACGCTTATAACGCTTTTATTAATATTTTAGTTTAATTTGGTTTCGCTAATAAGGCGGGTTTAATTAAAAACCAATATTGAATAAATCAATAATAATTTTATTAGACATGAATTTTTTAGATACTTCTTTGGTTTATTTAAAAAGTTATAGCACAATTAGTCTATATCGGAGCTAATTCGCTCCAAGGAGCTTTATTAAGTTTGTTTAATAAAGTTACCATGGCATTTAATTTTTTTTCAAACGTATCTGAGAGTTTTTTCCTCCTCCATTGTTTACACTACTTATTTATTTGTCATTTTATTTTATTATCTTATAAATAATTACAATAATTTTATTATTTGGCTATGATATTGTGTAAGTGGCAATTTGTTTTGAGGCAAGTTGCATGAACTTCCTGATATATGTGAATAATATATTTAATCAATATTAATTAGATTTGTACATAATTTAACTGTCTACCTGTTTACCATCTGCTTATATTTTTACTTCTGTACTGTTCTACCAGCCAATTTGCATACCTGCATGTCTGTTTTTCTATCTTACTATATACTAACTTCTATACTTCTTTGTATCTGTCGATCCATCTATCTTTGAATCTGTCGATCAGTCTACCTATCTACCTTTGTATCTGTTTACCGGCTTACTTGGCTACCTCTATACCTACTTATCTGTGTACGCGTCTACTTTCTACCTGCCTACTTGTCAACTTGTCTACAATTCTACCAATCTATCAGTTTGTCTATCTGTCTAACCATCTATTTGTTTACCTGACTGCCTTGACATCGAAAAAATCTACAATTATTATAGCTTTACCCTTGATACGCCTTCTTTGGTTGCGCAATTTTAGGGTAGTAATGTCTAGTCTTTAAATACGAAAGTTTATTTAGTATTCTCAAGTCTTTTCTACCTGTCTACAATTCTACTAATCTATCATTTCGTCTATCTGTCTAACTCTCTATCTTTCTACCTGTTTACCTGAATGCCTTGACATCGGAAAATTTACAATTATTATAGTGTCACCCTTGGTACGTCTGTTGCATCACGCCATCTTAGGGTAGTAAAATGTCTTGTTTCTAAGTATGAAAGTTATCTCAATTTTTTTTTGTAAAACAGTTGAATTACAATTATTACAGTTGATTGTTTTCTAATAAAACTATATTATTTTCAACTGCAAGTGCATTCATTTCTCTCTTCATTCATGGCCGATCGATATTTACGGCGTCCTAACACGTAAAATCGGGTAAATGCGCGTCTGGTGCTGTTAATGGGCGTCTAACCTTGCCACACTTATTTATTTCCTGAGCTTATGGATGTCATTACCGCGTAAATAATACTAGTAATAAACATAAACTATATTTGTAAATAATAATACGTTCATATAGGTGTTAAATTAATTCTCCAAAAAATTACAGAACATAATAAAGTAGTGGTTTTGTGTTGTTCTTGACACGTTAATCGCTACTATAATATCAAAAAAAAATTTACATGGGCCCATCCATAATTTGACACTTCCATAATCTGAAATATCATACTCAAATATTAAAGGCCTACGATAAGTGGTTTATTTATAAATTCAATCATCACTAAAGGTTGGAATTACGCCCAGCGTTTAAGTGATTGTAATCAGAATCTATGCTTTTCTTGCATAGGCTAGGATTCATGTTTTTGTTGATAGCAACTGATTACAGTTGCTTAACTAGAGGGTTGCATAGCATTGTGCTTTAAGGCAAATTGCTGGTAATTAAAAATCTTGGTACGAATTCCAAAAAAATTTACACAAAATCTGTACACATATTAAAATCTCTATAAAATATCTTATAATTTGATGTACATATGTCCAATAAACATTTTTGACCGCCAAATGACATTTTTTTAACTTATTTTTATTGAGAGTCTAACCGCTAGACCTGTCTTCCCAAAAATTTAATCAGTTCTTCATCTTGTCAATACAAGTAAAATGTTTTTTGAATTACCGTTTTGGCTCTTTTTGCCCCGTATCTATGGAACGGTTAGAACTGCCTTCGCCAAAAACTAACCAGCACGTTTCCTTATCAATACATATCGAATGTTTTTTGAATTGTTTAAATCGGTTTATCAGTGTTCCCGAAATGGTTGACGAAATTTGTATCCGCATTAAACACATACACGCATACACACAATATACACACATACACACACATACACATATACACACACACATACATCCATTTTTCTAAGATATGCCAAAATGTTCAAAAACCTTTGAAACGTAAAGATATATAAAAAATTTCATTTTCGATTTTTTTGCGATAACTATAAATTACCCTGCGGCAAGTTAAAAATATACATTTATAGAACCCGAAATAGATAAAATGACGAACAAATTTATTTAATTTATACAATTACAGACAATATAATTATGTTTTAAGGACATCAATTGAAACATTTGAATATTTTACCCAAAATGCTGAATCTCAACTTTTATCGGGAAATTAATGTAACTTGTATTGAGGTAAAATGCTACTCACAACTAATAAGTTGAAGACTTTTAGTTCTTTTTATTCAACCGGCTTAAATAGTCAAAAAATGTAACAATTAGCAGATATGTGTAAAATTTTTGATCTATATATATTTTAGATAAAAATTAATTTAAATAAATATTCCAATTTTAAATAATCGAAAACTGTTCGAAGGATATCAGTTCTGAATATCGGCCAGACTGTTTTTTTGCTTTTAATTAATATAAAAACAATTTCAATCATGATGACAGAGTTTATGCTCTTAAAGAATATCCTAGAATACTATCGTCACAATTTGAAAATGTATTAATAGTTCATTTTTACTGATAAGTGGATTATCAACAAACATCAAGGAGTATACAAACATCACGGTACTTACATTGAAGCTAAATGCTACTTACACCTAGTTATGGATTTATTCTAAGCTTTTTTGATCAGGTAAAACCTAGCATTATTTGAAGGTATTCTAGTGGAGGTTTATTCTTTTAGTGGCGGGATTACTATTCCAAATTTTCTACTACCAATGTGTGATGAATATTTTGGGGATGTTCTTTAAATATATTTCAATTAATAATCATTTCTATTATCGTCTATAACCAGTTTGTACCAGATTTTGTCTATATTTTGCCAGGAATTGACTTTGTACGCTCCTTGACACGTGTATTGCAGCGCTTCGTGAAAAATAAACTCAAATTTTGTTTTGCACCTAATAAACATTTTCATATAAATAAAACTGTTGTTATTTTAATTACGTAATGAATTTAAAATTCGTGATGTGTCACAAATAACAAATTACAAGATAACGTCAATTTATTTACATTGAACAAAATTTCCATCGGTTTGTTCCTGAAATATAATACCTCCGTGTAAGAAAATAATTATAATTTTGGTTTAGTTTTGCCAAAATATATTTAAGGCCCAATAATTGTTGTATGTTTTGTAAATCATCAAGAACATGTTTTGATAACATTTCACTAATTGCGAGAGAAATAATAATAACATGCCGAAAAAGTAGATACTGTTATTGTTTTGAGGACTTTTTAGTCATTGTCACAAAGCTCATATAATGAAATTGTTGCACAATTATAAATTACGTAAATCTGGCCCAGACTTTAACTAAACTAATCAACTCGATTTCCAACTGAAATTTTGCGAATAGTTTTTCAACTTTTAAAATCGCCTCAGTATTTAGTTTGCGCTTTTCGGGTAAAATTTGGGTTATTTTAAAGTTTTTATTTTTTACAATTCTTTTTTTTGCCAAAAAATAATATTTAATTTAATTATATCTTCTCTATGCTTATATGTCTCAAAATTGAAGTTTATTTAATAAATTGACAATGTTTGACTTATCACATCACAAAAGCAACTTTTGACTATGAAATCACAAATTTTGACTATGAAATATTTTGAAACTTTGATGAATTTTTAAACTCAAACTATTTTCCGTAGGGCCATGGTATTTCAGTATGTTCTATAAGTCCATGATATATTTAATAAAAAAGTTACCATTATTCTTTTAAATAATTTTTATATAATTTTTATTCAATTTATATCAATTTTCATATGAGTGAATTCATTGTTCTAAAATTTTGCAAGATAAAATTCCATGTCTTCTTTTTAGTGCAAATTTTGCAAATGTTTATATATAATTTGCATACAAGTATGTTTGGCAGCAGATTACAGGCGCATTCTGATAATTTTAAAAATTAATCAAACATACAAAAAATATAGATTTATTTTACTATAAACTCAAACTGTAAACATATTGATAAATTTCATTTTAAATTAAGCTATTGTTAGCCTGGTGTAAAAATATAACGATTATCTTCTGACTCGATAATGTTCTATGTATAAATCACGTATTATTGATATATTTAATATATCTATAACGATAAAAAAGTCGACAAATGTTTGTCACATAGCAACAATCAAAATCGAAATTATTTAAAAGTCAACGTATTATGAGATAAAGTACAGTGCACTATTTTTCAACGTCAGGAAAAACATTTACAATGCGATTAGTAATTAAGAATTGATATAATTTATATTACTTCTTATATGGGAAAGTTTAGAGAATTTATGTATATCTCAAAACCTTTTACCGGAGACAGATCTTAGATATGGTCTTGAAATGGTTCACACTTTTTTTTATAAATAATAAAAAATATTTGTAGTAGTATGAACAGTGCTAAATCTAATTAATTTTAAATTGTAAAGAGTTTTGTTGAAAAATTCATACACCATTAAAATGCTGAATCGTCTGCTACAAGCAAATATTTTAAATTTGCTCAAACACAAGAATTTATTAGAACTTTGCTGAAAAATTGATCCAACCTAACAATTACCATCTATAAAAATCTGTCATCATGATGGGTCAATTTTTTTCACAATATGTGATTTTTAAATATGACTAGCAAATATTGATTATTTTGAGTAAATATTGAATTCGTAAACGTTGTTAACTATATATCTATGGTTCAAAGTTTGATTATTTACAATCGTCCATATGAGTGATGATAAAGATGAGTATTTTATGAATCATTTTTGTGTATAGGGTAATTCGTGACCTCTTCAACAGATCATTAATTAATACATTCTTATCTGACTCTGAAATCTTTTGAAAAACACAGAAAAGTAGTAAGAATAACTTGTAGTATTAAAAGTAACTTAAAGTATTAAAATGATGACAAAATTGTTCTAAGTACATTAAAAATGATGACAAAATTGTCCAAATTGTCCTACTAGAAAACTAGTAAGAATAACTTGTTTAATGAGAGCTAGGATAAAAGGATAGTGAAATTTTATCCCAGGCAATTTGAAAATTATGAGCTTTTAAGTAAAACCTAGAGCTTTGCTCAACTATATTAAAAATGATGACAAAATTGTCCAAATTGTCCTACTATAAAACTAGTAAGAATAACGTGTTTAATGAGAGCTAGGATAAAAGGATAGTGAAATTTTATCCCTGGCAATTTGGAAACGATGAGCTTTCAAGTAAAACCTAAAGCTTTGCTCTACTATATTAAAAATCATTACAAAATTGTTCAAATTGTCCTACTAGAAAACTAGTAAGAATAACTTGTTTAATGAGAGCTAGGATAAAAGGATAGTGAAATTTTATCCCAGGCAGTTTGAAAATTATAAGCTTAAGTAAAACATAGAGCTTTGCTCTACTATATTAAAAATGATGACAAAATTGTCCAAATTTTCCTACTAGAAAACAAGTAAGAATAACTTGTGTAATAAGAGCTAGGATAAAAGGATAGTGAAATTTTATTCCAGGCAATTTGGAAATGATGAGCTTTTAAGTAAAACCTAGAGCTTTGTTCAACTATATTAAAAATGATGGCATGATTGTTCTAAGAATTTCTAAATTAAGACTATTTGTTAGACTATGGATTTAAAAGTTTCAAAATTTATAGTCTTTAAAAGGCCCTTCTCTAAAAGAAATTCTTTAGATTGCCTTGACAAGTTTCATTTCAAGTTCGTGCATTTAGTCAAAAAATTGTTAGTTTCATATCAAAATTCATTGTAGAATATAAAAATTTAATACCATATCCAGTTATTGGATAAAAAATATTTTTATTATGAAACTTTTTATGATTCTTTGTTTTTAACGAATATCCTGAAACACAATATTATAGAGCTACTAAATTTAGATTGGAATTAGAATAACTTACAACTAATTTTTTTTGGATAATTTAACTGTTAAAAAAATTTGTTTTCTAGTTAAACCTAAACAAAATATATACATATATATACACACACACACATATATATATATATATATATATATATGTATATATAATATGTAATATGATCATTGAGTATTACAATCGATCGAATATCTTTCGAAGAATGTGCACCTCTTTTTTAACGCGAAACATCGTATCTATTATGAGAAAATGTCTTTAACCTTTGCAAAAGTGATCTGATTACTAAATATAAAAATATTTTTAAACAAAATATTCGTATTGTTATATCAATATGCGTGGGTATAAATTGTGTAATATAAATATTATATATGAAATGATATCAGTTAAATAACATAACATGCAAATCAAATTCCTGGTAAAATCAATTTTGATAAAAAGGTCTTTAACCTTGTAATTAATATCTGTGGGTTACGTTTGAAGAATTTTTAGTTGCTGGGATAGAATGAAAGTAGAATTTTTAAGGAACTTGGCGGTACTTGGTATAAGTCATATAATATATTAATGGAATGAATATTAGTAGAGTACTGATTTCCAAAATGTAACCAACCAACATTGGTACATTGCACCCAATGCCAAATGTCTACTTAGTATTTACCTATTAATGTGTTTACTCATCAAAACATTACTTATTCACTTAGATACAACTACAAAAATTAAATGTTATACGAAAGACATTTTCTAAATAATAATAATAAACGAGCATATAATATAGATCATATCGTATGAATCATACTACACTATTTTGAAATACGGTTTCGGTACTTCATTCTGTAATTTTTTATATAAGTTTTAGCTTTCAATAATTAACTTCCTGATGGAGAAGTTCATGTTTTCGAAAAAAATCCATGCAAAAACCAAGTGTGTGTGAGCCGATTTTCTGGACCAATTTCAGAAATTTAAAAGCCATTTGAAGTGTCTCAATAAGGACTCGCATTCCTTTATAATTAGCTAAAAAATGAACATTTTTTTGTCGCGATTTTAGCCCTCAATCCTGAATCGATTTTAAAAATTCAAAAACTGTTCGAGAGATTTTGGTTGGGAATCTCGCTGATTTGGATTTGGTAATGATCGGAAGGGCCGTTTTTTCGTAACTGAATATTGAAAAAAACATTTTGGACGATTTGCATATTTTTTTTATGATGATAGAGATCATACTATAGTAAAATTTTATGGCCCTTTGACAAGGGGATCCATTAATCACGGGAGGGGGTAAGGTCTTGACAAAAAATCACAAAATATCACGTGGAGGGAGGGGTATAGTAAGACATCATGTGTATTTATTTTTTAACTGAAGTTTGAAAGAATTCAAACATTTTCAAAAAAAAATCAAAATTTTTTTTTTTATTTTTTCACGTAACTAAATATACACGTTATGTTTGTTGGCGAGGGGGGATGGGGTCCAAAAATCCTTAAAAACTTGCTCACGTGATTAATGGACGCCCCCCAAGCAGTTTCATTTTGAAAATTTATCAAAGTTTGACAAAATATTATAGTCAAAATTTGAATTTTGTCGAGGTTTTTTTTAAAAACGTCTGGACCGATTTAACAAATTTAGAAGCCATTAGATTAAACGCTATAAGGAGGAATTGCCATTATAAATTTGCTTGACGACCGGCCCAGCCATTTCTTTGATAACAATAAACAAAGTGCTCGTCAAAAACTAATCAGCAATATCCTTATCAATACGAATCGAATGTTTTCTAAATTATTCAAATTGGTTTATCCGTGTTCCCGAAAACGTCGACGAAAATTTGTATCCACACACACCTAAGGTATGCCAAAATATTCAGAAACCTTTGAAACGTAAAGATATATAAACATTTTCATTTTCGGTTTTTTTGTATGTGACATGCATCGCTAGTATATATATTTTTCAAAGAAGAAAAAAGAGAAAAACGCGTTTAAAGTTTGGCGAAACTTTAAATTGTTAAGTATTAAAAATGTAGAATTTTATATATTATGAGGATCATATTTATGTATATATGTGCTTATCTGTGTATTTTTACGTAATGTGTGTTTATGTGTATACGTTTATGTTTCGGGTAAGAAAGTAGACAGTGCATTGACATTTGATGGTGAATATTGATAATTCGATACCTCAATTAAGTCATCAACAAACTCATGAGCTTTGGTACTACAGAAAATGTTGTGTCTGCGTCTCTAGCATAAATATTGATTCAGAATTTCAATGATTCAAGATAATTCCACTCCAATGACTAATGAAAGTGAAAAAGAAAACATTTCTGTGATCAATAAAATTTTAAACAAATTGCAAATTAGGCAATTTGTATATTAGTCACGCAGTTATAACTACAACGTTATAAAAAAGAAGGTGCAAAAACCAATTTTTGGTTTAAAATAATATCGCAGGAGTTCATGTTTTTGCCAAATGCGATTTGCAAATTTTAAGTTATCTCGACGTTCCAAGTCATTCCTAAAAGTGAAGTAATTGAGACCATTTCTATAAAAAAACTAGTGGTGCATGGCATCGTTCACCATTGACTCCGGCTTGGTATGTTTAAACTGAAATCATGATACATCAAATTTATGCTCTCAAAGAAATGCTCATGATCAATTTTTCCCAGACAGAAACTTATCATAACTATTTCAAACAGCAAACATTCGAATAAATTTTTAAACAAATGTCGCGCCGTAGGAAGTACACGAATATTTGTAATTAGCAAGTTATTGACCCCCTGAATATGAAAATGTTTGCGTTTTATTCTCGTATTACGAAAATATTGACTTATTCCGTCTAGCATCAAATAACAATCCTTAAAGTACACAAATAAAATCTACGCATGCATTTTTAATAATCTTCTTATTTTATCCAAATAATAGTGACGGTTTTGTAAACAGGAAACTCTGTGGATTTAGTCGACTTTGTCAACACTAGCGAAGATAGTTGATATTTTTTAGTTATTTTATTTATTAACTTTCCGAAGGACATGTTTATGTTTTCACCAGAAAATCCGATTTTCTAATATTGTGTTTTCTTTTTCTTCAATATTTTTTTCTCTGAAGTAACTGGTGCATCTTATGATTCATTTTATATCTCTGAATAATAGCTCTAGCTGTAAGTGGTATCTTGCCTTAGGGGATAATCTAGTGTAGAAATTAAAAAAATAGTTTTCCTTTTTTTCACATTTGTAAGAAAATGATCCTCTTCTGTTTCCTTTCTTTTGCCAAACTTTTCTCAGACCTGTCATTTTTCAATACGATGCCCAAGATTTGTCGGGATTTTAAAGGATCTTTCTTATAGACTTTCCTCTGGCATATACTGGCCTCCAAATTCGATGCTGCGCACGCATACGGTGCGTGAGACCGTTGTCAATAGCCAGACACCAGCACCTTAGAGCTGCAATCACTATTGCAGTGAAACAAAATGTTTCTATTTAAATTTTGTACTGCAATTATTATAGGCAGAAATATTCCTATTTATCCCATTTTGGTATGAAAAATTGTTTTTGTATTGTAGTATTGAGCGTGAAGCCAGCCAACCATCAGCCACGTATCTTGAAAACTATTAAAGGTAGCAACTTTAAATTTTGGCCACATTCTTGGTAAGGTAGAATAATAGTATGTGCCAAGTTTAATCAAAATCGCAAAATGCGTTTTTGAGTACATTCCACCTGTTTAAATATTAGTATTGAGCGCAGAGCCAGCCACCTATCAACTTCGAATATCTCAAAAATTAATGAATGTACCAATTTTAAACTTTTGACAAATATTTAGTAAAGTGTAGTAACAATGTATGTCAAGTTTCATCAAAATCGAATTATGCATTTTTGAAAACGTACAATCTGTTTCAATACTAGTATTGAAAGCAGAACCAACCAGCAACCCATCAACTTCGAATATCTCAAAAACTATTGAATGTTTCAACTTTAAATTTTTGTCAAATATTTAGTAAAGTGTAGTAATAATTCGTGTAAAGTTTCATCAAAATCGAATTGTGCATTTTTGAAAACGTACAATCTGTTTCAATACTAGTATTGACCCATCAATCACGCATCTCGAAAACTATTGAATGTTTCAAAATTAACGCAAGATTAGCAGCGAATATATTAAATAAATGAATATTAAATCAAATATAATATTTTTAACAAAATTACCTTACAGAGAAATGCACATGATTAACTAAAGTCAAAAATAAAGATAAAATTGTTTTCATATAAATAAATTAATTAATTTAACATGGAATAATCCACACAAATTAATACATTGTGATTGGTCAGTTTCGTCTATTTGTTTAATTCGTCTTACATGTTTTCCAAAATAACTTTGGATGTGGTTGTGGATCTATTAATAAATTATTTCTATTTAAGGTATTATAATCTTTGGTAAACAGAATTGTTGATAAATGAGAACTCGGCGGGATAAATATTTAAATATTTGGGAATGAGCAATGAAATACCATAGATAGATAGATAACTAATAAATAAATTAATACAATATAATTTATAACTCTTTTGTGGTTAAAGAATATGAAAACATGATAAATGAAATAATAATTGAAGTTTTAAAATATATTCTTATATTCCGATAATTATTTTTTCATATGTCCAATACTCAAGTTTGTCTTCAAAACAGATATTTGTCAAACGTTTTGTTTTTCTGTATCTTCTACATGACTAAAATTTTCACTGGGTCATTTTTGGGGAATTTAATATTTTTTAATCAAAAAATTGCCAAAAAATATAACAAATACATATTATTTGGATAGGAGACTTCATGATGCATTGATAGTTTTGGCCTCATTTTTGCAATTACAGTTCTGATAAAGTCATGATGATCTTATATCTATTTTTAACTAAATTGATCACTGAATAAATTCTGTAAGTCTATTTATAGATTAGCAAGTCGGAAGACAAATTGATAAATTGATTTCTAAGTCAACGAAAAATGTAAATGTATCGATTTTAGGTCAATTTGAACCACAACTGACTTTTGATTAGATATTGCTTGCATAAAATATGGAGGAGGTTTTCGAATTATTCCAATATTTACAAATACGTTGAATTAATTTAGACTTTTTTGGATTTGGTTTCTGTTCATTGAGGATTTACAGTTCTTCAGTTGATAAATTGTCTCTAAAACTCGAATTGTCATATGACTAAATGAATTAAAACATATAGGTAAATAAATCGAAATAGACATGTGGACTATAAACAGATATACAGATACACCCGTAGAGTACTGAAGAATTTTATATATAAAATAAGTGCCAAAAACATTTCCATTAAAAATTTTGAAGATCAACTCTCCTTAATCTTATCCATTTATCAATAAAACTACCTGCTGATAGTTTCCTAATAATATTGATAAAAAAGCTTAATATTAGATATGATACATTTCCTAATATGGTTTATAGCTTTGGAAACGAGAAGAGTGACATAAATAGATACAATAAAAATTGGTCAATATTGTGAGTGCTCTAATTTAGACAAAACTGTATGTCAAGGCTCGGAATGCTATCGGCAAGGTCGCAATAATTAAGAATTAAAAAAAAATTATTGCATCATGTATAGACAAAAAAATAAATTGTCTTAAGGCATTTTAACTTCCCGATGGAAAAGTTCGTTTTCGCGAAAACATACATTGTGCATTATTTAATATAATTACAGATATTATGACTGTATTTCAGATATCAATTGGAATTCGCAATTTTTAGTTTTTAGTGAAAGCGTAAACTTTATTTTCGAAATAAACAGTTAACAATTTTACCTAAATAGATAGATCTCAACAGTTGATCAAGTCAATTATTACACATACCGGGCAGATCACGCAATTTAAGGCAAAACACCACCTACACCTAGTTTTTTTAGTATCCATCCTTAGAACTGTTTTTCTGTCGAATTGTATTTCCATATTAATATTTTGTTACATTCTTTATTTATTATCTATTTTTAGACAATTAGAACCGATATCTCTCTCTATTTTTATATCTCTCTAGTAATTTTGTTCGAACAGTTCTATTTGCTTTTTTACTTTAAAACAAATCATTTATATTATTCAATAGTCTAGCAAAAATATGAGTATAAATATCCATCTTGTATATTTTTATTTATAAAAAGTTCATTTACATATGTAACGTCATAACTCGAAGACATCAGATCATATCACTTTTCGCTTACGTTATGCTTTGCAATTAAAATAAGGTTTTAAATATTTTAAAGATACGTTTATATCTGGGAATGCTGCTTAAAGAAAATTATGTTCATTTAAAAAAAATCATGTTTGAATAAATAATTTTTTTAAATTTTAAAATTCATTACACTGATCCACTGGAGTTAACTATTTTACTTGATTAACTTCCCGAAATTTGGAAAAAAGTATGTGTGTATATGTCTGTATGTGAACAGATTTTTTACTTTAAATCGACGTTTTCTCAAGAACTGCTGGAATGATTTCAAAAATTTAAAAACCATTCAACGTCTCTCGATGAGGACTATCGTTTCTCGGTTTTGTACGACGATCAGCGGAGACGTTTCTTAGTAATCAAGAGAAAAGTGTAATATGTTTGTCCACGATTTAGTCAAAAATTCTGACTTCTACTATTCGAAAGATCGGCCGAGACGTTTCTCCGTGATTAATTGTTGAAATTTTTTTTCAATGAATTGTTTTATGTTGTAGACATCGTGGTCCTAAAGAACATACTAAAACTTTACGGCCCTACGGCAAGTAGCTCAATTTAAAAAAATCATCCAAGTTTGAAAAAAATTATCGAAAAATTGTCAAAATTTGTGTCAAAAGTCGCTTTTGTGGTGTGATGAGTCACAATTTGAATCACAAATTTAAAGCAATAAAAGCCATTTTTGGATTCAGCGGAAAAATAAGTCTACAAAACTTATCTAGTTGTGTTACAATTAATTTAAATCAGAATTATTTAAATTAATTAAACAATATATGGACTACCTGTACATGATATAGCAAAATGAGACAAAATGCCACTTTCAACTAGTTTTTCATATTGTTTATGTCACAATGAATACCCCAGTCAAATTAAGATTTCAGTTAGGAATAATTCGCTTAAAGCTGAAAATTGGTACAGATGGTGAATAGGTCATTACAATCGCAATGTTATGGTTAATTTATGGTTGATCATTAAAATTTTCATGTACTAATATCGATAGGTGCTTGAACTTTTGAGCATCTCAATATATATATATATAAATCCTTTGAATTAACTGAAAAAGATACAACGAATTATATTATCATGGAATGATAATATAATTTGTTGATACAAATGAAAAAATATGTCCAATATATAATATGAATGAAAAATCTGTAACGCTGGAACAATTCGATAATTTTTTACAAAACAAAACTGTACAATACAAAACTGTAAGCTACCCATAGAAAATTGGTCATTTTTTTAATAACTTCGATCCAGCAATGAGAAATTAAAAGTTGTACAAACGATTAAATACCAATTTGCATACATCTTACTACAAAAACTGCTACAAAAATCATGATCATCATATACTACAGATCAATATAATGTTTGTTTCGCAACTTTGAATTTGATGTAAGTGGCCCACCTTGACATTTCCGCACGCAAAAGGATTCGATGACATCTCTTTCGAGGAAGTCCATAAGAATATCGAACAATGAACTCACAAACACCACATCTATTTCAATTTAAAAGGTGAAATATTTAATTTATGGATTATAGACGTTTTTCTAATTATAGGAAGAGATATAGAAAAGACTGTTTAATTTAATTTTCAATATATATATATATATATATATATACATATTATAATAAATACATCACTTCCGGAAATAATGATAGCATCTTCTACTTACACAATTTGTCTCATTTCGAAAAAAGTACCAAGGTTGACAATGTAGATTTCCAAATACGCAATATAGACATCAGGCGCAAAAAACATTTTTAGATTTTAGTTGACTCTATCATCATCATATACAATTATTTGACAGTGGAAAAATTAGTAAATATGCGTAATTTAAATAACAAAATTAGAATATATTTTCTTTTCTGTTTGTGACGGATAAATCATACAGATTCTTTTCGTTTAAAATGGATTTAATTTAGAACTAGAAATATTTACTAGCTTATTAATATTTAAGATAATTGAGATTATTAAGACTTATTGAATTTTATCCACGTAAATTCACAGTATTGCTATTGTTATTCTGTTGTGTTTGGGCTAAAATATCCATCCAAGAATAAGGTTTATTAAAATTATGAAGTTTTTTAAACTACTTTTTTTTTAATAAATCATTTTTATTACTGTTTTTGTTTATCGTGTATTGTTGGTAGAGTTCAAACCACATGAATTTATTAAGATTTGGAATCATTTGAATAAATATTAATTAATTCGTTTTTCTTTAAATTGTGATGTATTCAGAAAACATGTGTAGAACCAAATATCGGTTATTGGAGTTGGTCAACGAAACAATTCTAACACATTTTAGCAATACCATGAATGTAGAACAAAAAAAACATAATTAAATTAATAGATTTTTTTAATATTCCAAAAACTTAACTATTACATAATTACAAAATTCATGCATGTCATTGTACTACTGTATGTTATCATTAGAATTTTCCTAACAATGATAAGTTTTTGAAGTAAAACTTTTTTAGGCGCAACTAGGGAGTAATTCTGTGAAAATGCAACGAAAGTTGCGTTATGCCCGAACTGTTCTTTATCTTGATTTAATAAACAATGAGTCAGAAGAATATTTTACTCTGTCCACCGTAAATAATTATCATGAAAATAATAAAACAATTGAAATATTTGTGCCGTGTAAGAAATGTAGGTTTATTGAAATAATTTTTATATTATTCGTAGTTTCTATAAATTTTTGAAGTAATTAAAATGTAAAATAATTTTATAGTCAAGACAGATATTATAGCTGCTCAAAGAATGAGATTATATCGCCAGCAAAAAGGTAAGAAAAAAATACAAGCTGTCAATGAATTATGTTAATTTTAATTACATGAAGTTCTTCAAACACAATTATTACATGATGAAAGAAATTGTGAAAACAATATTTCTTTAGGCGTTGTTTAACATAATCCACTGTATGAACGAATGAAAGTTTATTTCTAAATGCTAATTACAATGACAAACCGATCATGTCATATTTGAAGTACGACTTTAATTACATTATTGTTTTCAAATATTATAAATATTTTTAATGCTACTATAAATATATAATTTATAATTTATTGTTATATAAATATGTATAATTGTTGACATTAATAAATGTGTGCTTCACGAGTGTTGCCATATTACTAATAAACATTTTACAAAATTGGTATATGATGTATTTATTTTTACCTTAAAAGCCATCTCGTACAATAGCAAAAAAATTTACTTCAATCGCGTATGAATCTTTCTATTTTTTTATTTGAATGTCGGGAAAGAAGTGTTTTAATTTGCAAACATAGTTTCAAAAATGTTTTCGTACCCTGCCTTGCACCTTCGAAATAGCGGTGTGCCTCGTCCTAAGTATATTTGAACATCGAAGGTCGAACTGTCGAAATTTCGTAGTAAATTCCCATCGAGTACACACTATACACACTATACACACTATACACAGTCACACCGTCGTCATTCCGTCCGTTGTAAATCTCGTTGTTTTGTCAGTGTGAGATATTTTGAAATACCTTTGAACTGCCATGATCTCGTACGAGTTTGTATTTAATAAATATTTGATGATTTAATTGTGTGCGTACAAAACACGACCGACTCTGGAAATCTTTTCATTGATGTTTCTTTCGTGAAATTGACGACAATGATGGATACTTGGGAATTAACTATATTATGGATTATACTGAAAATATAAATTAGGCGTAATTTGGGCAAAATGGTATACATGGATAAAATGACACAGTGGGTCTATTTAAAAATTGGCTAGTTTTTGTCAGGTTTTCGCTACTGTATAACATCCTGTCAGATGTTGAACGTCATTGCCTGCCTTGTAGAAGTTAATTGGCGTCTATTAATCATGTGTGGCTCTTAAGGGTCTAATAAGATATCACGTGTATTCATTTTTTATCTCAATTAAAAAAAACGAAAATTTTACAATTTTTTTTGGCAACTAAAAATACACGTGATGCTTGCTTGAGGAGGGTGTGGTTATTTTAAATATCACTACGTATTACCAAGGAGGAAGGGGGAGACCAAAACTCCTTGAAAAATCGATCACATGATCAGTGGGCCATATTCATTATTATTTGTGAAAATTTCTATTAAAATAAATGGGCACATGCCCGATATTTGCAATTTCTATTGCAGCTATCGGATGTTTGATTTAATTTTTATTATATAACCATTTTTAATCAATTTTGTACAAAATTACTTACTTATACAATGGACAAAATGACATAGTTCAACTTCGCAAGCACTACAGGGCAATTCGTTCGAGGCCAATAAAAAAAAATTGAAACCTATCAAAGATGATTGGCTTTTAACTTTTACATACTTTTGAAAACAGACCAAAGAATCCACCAGTAAAAAGAAGAGACTTGCATTTATTACAAAGACTTCTTTTAACGTTCTGAAACTAACCCCCAGGTTTGTTATAATGTATGATTTGTACCCTTCAAGTTAAAACCATGGACTACTGTTCTCGTTTTTTTTTAAAACAAATTTTACTGAATTTGAGAACATCAACTTAAAAAACTACCCTTGAATTTTAAAAACGGCTAGACCGATTTCATAAATTTAAAACCCATTCATGTAACTCGATAAGGACTACCGTTTGTTAGTTTTGAGTGACGATCGGCTAAGCCGTTTCTTTGTAAATCTCACAAAAGTGAAAAAAATGACCATTTTAGCCCGCAATTCTGAATCTATTTTAAAAATTTAAAAACCATTTAAATGATATTGATTAGGAATCGACCAGATTAGTTTTTAGTAAAGATTCGCTGGCACAATTTCTTATGATTGACTGTTGAAAATTTTTTTCGACGATTTTTATGATTTTTGTTTGTTGATGGTATTATAGATCATACTAGAATATTACGACCTACGTTAAGCAGTTCATTTTCAAAAATTCATCAAAGTTTGAAAAATTATCAATGTCAAAATTTGTGTCAAAAGTTGCTTTTATTCAAGCCAATATTACTCTATCGGAAAGTTCTTGTTGTGATTTTGTGAATTGTGTTCTTAAAAATTAGCATCCAAGTCCTTATCATATATGTCACTTTACCCATACTACCTATAGACAAATGTATATGGCTGTATATAGATGCATTTTTCCTTAATAAATATGCTATTATAGTTTCTACTTAATCAAAAGACTATTGTTGTGCCAATTTGCAGAATATGATAAATTCAGAATAAATAAAAGACTTACGTACACATTACATGAAATATATTTATAAACAATCAGACAGAATTTTCAATAAAATGGAAGTGTTTGCTATAATGGTTGAATTGAGACTGATCATGAACTGCCCTTGCTCCTCTGTGGCGGAAACAGTGTTGCCAATGGGGTACCACAGTGTTACCAATCCTTTAGTGTTACCACATGTTGTTATATAATAAGGGATGAATCCGAGAGATGGCATAACACTATGTTAGTGTTAATCCGTAAACTAATAACAAATAGTTGTTCGTACTTTACCTATATCAATAGATTCCATGATGATTCTTTCCAGAAAGACCCAATATCTTAATAGAATATAGGCACAAGACTATTTACAGTTTTTTATAAGGTTTTCCATTCATCAATAACAAAACTAATTTCGAGGTTCTCTTCTGTATAAAAATATCTACGTTCGAATTCACTAGACTTTGTCCATATATATCATTCACAAAAATTAAAAAACACTTTATTATGCATAAGTCATCGATCTGACGGCCTTCTGCACGTTCCCGCCAAAAAATCTTTTAACATAAGATAATCCGCGTGTAGATAATTATCTATAAAGTCTCTTCCACATTTACAAAGATCGCCAGAAGATGATAATTGTTATATTGATTTATCTATTTTAATTTCAAATATAATATTAAATATTATCGACAATATTATTACTAATACAAATATTAGTACTAAAATGCTTAGTTTGTAAACTTCAAATATTTGAGTCATTTCTTGGGTGTTTTTTACTCTCTAAAGTTTATATGTAGTACCGTCTTTAAGATAATCATCTTTTTAAATTAGAATAAAATTGTATTATAATATCCACGTGTATCATAAAGGAGTCGATAAACTAACAATATTTTCGGTTAATCGAACTTATAAAAGGTTGATTACCCTGTTTTACAAAGTTTAAAAAACTTTGTGCAAATTTAAATAGACAAAAAATTAATTATTGATTGCAAAAGTTGACGAGTCATCAGCAGTAGATCAATGATTGTAAAAAAATGTTATAAATGGGAAAATAAGGGCTAATATAACAAATTTCAGAATTTATCTTTGTTATAATGCAGAGATCAATATTGTAAATTTACAATTAGAAAAAGTGAAGTTGAAAAAGATTTTGGTAACCCAGATGTTTTTGGAACAGCCTGTTAAATAATTTTTTTTATTTTGTTTATGATCCTGGACAATCAGAAATTATTTCCAAATATCAGATGATCTTTTATGTAAAATTACTTGATGGTGGTGAACCATTTTGGATAAATGCTTTCAAATTTTTTATAATTATAGTGTAACTTATGTACATTTATTTATTAATTTCTCATATACATCTTTGTATCAAATTTTTGTATGATATTCTTAAGGTGATATGATTACTATGATAAAATATTGATTCTTTTAGAAAGTTTTCACAAAATTTATACTCATGTTTAATCAAATTTTAAATAAAATAGTTTACGATTCAAGTTTATGAGTAATTATGCAGATTAGAGTCCTTGATTTATTTCAAATATAGATTTAAATTAATGAAATTTAACCATGACCAAATTAATGTTTTCAAAATCTGATCGGTTTTTTGAACCCGAATGCAAATCTGAATACTCGTAACAATCTATATAGATTTACATAAAGATCATCATGGCTGGATAATATTTTTTATAAATAAATATAAATTGTCAATAAATTTTAGGTTCAAAAACAAATTTCTCTAGAATTTACTAACAATAAGTTACTATTAGTTTATTTATACTTTAAATTTATTTTTTGTAAATTTTTCTCGTGGAGTAATTCATAGTAATGGGCCAAAAATCGAAAATGAAAATTTTGGCATATTCAGAGGTTTCTGAACATTTTGGCATACTTCAGAAAAAATTGTGTGTGTGTATGTGCGGATACAAATTTTCGTCGACGATTTTAAGAATACGGATCAACCGATTTCAATAATTCAGAAAACATTCGATTTCTATTGATGAGGATACGTGATGGTTGGTTTTTGGCAAAGGCAGGTCTGGTCTTTGCGGAGATACAGGGCCATACCAATGTTTGTTTATTAGACTGCGACGCGGCGCTTACGCGCTTTGATATTTCTTTTCTAATAGTCACGTCAAAACAAATATTTCAACAATTTCAATAATTTAAAGAAATTTATTTTTTCAAAGTTTGCATAAATTTTTAAAGCTTTTTTTTTATTCATTTATTTTATTTATTTATTTGATATAATTCGTACATACTGTATCTCAGTCAGACAATTGTTCTGGTATGAGAGATCACAGCAATTATAACAAAAATAAATCTATATTTTATGTAACAGACTTACATTAAGACATCTATATATTTTTACTTATTACTATTATATACACATATATACACAGAACGCTTGCGTACATACATACGTACTTATACTTAATTGTAATTAATAAAAAAAAAAAAATATTTTTGGAATAGGAAGTTCCAGCAATTTGCCTGAAGACACGATGCCATGTACCACTAGTCCACTTTTCAATCAGTAATCATTATCAATTTAGATTCTGGTACGAAACCATCTGCCAATATTAATCCATTCATCCAAAAAAGTTCCAAGTCTAGTTTTCTTCAAGATTTGACTTGTCGGGACTTGTGTCATTGCCTTCCTTCCCTTTTGTCTAGGGTCCATTGACCTCCTAAAATTGTTTCTAAGGGTGCCTGTGTCGTTGTAGGTGCGGGATACCTATGTAATATTTTTTTCGCTTCAAAATTGAAAAGGTTTACCGTGAAAAAGGTCGAGGGTTTGATTGAGCCAAAGGATTCCCACACATTTCGGAGACGCCGTTACATAAATCATTAAACGGTTTCTGGGCCATTGATGTAATATATTTTTCTCGGAAGCTTCTAGAAGAAATGTTTGGAGCATAAAATATTTGATATTTTGTTCTCGATGTTTCTGAAGGTTAAAGAAAGGGATGTAATCGGCATTATTAGATCATTCATTCTTAGTAATAAACGAACGCCTAAATAAACTTAGGTTTTGGTGGTTTATTTTAACTTCGCGATTTTTTTCTTGGTGCAACTGCAATAAAAATTTGAAAGTTAGAGTTTAGAAATTTTAAAAATATTGTTTATATTTAATAGAGAATTTAAGAGAGTCTCATATAAAAAAAGAGTGCGCGTAAGGATCACACGCGATTGAAGTAAAACTTTTAATATTGTATGAGTAGGCAATTAAGATAAAAATAAAAAAAACATCATATTTGAATTTTAAAGATCATCTTTTAATAATCATATAACATCAATAATAATAAGATCTCCTGAGCATCGGCACAGCTGTCCTACTGATATTAAGAGTTTGAATATGATGTGAAGCTTTCTTCCTTTGTTTTTGTTACCTATCTTACCGGGAAATTCAAACCATAAACGTAGAAGTTCATCATTATCGCCACGTTCTATGTACACTAATTTTCCCACACAACCATTAGCTAAGCCATCACTTACATCAATATTAGTTGTTATTATGTAAAATTTATTCAGAACTGAAATTATTTCATTCGGCAAACCCCCGGTATCAATAACCGATTTTTTTGAAACTGCTGACGAATGTATGATTGTTGATCTGTCGCATGGCAACCTACATAAATATCCGTGGCAGTAGATATTATTTTGTCTTCAACGAGATTCAATATAAATTTATTATATTCCATGGCACATTTATTCTCTAAGAAAAGTCTTATTCCATGAGGACATAATACAGCAACCTCTTCTTTTGTAAAAAAAAACGTGATTCAATTAATGCAAGTTCATATAGGGTTTAGCGCTCGACTTACGCATGACATGACGGGAGTGGATACTCGCGACATCAGCGCTTACGGCGTCGTAGTGTTCAACTACACGTTGGCATTTTCGTTGCATTTGTACGGATTTACACCCGTGTCGCGCCTAAAAATTTTTACACCCATATCGCGCCTAAAGAAGTTTTACTTCAAAAATTGACATAGTGCAATTTTGGCAATTTATTACATTAGCTACTCTTAACAATTTACTTTAAAAAAAAAATCGAAACCTATAATTTGATGAATAATTTTGCATTTATCAAAAAATAAATAAAAATTTGCTGAAATAGTTATTATCAATTTTGTAATTTTGAAGAGTTTTTTTTTAACTTATTGAAATAACTAGTGAAGCATGGCAGCATTGTGCCTTAAGAAAAATGGCTAGTACTTCCTGGATAATTTTGATTTTTTTAAAACATTTTTAAAATCCCTTTCACGTGATTAAAATAACTAAATTAACTAAATTAGTAAAAATGTTAATAAACTTCTCGCAGGGCAAGTTATAGTAATCGCAAAAAACTGAAAATATTTTTTTTTTATTTTTTTTTTTGCGTTTAAAGGTTTCTGAACATTTTGGCATACCTTTTGACTGTTACTATAACTAACTAATTACTATAACTTGCCCAGCGAGAGGTTTATTAAAATTTTTACTAACTTAGTTAATTTAGATATTTTAATCACTAATAATAATAATATTTGAAGGATATTGTTTTCAAATTCAACATCTTTATTCTGAATATATTTGGAATAAATTGCCAAAAATTTACAATTTACATTTTCTTAAAAGATCCTTGAATTCCTTAGTAAATATATAAAATGTTCAATATTTTTGAACTTCAAACTCTGAATTTTAAGATTTTTTATTAGATAAGGTGAATTAAGCACTTCCATAATTATTTCTTATTTTGAATTTTACGATTGAGATTTGAAACGCTATTATTGATAATTTGATTTAATTTGGTTTTGCTAATTTGGCTGGTTTTATTAAAAACCAATATTTAACAATTCAATAACAGTTTTATTATACAATGTTTTTGATACACTTTTTTGTAAAAAGTCATAGGATACAGCTAATTCGCTCCAAAGTATTTCAAACACAAAAAAATTTAATAATTCCAATTGTAGCAAATTAACTAATACATTTATTTTGACAAATTTCATCATCTTTTATCAATATTAATTTTGCACAGATTTCTAAATTTAATTTTATTATATTATTATTTTCTTAGTTCCTGCCTGTGCAAAAAAATAATGAAACCTATTAACACATTACATCATCTTCGATATATTTATACATCTCGCCTTGACATCCCAAAAGGACCCTTTCGGGGTCAACAAACTCTAAAGGACGGTCCTTTTTTTGTTAGAACACCGGTACAATATTTTGTGTCGTCGGCTTTTAGTGATTTTTTATAAAATATGGAACAAAAAATTGTTATTTTTCTTTTCTTCGAATTTCATTTTTCGGGTACTATGACCCCGAGCATGTGAAAATCCAATTCGAAATATGTAAACAAATTATTTCAATGTATGATGCAGGATTAATGTATTGAGAAAGATAGATCGAGAAGATTAATGATGTATTTTTGTAAATGAGGTTTGTTACGGAAAATTATAGTCGGTTAGTGGAAGATTATTCTGGAAGTTTCAATATAAAAATATTAGGCCTGGATATTAGACTTAAATTATTTTTAACTTCCCGTAGGATGTTATTGTAATCGTCTAAATCTAAAATTCAAATCTAAATTAAAAGTCTAAAATCAAAAATCTAAATTAAAATTTTTTGCATATCTTTACGTTTCAGAGGTTTCTGAACGTTTTGGCATACCTTAGAAAAAATTCAAAAGTGTGGATTCAAATTTTTGTCCACGATTTCGGTCGTACGGAACAACCGAATTGAATGATTCATAAAGTATGAGATTCCTATTGATAAGGAGACGTGCTGATTAGTTTTTGGCAAAGACAGGTTCAGCCGTTTCGGAGATACGGAACATAGAGTGCAGAAAATAGAAATTGAAGTTTTGAGAGAACGGATCATCCGATTTGAATGATCCAAAAAACATTCAATTTGTAATGATGGGGATAAGTGGTGATTAGTTTTTGGCTGAGGCAGGCCCAGCCGTTTTGGAGATATAGAGCTAATAGTGCAAAATATGGCAGTTTTTGAGAGAACTAAGAATCTGATTTGAATGATTCGAATAACTTTCTGCTTGTGTTAAAAGATTTTTTTCATATTTCCAAAAAATATTTTAAAGCTCACTCATATACTTGAAATAAATAATTTTAACTTCAATAATTATTAATCTGTTAATATTCCTGAAATATTTCATTAAGGTACGAGAAGTTCCAGCAATTTGCCTTAAGGCTCCACGCCATACACGTGTAAGGCACATCCACTAGTTAAAATATTTTTATTTTTTCTTATAACTTTCTGTTTTTTCATTATAACTGAATTGCACAAATTATTGAATAACTAGGTGCAAGTAGTATTTTGTCTTAAGGCAAGTTGCATATACTTCCTCCATATGTGTAAATAATCAATTTAATTAATAAGAGGGCTTTAATTTAAAATTAAATTTATCTAACATATTCAATTTTATTTGGCATTCCGAAAATTTGTTTTACTTAAGTGTGAACACGGTGATAAGGGCCGTCCATTAATCACGTGATCGATTTTTCAAGGATTTTTGGACTCCCCTCCCACTTGGTGATACATGATGATATTCAAAAATACCTCCCTCCCCACCAAATATCACGTGCATTTTTAGTCAAGAGAAAAAAAAATTTTTTTTTGAAAATGTTTGGATTTTTAAAGAAATCAGGTAAAAAATAAATGCACGTATGCCTTACTATACCCCTCACTCCCCCATGTGATATTTTGTGATTTTTTGTCAAACCCCCCTCTTCCTAAAAACCTCTCGTGATTAATGGACGCCCCTTAAGTACAAAATATACAAAATGGATATCTCTTTTGCTAGATATCAGGTTGTCCGAAACCCGGTCTTGTACCCGGCATCGAAGTGTCTGGTCATGGAATTTCCTACATTTTGATGTGCATTTAAACCAAAATCAATCACAAATATGATTATTTAGTCGACAGCTATAATTTATTTTTTCCAGTTGTCCAAACGATCAGAAAAATAAATAAATTATGCTAATCGTCCTTGCTAACTCGTTGACACGTAATTCTGAATCGTTATTTTACGCTAATTTCATATTGATTATCGATTTCTCAGTAATATTGACGTAGACGTTCGGATAAATATGAAATTTGATCAGTTTTTCTTCGCAAATGGGACTTTTTCAAGGCAAACTTATTTAAGGGTCAAACAACTGTAAATGCCAAGGGGTTATTGGAGTTAAAAGTGATTTCTGTTTACGCATTGGGATAGGAATTAATTAAATCAAGTTGGTGAATGAAGAATAATTAAATCAGGGCCGGTCGGAACCAGGTGCAATTGGTATTTCCGAAATGAATTTTCTAAGATACACCATTCTTCAGAAACATTATCATTTTTGTCGATACTTCGATGGTGAAATTGCAGTCTGCACAATGATCATATTGATATAAAATAGATTTTCAAGAAAACAAAATATACATATAATTTTCTGATATCTTCTCCATTTTTTCCTGTAGAATAAATAAGATGAGTATGATTATTTAAATTCAATATGCTTCGAGTAAATATTCACAATATTTCATATTATTATATAATATTATTTCAAACTAGTGGTGCATGGCATTGTGCCTTCTGACAAATTTCTTTTTTTATACTTTGTAATATTTTGGAAATTTTGAACTTTTTCTTCAAAGCAATCGCGATACATTCGAATATCGAAAATCGAATATCGAAGCGCGTGGGCGCCGCGTCGCTGTCTAACGGATAAACATTGGTACGGAACTCATAGATAAGTAAACAAAATTTATTCTTATTATTAAAATAACTATAAAATATGTGATAATTTGATGTGCATATTTCTAATGATCATTTTTAAACACCAAATGGAAATTTCACTGTTTCATTGGATTTCTTCAAATTTCATCAGTTCTTCATTTCATCAATACAAATATAATGGCTTTTGAATCGTACAAATCGCACTCTCCGTTCTTTCAAAAAACCAATTACTATTTTTGGCACTTTTTGCCCTGTATCTTTGAAACAGCCCGGCCTGCCTTCGCCAAAAACTAATCAGCACGTCTCCTTATCAATACGAATCGAATGTTTTTTGAATTATTCAAATCGTGTTTCCAAAATCGTCGACGATTTGTATCCGCACACACACACGCGCGTACATACACATACATCATTTTTTTTCTAAGGTATGCCAAAATGTCCGAGAGCTCTTAAAACGTAAAGATATGCAAAAAAAATTATTTTCGATTCTTTTGCGATTACTATAACTTACCCTGCGGGAAGGTAAAAATTAACCATGTGAAAATATAAATTGTAATATTTTACATACGATGTAATTGTCAGTGGAAATAGCTATTAAATGCTACAGTAAGTAAAGTACCATAAATCGTTAGATTCGCCCCAAATTCTTAGATTTTTTCCCATATGTTGCAACTTCAGACTCCTAAAATTAAAGGAAAATCGGAAAATCCCATGAAAATTATATCGACATACTTATTGAAATATCTTGCACTATTCTTAATTTATAGTACACCTTTTTTTCTGAACAAACTTTCTTTGTAACTCTAACCGTTTTTCCTATAAAATAGGATTGATGTTAGTAGAGTCTTTGTGAATTAGCCAATCTGGACGTTCTAATATTTTCTTGAGTGGTTTGTTCTGGATTTTTTGTTGGTTTAAGCGATATAGCATATTTGATCGACTTCAAAGGATCAGGATCTTGTTCTAACTTGGCCGTTTAGTAATCTCATGTATCAACCTAAAAGCTTTGGAATGTAACATCCTCCTGAGAAATAAATTTTTATTTTGTAAACAAACATTATATAAGTTTCGAAATACTCTGAAAGAAAACGAAAAAAAATACTTTGCATAAAAAATACAAATTATATTTATCTTTCAATTAAACCTTACAACAACATTCTCGTCAAGCGCGTGTTTCTTTTTGAAGTAGCAAAAAACTTCGCATTAAGAATTATTCCTAGTAAATATGAGGGCATTGATTTGTTTACGCATTCGACGATCAACTACTATGGAATTAATTAATCATTTGATCAAATCATCATACGACTTGATGAAAAGATTGATTGGATATATACTTGATTTGTGGTTGGTAATAAATTGACAGATTTTGTTCCTAACTTGTTCATTGTGAGGTTTTTATTAAAATTAGATACACATAATAGTAATACACAGTTTTCGAGCAGGCGTTTTAGATAATTCAATTACTAACTAGGTGTAAGCGGCACTTTCCCTCAGGCAAGTTGCATGCATGTTCCCGATATGTGTAGTAATTGATCTAATCAACCAAAATTGAGATTTAAATATTTAGATAAATTTTTAACTGTTAATTTGAAAATCAAATTTTCGCTTTTATTAAAAACTAAGCCATGCGATTTTTTATTAATATCTATCTTGGACTGATACTGTTTCTTCTATAATTGCTAGAGAGATAGGCATCGACTTATATGAACCACATCCTAAGACGGACGATTTTCTGCCGAATCATCTCGAAATCTATAATAACGAAAACACATAATATGTTTTCACTCTCAAATAATTATCACTGAAAACCATAAAATTAGCATAAATCAAAAACCTGTAATGTTCGACATGCGCGCGCTTTTTGCGCTTTCAATGGTTTAAGTCACACTCGCAAACTATATGTTGTATTATTGTACATTAGTTATTATTGACAATAATTTTGCCGAGTTGATAAATAATTCATAAGATCGATTCTGTGACGCGCATATCGAATTAATTTTTTAAATTAACAGGTGTTTAACCTGTGTTCTCGACGTAGTAAATTCAGTATTTACTAGAACCATCGCAGTCAATTAACCATAAAAGACATCATTCAGATTCATTCCATAACGATCACAAACAAAAACTCGAATCAGTCAATTGGAATCGATCTTCCAATCTGTCTGCCTATAGATTTCATTTTTTATGTAGATATAAGATGTTTTTGTAAATATATTATGGCCTATACGCGTGGCCTGAAAATATTTAAATATATTAACATTGCTATTTATTTAATTAATTTATAATTACATTAAGCACAGAGTTGCTCCCGAAGAACTTGAATATCACTTAGTAAATATATTTAAATTTAATACATAGAGGCCTTAAACCATAAATTTAATTAATAGAGGCCTTCTATTAATCACGTGATCGAGTTTTTGGGATTTTTGGACCTCCCTCACCCTTGGTGATACTTTGTGATATTTAAAATTACCTCCCCCCCTCTCCCACCAAACATCACGTATTTTTAATTACGTAAAATTTTTCGAACTTACGAAAAAAACGTAAAAGTTTTGATTTTTTTTAATGTTTAAATGAATTTTTTCAAAAGTTCAGGTAGAAAATAAATATTTGTGATAACTTACTAGAACCCTCCCTCTCCCACGTGATGTTTCGTAATTTTTTGTCAAACTCCCCCTTTCCCTAAAAGCCTCATTACAATTCTAAGTAACACTAATTAAATTTAATACAAAGAACGTATAATTGAAGATGGTGAAAAATAATTTTCACAGATTAATTTTATTTATTCTCAAACTTAGCAGACAAAGTATTAAAACAGAATTTAAAAAAAGCGTTACATGCATAGGAATTGGGTTAATAAAAATGCTGCATTAATGAAGTATTATATATTTTTTTAAATTTTAACACTTTAATCGCCATGTACGCTATAAAAGTTTTAACATAGCATATATAAAAGTTTTATATATACATAATAAATTTGAAATAAATATCTATCAAGTAAATATTGCTTTTGCTCTCTGTCATCATTTTTAAGCCTATTTATAAGCCAGGAATAATTATTTATTAAATTGAAATTTAAATGAAATACTGCTAGTATTTCATAGCAGTTTTCTATTTTGCACACAAGTTTCTTTTCAACTATTTTTGTAAGTAAAATTTGTCTAAAAACCGTTGGCATCCAGTAGTTCAACCATTGGGTCTCACATTTCTGTCTAAATTTTGGTTGTTACCCTATTATAGTTCTATCGTCTACATTTGCAAATTCAATGACTTAAAACTCATCAAAATGTTTAGCTGGAAAAATAAAAAATAATAATAAATAAAAGTGCCAATCACCAAAAAAAATTGATTACTGATTTGGTGACTCCGATTCGTCTTGATATCCAGGTTAAGAAGTT
>NW_020536999.1:15308089-15348054 GCF_003426905.1 Ctenocephalides felis
GGAAGCCCCCTTAAGAAAGTTTTTTTTCCAAAATATAAAAAAATATAAAATGTAAATAATGTTTATTTTTTATTCTAATTATTTATCTATCTAATTTCCTCTAATTTTCTGAATTTTTTACATAATTATTCCAGATATAGAGAATATATATCATGATGCCTTTTTTCGAAAAACTGAATTATTAGGTGATCTTTAGATTTTCTAAAGTTTCTGTCTCTAGGATGAATAGTAGTAATAGTCTAGTAGACATTTCTGTCATAATTTTTTTACGTAATTTTTAATTAGTTTTACTACCAGAAACTTACTTTTTTCCAGGAATTTTGAAAAAAAAATATTATTTTTGATTTAATTTTTAACTAAATTATTTAATAATGTTACCATGTATTATGTGAAAATGTTTCAGATCTTGGCGATTAAGGTATTGAGTAAAAAAATGGAGAATTTTTTTTTCTGGTTGTAATAGATCAGGGATATTTGTTTCGTTCAAATGGAACTCTAATAAAAGCATAAATATTTACAACGGAAATATAAATAAATAATATAAATAAAAATATAATATAAATTGATTTCAAAACATTCACAGGCTTACACTCACAGTAATTAAGATTATTAAGACTTACGTATGCATTTTTATTATTTTACCATAGAGATAGAAATTTTTGGCTAAAACTTCAAAACTTAGGGTATTTATTGTAAGCAGAATTTTATTTTAATATTCCAAAAACTTAACAATAAACCATAGTGCTACGAATTAATGGAATTTCGATGTATTTATATCGAAAAATTGCTTTGAGATACGAGCGTAGTTACAAAACTAAACACCTATGTGGGTATATGTGAAAATCCAACGAAAGTTGCGTTAAGTCTGAACTGTTTTTCATCTTGATTTAATAAACTATGCCTGAATCAGAAAAATATTTTACTCTGTCCCCCGTAAATAATTATAATGAAAATAATAAACGTAAGTTTATTGACTAGAAATTATTTTTACATTATTCGTAGTTTGTATAAAGGGATCGTTCAAGTATTACGTAAGCAGATTTATGACAATTATTTACCCCCCCCTCACCCTTTGTCATCAAAAGTAAGCAAATTTCTTACCAAAAATAAGCAAAATAAGCAAATCCATAACCCCCCCGCCCCCCTATAGTGCTTACGTAATACTTGAACGGCCCCAAATCTTTGAAGTTATCGAAATGGAAAATATTTTTTAGGCAAGACAGATATTACAGCTGTTCAAAGAATGAGATTGTATCGCCAGCAGAAAAGTAAAAAAAATACAAGCAGTCAATGAATGTATGTTAATTGTAATGACACAAAGTTCTTCAAACACCAGTTACATGATGAGTGAAGTTGCGAAAACAATATTTTTTAGGCATTGTTTATCATAATCTACTATGTGACCGAATATTGAAGAATTTATTGAACAGCAATTGCTTCATTTCTCTAATAAATTTTCAAGTCCTAAATGCTAATTACAATGACAAACCGATCACCTTATATTTGAAGTATGACTTTAATTACATTATTGTTTTCAAATATTATGAATATTTTTAATGCTATTATAAATATATAATTTATAATTTATCATTATATAAATGAGTATAATGGTTGTCACTAATAAATTTGTGCATCACAAGTACTAATAAACATTATTCAAAATTGTTATATGATGTATATATTTTTAAATTAAATGCCATCTCGTACAATAGCAAGAAAATTTTACTTGAATCGCGTGTGAACCTTACGCGCACTCTTTTTATTTTTTCATTTGAATGTCGGGAAAGAAATGTTTTTATTTGCAAACATAGTTTTAAAACTGTTTTCGTACCCTGCCTTGCACCTTCGAAATAGCGGTGCGCCTCGTCCTAAGTATATTTGAACATCGAAGGTCGAACTGTCGAAATTTCGTAGTAAATTCCCATCGAGTACACACTATACACACTATATACAGTCACACCGTCGTCATTCCGTCCGTTGTAAATCTCGTTGTTTTGTCAGTGTGAGATATTTTGAAATACCTTTGAACTGCCATGATCTCGTACGAGTTTGTATTTAATAAATATTTGATGATTTAATTGTGTGCGTACAAAACACGACCGACTCTGGAAATCTTTTCATTGATGTTTCTTTCGTGAAATTGAAGACGATGATTGATACTTGGGAATTACTTGGTTTCTTTACTTTTGGAAAACTCCAAAGCTAAAGAAACTATATTATGGATTATACTGGAAATATAAATTAGGCAAAATACAAGCAAAATGGTATACATGGATGAAATGACACAGCGGGTCTATTTAAAAATTGGCTGTTTGTAGTCAGGTTTTCGCTACTGTATAACATCCTGTCAGATGTTGAACGTCATTGGCAGACTTGTAGAAGATGTCTTAATCATATGAGGCTTTTAGAGGTGGGCGAGGTAGGGGTCTAGTAAGATATCACGTGTATTAATTTTTTATCAGAATTTAAAAAAAGTCAAAAATTTTACAAAATTTTTTGCAACTAAAATTACACGTGGTGTTTTCTGGAGGAGGAGGATAATTTTGAATATCGCTACGTATTACCAAGAGGAAGGGGGAGTCCAAAACGATCACATGATTAATGGACGCCCCCTTACCAGTACAAACGCGTTTTGTCATGTTTTTTTGGGGGCAATATTTATTATTATTTGTGAATATTTCTATTATAATAAATGAGTACATGCCCGATATTTGCAATTTCTATTGCAGCTATCGGGTGTTTGATGGAATTTTTATTATATAACCATTTTTAATCAATTTTGTACAAAATTACTTACTTATACAATGGACAAAATGACATAGTTCAACTTCGCAAGCACTACAGGGCAATTCGTTCGAGGCCAATAAAAAAAAAAATTTAAACCTATCAAAGATGATTGGCTTTTAACTTTTACATACTTTTGAAAACAGATCAAAAAATCTACCAGTAAAAAAAGAGACTTGCATTTATTACAAAAACTTCTTTTAACGTTCTGAAACTAACCCCCTGATTTGTTATAATGTATTATTTATACCCTTCAAGTTAAAACCAGGGACTACTATTCACGTTTATTTAAACAAATTTTACTGAATTTGGACTGAAAAACCATTGACTCAAATCTTTGAAGACTATTAAGTAAAATCTTTATGGATTTTGTATGAACTGTTTGAAACTGTTTAATACAATACAAGTACATTATTCTCGAAGGAGAAGTTTGTTTTCATAAAAAATCCGACTGGTTAAATCATATGTTTTCTCGACGTTTCAAGTCATATTGAATTCAGAAAAATTGGGAAAAAGTATGTGTGTGTGTCTGTGTGTGTAGCAGATTTTTTACCTTAAACCGACATTTTTCAGAAACGGCTAGACCGATTTCAAAAATTTAAAACCCATTTGATGTATCTCAATGAGGAGTATCGTTTGTTAGATTGCACCACGATCGGCGAAGCCGTTTCTTTGTAAATAGCACAAAAGTGAAAACATTTTTGTCCACGTTTTAGCCCGCAATTCAAAATTCAAAAACCATTTGAATGATATTGGTTCGGAATCGACCTGATTAGTTTCAACAAAGATCGCCCGAACTGTTTCGTCGAAATTAACTGTTAAAAAAAATTCTATGAAAATTGTTATGTTGATAGACATAATTATTATGTTTGAAGTCCTAAATGACATACTGAAATATTACATTCCTATGAGTCAAAATTTGTGACAAAAGTCGCTTTTGTGATGAGATGAGTCAAAACTTGAATATCACAAATTTAATAGCCATTTTTTGGAATCAGCGGACAAATAAGTCCACAAAACTTTTCTAGTTGTGTAAAAAATGTTACCATTCATTTAAATCATTAAATAATATCTGGTACTACTTCAATAACAATACTAATTTCGAGGTTTTCTTCTGTATAAAAATATCTACGTTAGAATTCACTAGACTTTGTCCATATATATCATTCACAAAAATTAAAAAACACTTTATTATGCATAAGTCATCGATCTGACGGCCTTCTGCACGTTCCCGCCAAAAAATCTTTTAACATAAGATAATCCGCGTGTAGATAATTATCTATAAAGTCTCTTCCACATTTACAAAGATTGCCAGAAGATGATAATTGTAACATTAATTCATCAATTTTAATCTCAAATCTAATATTAAATATTATTAACAATATTATTATTAATACAGATATTAGTACTAATATGGTTAGATTGTAAACTTCGAATATTTGAATCATTTCTCGAGTGATTTTACTATCTAAAGTTTATATGTAGTACAGTCTTTAAGATAATCATCTTTTTGAATTAGAATAAAATTGTATTATAATATCCACGTGTATCATAAAGGAGTCGATAAACTAACAATATTTTCGGTTAATCGAACTTATAAAAGGTTGATTACCCTGTTTTGCAAAGTTTAAAAAACTTTGTGCAAATTTAAATAGACAAAAAATTAATTATTGATCGCAAAAGTTGACGAGTCATCAGTAGTAGACTAATAATCTTGAAAAATGTTATAAATGGGAAAATAAGGGTTAATATAAATAAAATTTAGAATTCCAATTATGAATTCTTGGATTGGAAAAAGTGATGTTACCAAAGATTTAAGCCAGATAGTTACCCATGTGTTTTTGGAACCGCCTGCCAATTTTTTTTTTTATTTTGTTTATGATCCTGGACAATCAGAAATTATTTTCAAATGTGCTATATGATTTTTGATGTTAAATTACTTGATGTTGGTGAAGTATTTTGGATAAATGCTTTTAACCTATTTAGAACTATATTATAACTTATTTAGATTTATTTCCCATCCAAATTTTTGTATGATTTTTTTACAGTGGTATTATTACTATGATAAAATATTGATCCTTATAGAAAGTTTTCACAAATCTTATACTAATGTCTATTCAAATTTTAGATAAAAAAGTTTACGATTCAAGTTTATGAGTAATTATGCAGATTAGAGTCCTTGATTTATTTCAAATATAGATTTAAATTAATGAAATTTAACCATGACCAATTTAATGTTTTCAAAATCTGATCGGTTTTTTGAACCCGAATGCAAATCTGAATATTTGTGACAACCTAGAGAGAGATTTTAGGATTATATTTTTTATATATTTTATAAATAAATACAAATTGTCATTAAGTTTCAGGCTTAAGAACAAACTTTTCTAGAATTAACTGAGTTACTATTAGTTTGTTTAAATTTGAAATTTATCTATCAATCAGCATAATAAGATTCTCATTAATATAATGACTACTACTTGATAACATCTTTAAAAGTCATCAATATTTTACCTAAATAGTTGAATCTCAATTATTAACTTTCCTTAGGATAAATTATAGAAATCGTAAAGAAATCGAAAGTGAAAGTTTTTATATATCTTTACAAGTTATCTCGTTTCAGAGATTTCTGAACATTTTGGCATACCTTGGAAAAAATTGATGTATGTATAGGATACAAATTTTTGTCGATGATTTCGGGAATACGGATTAATCGATTTCAATAGTTCAGAAAACATTCGATTCCTATTGATAAGAAGATGTGCTGATTAGTTTATGGACAAGGGAGGTCTAGTCGTTTCGGAGATACGGGTCAAAAAGTGTCAAAAACTCTTATTCGGTTTTTAAGAGAAAGGAGCGTCCTATTTTAATAAGTCAAAAAACAATTTACTTGTATTGACAAAATGAAGAATTTATTCAATTTTTGGGAAGGCAGTTCTAGCGGTTTTGGAGATCGAGTAAAAAAAAGTGAAAAAAATGCCATTTGGTGGTCTGAAATGATCATTAGATATAACTATACGCATCAAGTTATCAAATGTTTTATAGAAATTTTATTAATAAGTATAATTTTTGTTTTCATTCCTATGGGTTCCGCATCAATGTTATTTATTAGACTGCGACGCGGCGCTTACGCGCTTTGATATTTCTTCTCTAAAACAGTCACGCTGCATGATTGCTTTAAAAAAAGTTCAAATTTTCAAAAATCTTCAAAATATAAAAAATAAATATATCAAAAATTTCAATAATTTAAACAAGTTTATTTTTTCAAAGTTTGCATAAAATGTTCACTTAACGGTCACGTACGAACACTGTTTTTTTTTAATTTAATTTTTGGTACAGAAAGTTCCAGCAATTTGTCTGAAGGCACGATGCCATACACCACTGGTTCCACTTTTTCTTAAATCAGTAATCATTATCAATTTAGATTCTGGTACGAAACCATCCGTTTAATAGCAATCCATTACTCCAAAAAAGTTCCAAGTCGTTTTCGTCAAGATTTGACTTGCCGGGACTTGTGTCATTGCCTTCCTTATCCCTCTTGTCTAGGGTCCATTGACCTCCCAAAATAGTTTGTAAGGGTGCGTGTGTCGTTGTAGGTGCGGGATACCTATGGAATATTTTTTTCGCTTCAAAATTGAAAAGGTTTACCGTGAAAAAGGTCGAGGGTTTGATTGAGCCAAAGGATTCCCACACATTTCGGAGACGCCGTTACATAAATCATTAAACGGTTTGTGGGCCATTGATGTAATATATTTTTCTCGGAAGCTTCTAGAAGAAATGTTTGGAGCATAAAATATTTGATATTTTGTTCTCGAAATTTCTGAAGGTTAAAGAAAGGGATGTAATCGGAATTATTAGATCATTCATTCTTAGTAATAATGAAGCACCTAAATTAATTTAGATTTGCTAGTTGATTTTAATTTTGCGAATTAAAATTTTATTTTTCTTGATGCACTTGCTATAAAAATTGGGAAGTTAGTGTTTAGAAATTTTGAAACTATTTTTGAAATTTAATAGAGAATTTAAGATAGTCTCATAAAAAAAATTGACATAGAGCAATTTTGGCAATTTATTGCATTAGCTACTCAAATTTTGTTACACTTATTATTTCAACTTACCTTATAAAAATTATATTGAAACCTATAATTTGATTCATAATTTTGCATTCATACTAACTGTTCCATACATTTGTATGTCGAAAAATAAATAAAAATTTACTGAAATAATTTTTATCAATTTTGTAGTTTTGAAGAGTTTTTTTTTAACTTACTAAAATAACTAGTAGTACATGGCAGCATCGTGCCTTAAAAAAATTGCTAGAACTTCCTGGATAATTTTGATTTTTTAAAACATTTTTAACCTTCCGTTCACAAATAAATTGAAAATGAATTTTTTTATATTTCTTCACGTTTTAAAGGTTTCTGAACATTTTGGCATACTTTAGAAAAAATGAATGTATGTGTGTGTGTGTTTGTGTATGTGTGCGTGCATATGTATGTAAATGTGCGGATACAATTTTTTGACGACGATTTCCAGAGTACTTCTAAACCGATTTGAATGAATTGAAATTTTTAAAGTGTTTTCGAAATTAAAAATAAACTAGTGGTGATCAAAATGCAAAACTTCCTATTTTCAAGTTTTTGCGATTACTATAACTTGCCCTGCGAGAGGTTTATTAAAATTTTTACTAATTTAGTTAATTTAGTTATTTTAATAACTACTACTAATAATATTTGTAGAATATAGTTTTCAAATTTAACATCGTCATTTTGAATATATTCGTAATAAATTTCGAAAAATCTGCAATTCACATTTTCTTTAAAGAAATCCTTGAATTCCGTAGTAATTATATAAAATCGTTCCAATATTCCTGAAACACTGAATTTTAAGATTTTTGATTAGATAAGCTGAATTCAGCATTTCCATAAATATTTCTTATTTTGAATTTTACGATTGCGATTTGAAACGCTTTTATTATTAAGTTTCGCTAATTAGGCCTGTTTTATTAAAAATCAATATTTAACAATTCAATAATAATTTTATTAAACATAATATTTTTGATACCCTTTTTTGTAAAAAGTCATGGCATACTTAGTTTATATTGAACAATTTGCTACAAAGTATTTTAAAACCATATTTTAGTCACAAAAAATTGTAACAATTCTAATTGTAGCAAATTAACTAATATGATAATGACAAATGTTGCAATGCAACGACATTATTTTTTCATTAATATTAATTTGCACGGATTTTTAAATTTAATTTTATTATATTATTATTTCTTAGTTCCTGTCTGCGCAAAAAATTATGAAACCTATTAACACATTACATCATCTTCGATCTATTTATACATCTCGCCTTGACATCCCAAAAGGACCCTTTCGGGGTCAACAAACTCTAAAGGACAGAGTCCTTTTTTTTTGTTAGAACACCGGTACAATATTTTGTGTCGTCGGCTTTTAGTGATTTTTTATAAAATATGGAACAAAAAAATGTTATTTTTCTTTTCTTCGAATTTAATTTTTTGGGTGCTATGACCCCGAGCATGTGAAAATCGAATTCGAAATATGTAAACAAATTATTTCACTAGATGGTGCAGGATTAATGTATTGAGGTAGATAGATCGAGAAGATTAATGATGTATTTTTGTACATGAGGTTTGTTATGGAAAATTATAGTTGGTTAGTGGAGGATTATTCTGAAAGTTTCAATATAAAAATATTTGGGCTTGATATTAGACTTAAATTATTTTTAACTTCTCATAGGATATTATTGTAATCGTCCAAAACTCTAAATTGAAATTTTTGCATATCTTTGCCTTTCAGAGCTTTCTGAACGTTTTGGCATACCTTAGAAAAAATTCACATGGGTATGTGTGTGTGTGTGCGTATGTGTGGATACAAATTTTTGTCCACGATTTCGGTCGTACGGAACAACCGAATTGAATGATTCAAAAAGCAATCGATTTCTATTGATAAGGAGACGTCTTAATTACTTTTTGCAAAGGCAGGTCCAGCCGTTACGGAGATGCAGAGTAAAAAGTTCCGAAAATAGAAATCAAGATTTTGAGAGAACGGAGCATCCGATTTGAAGGATCCAGAAAACATTCTATTTGTAATGTTGGGGAGAAGTAGCGATTAGTTTTTGGCAAAGATAGGCCCAGGCGGTTTGGAGATAAAGAGCTTATAGTGCAAAAAACGGCCATTTTTGAGATAACTTAGCATCCGTGAAATCTTTTCTGGGAAAAGAATTTTCTTTTTATTCCCAAAAAAAATTTTTTTTTGATATCAAAAATAAATTGGGGTTTAATTCTAACTCCAGCTAAAACTTAGAAGCTCACTTATATTCTTGAAATAAATCATTTTAACATTGATAATTATTAATCTATTTGAAAGCATTTAATATTTTTCGAATATTTCATTACGGTACGAGAAGTTCCAGCAATTTGTCTTAAGGCATGACGCCATACACCACTAGTTTTCGATTTTTTTATTAGTTTTTATGATTTCCTTTTTTTCATTGCACAAATCATTGAATAACTAGGTGTAAGTGGTATTTTGCATTAAGGCAAGTTGTATGAACTTTCTTCATATGTAGAAGTAATCCATTTAATTAATAAGAGGGCGGCTTAATTTTAATTTATTTAACATATTCAATTTTATTTGGTATTCTAAAAATGCATTTTACTTAAGTGTGAACGTCAGCGGCGATAAGGGGCGTCCCATTAACCATGTGATCTTTTTTTAAAGATTTTTGGTCCCCCTCCTTCCCCTTGGTGATACGTGGTGATTTTCAATACAACCCACCTCCCCCACCAAACATCACGTGCATTTTTAGTAATGAGAAAAAAAAATAATTGTTTTGAAAATGTTTGGATTTTTAGAAAAATCAGGTAAAAAATAAATGCACGTGATATCTTACTATACCTTTCCCTCCCCAACGAGAAATTTCTTGATTTTTTGTTAACCTGCCCTCTTCCTAAAAACCTCACATGATTAATGGACGTCCCCTAAGTACGAAATATACAGAATTGATACCCGGCATCGTATTGTCTGGTTATGGAATTTCCTACATTTATATGTCTATTTAAACCAAAATCAATCACAAATATGATTATTTGGTCGACAGCTAAAATTTATTTTTTCCAGTTGTCCAAACGATCTGAAAAATAAATAAATTATGCTAATCGTCCTTGCTAACTCGTTGACACGTAATTCTGAATCGTTATTTTACGCTAATTTCATATTGATTATCGATTTCTCAGTAATATTGACGTAGACGTTCGGATAAATATGAAATTTGATCAGTTTTTCTTCGCAAATGGGACTTTTTCAAGGCAAACTTATTTAAGGGTCAAACAACTGTAAATGCCAAGGGGTTATTGGAGTTAAAAGTGATTTCTGTTTACGCATTGGGATAGGAATTAATTAAATCAAGTTGGTGAATGAAGAATAATTAAATCAGGGCCGGTCGGAACCAGGTGCAATTGGTATTTCCGAAATGAATTATCTAAGATACACCATTCTTCAGAAACATTATCATTTTTGTCGATACTTTGATGGTGAAATTGCAATCTGCACAATGATCATATTGATATAAAATAGATTTTCAAGAAAACAAAATAAATATACATATAATTTTCGGATATCTTCTCCATTTTTTCCTGTAGAATAAATAAGATGAGTATGATTATTTAAATTCAATATGCTTCGAGTAAATATTCACAATATTTCATATTATTATATCATATTATTTCAAACTAGTGGTGCATGGCATTGTGCCTTCTGACAAATTTCTTTATTTATACTTTGTAATATTTTGGAAATTTTGAACTTTTTCTTCAAAGCAATCGCGATACATTCGAATATCGAAAATCGAATATCGAAGCGCGTGGGCGCCGCGTCGCTGTCTAACGGATAAACATTGGTACGGAACTCATAGATAAGTAAACAAAATTTATTCTTATTATTAAAATAACTATAAAATATGTGATAATTTGATGTGCATATTTCTAATGATCATTTTTAAACACCAAATGGAAATTTCACTGTTTTATTGGATCTCTTCAAATTTCATCAGTTCTTCATTTCATCAATACAAATATAATGGCTTTTGAATCGTACAAATCGCACTCTCCGTTCTTTCAAAAAACCAATTACTATTTTTGGCACTTTTTGCCCTGTATCTTTGAAACAGCCCGGCCTGCCTTCGCCAAAAACTAATCAGCACGTCTCCTTATCAATACGAATCGAATGTTTTTTGAATTATTCAAATCGTGTTTCCAAAATCGTCGACGATTTGTATCCGCACACACACACGCGCGTACATACACATACATCATTTTTTTTCTAAGGTATGCCAAAATGTCCGAGAGCTCTTAAAACGTAAAGATATGCAAAAAAAATTATTTTCGATTCTTTTGCGATTACTATAACTTACCCTGCGGGAAGGTAAAAATTAACCATGTGAAAATATATAAATTGTAATATTTTACATACGATGTAATTGTCAGTGGAAATAGCTATTAAATGCTACAGTAAGTAAAGTACCATAAATCGTTAGATTCGCCCCAAATTTCTTAGATTTTTTCCCATATGTTGCAACTTCAGACTCCTAAAATTAAAGGAAAATCGGAAAATCCCATGAAAATTATATCGACATACTTATTGAAATATCTTGCACTATTCTTAATTTTATAGTACACCTTTTTTTCTGAACAAACTTTCTTTGTAACTCTAACCGTTTTTCCTATAAAATAGGATTGATGTTAGTAGAGTCTTTGTGAATTAGCCAATCTGGACGTTCTAATATTTTCTTGAGTGGTTTGTTTGGATTTTTTGTTGGTTTAAGCGATATAGCATATTTGATCGACTTCAAAGGATCAGGATCTTGTTCTAACTTGACCGTTTAGTAATCTCATGTATCAACCTAAAAGCTTTGGAATGTAACATCCTCCTGAGAAATAAATTTTTATTTTGTAAACAAACATTATATAAGTTTCGAAATACTCTGAAAGAAAACGAAAAAAAATACTTTGCATAAAAAATACAAATTATATTTATCTTTCAATTAAACCTTACAACAACATTCTCGTCAAGCGCGTGTTTCTTTTTGAAGTAGCAAAAACTTCGCATTAAGAATTATTCCTAGTAAATATGAGGGCATTGATTTGTTTACGCATTCGACGATCAACTACTATGGAATTAATTAATCATTTGATCAAAATCATCATACGACTTGATGAAAAGATTGATTGGATAATATACTTGATTTGTGGTTGGTAATAAATTGACAGATTTTGTTCCTAACTTGTTCATTGTGAGGTTTTTATTAAAATTAGATACACATAATAGTAATACACAGTTTTCGAAGCAGGCGTTTTAGATAATTCAATTACTAACTAGGTGTAAGCGGCACTTTCCCTCAAGACAAGTTGCATGCATGTTCCCGATTTGTGTAGTAATTTACCTAATCAACCGAAATTGAGATTTAAATATTTAGATAAATTTCTAACTGTTTATTTTGAAAATCAAGTTTTCGCTTTTATTAAAAACTAAGCTATACGATTTTCGATTAAATATATATCGTGGATTGATACTGTTTCTTCTATAATTGCTAGAGAGATAGACATCGACTTATATGAACACACATCCTAAGACGGACGATTTTCTGCCGAATCATCTCGAAATCTATAAAATACGAAAACACATAATATGTTTTCACTCTCAAATAATTATCACTGAAAACCATAAAATTAGCATAAATCAAAAACCTGTAATGTTCGACATGCGCGCGCTTTTTGCGCTTTCAATGGTTTAAGTCACACTCGCAAACTATATGTTGTATTTATTGTACATTAGTTATTATTGACAATAATTTTGCCGAGTTGATAAATAATTCATAAGATCGATTCTGTGACGCGCATATCGAATTAATTTTTTAAATTAACAGGTGTTTAACCTGTGTTCTCGACGTAGTAAATTCAGTATTTACTAGAACCATCGCAGTCAATTAAACCATAAAATGACATCATTCAGATTCATTCCATAACGATCACAAACAAAAACTCGAATCAGTCAATTGGAATCGATCTTCCAATCTGTCTGCCTATAGATTTCATTTTTATGTAGATATAAGATGTTTTTGTAAATATATTATGGCCTATACGCGTGGCCTGAAAATATTTAAATATATTAACATTGCTATTTATTTAATTAATTTATAATTACATTAAGCACAGAGTTGCTCCCGAAGAACTTGAATATACAATTAGTAAAATATATTTAAATTTAATACATAGAGGCCTTAAACCATAAATTTAATTAATAGAGGCCTTCTATTAATCACGTGATCGAGTTTTTGGGATTTTTGGACCTCCCTCACCCTTGGTGATACTTTGTGATATTTAAAATTACCTCCCCCCCTCTCCCACCAAACATCACGTATTTTTAATTACGTAAAATTTTTCGAACTTACGAAAAAAACGTAAAAGTTTTGATTTTTTTTAATGTTTAAATGAATTTTTTCAAAAGTTCAGGTAGAAAATAAATATTTGTGATAACTTACTAGAACCCTCCCTCCCCCACGTGATGTTTCGTAATTTGTTGTCAAACTCCCCCTTTCCCTAAAAGCCTCATTACAATTCTAAGTAACACTAATTAATTTAATACAAAGAACGTATAATTGAAGATGGTGAAAAATAATTTTCACAGATTAATTTTATTTATTCTCAAACTTAGCAGACAAAGTATTAAAACAGAATTTAAAAAAAGCGTTACATGCATAGGAATTGGGTTAATAAAAATGCTGCATTAATGAAGTATTATATATTTTTTTAAATTTTAACACTTTAATCGCCATGTACGCTATAAAGTTTTAACATAGCATATATAAAAGTTTTATATATACATAATAAATTTGAAATAAATATCTATCAAGTAAATATTGCTTTTGCTCTCTGTCATCATTTTTAAGCCTATTTATAAGCCAGGAATAATTATTTATTAAATTGAAATTTAAATGAAATACTGCTAGTATTTCATAGCAGTTTTCTATTTTGCACACAAGTTTCTTTTCAACTATTTTTGTAAGTAAAATTTGTCTAAAAACCGTTGGCATCCAGTAGTTCAACCATTGGGTCTCACATTTCTGTCTAAATTTTGGTTGTTACCCTATTATAGTTCTATCGTCTACATTTGCAAATTCAATGACTTAAAACTCATCAAAATGTTTAGCTGGAAAAATAAAAAATAATAATAAATAAAAGTTGCCAATCACCAAAAAAAAATTGATTACTGATTTGGTGACTCCGATTCGTCTTGATATCCAGGTTAAGAAGTTCTGAATTATTTAGAGAATAATACTGGCGGAGTCCAATCCGGGATGGAATTTATATACGATTTATCAAAAATTTATCAAAAATCAGGAACTTGTGTCCAGATCGAAATTTCAAATCTTTAAGGCAAATTAAGATCCGGGCGGGTCATATTTGTCCAGATGGCATTAAATTATCTATTATCAACCAACTTCTCATTCGGGTAATTAATAATTGCTCCAACTTCCTAATTCCAATAAATTTATTAATTTTGATCGATGTTAAGCTTTGAAATACTGCTTGCAACCGTGGAACCATGTTCACCAAATTTGGGGACCGGTACCAGTGACCGGTACCATTTGGGGTCCGGTTGATGACAGCCTTACTGTACCATACTGTTGTCTGGTGGATATTCCACGTATATCACGATCTTTTCTCCGAATTTTGCGTTTAGTTTGCAAATACAGACACACTTAATATTCGTTCGACAAATAAAAATTCACATAAGAAATTATGCAAGTGATATTGTCCTTGGTGCGGCCGGTCACATATATCACGGCGGCGAGAGAAAAAATTCGCGCGACCATTTCAAATTTAGGACACACGCAGACGTGAGTGTTTAATGTTTTCGCGCTTTGTATTTTTTTTATTTTATTTTGTCTTATTTTGCATTTCGCGTCGGTAAAGAAGACGAAGATTTAACGTTTTTTGTGGGTTTTTGGAACGCGGAGCGACTTTTACCGACATAGCCGGGCGCTCCAGGGCCACTGCTGAAAGTTACGTAATTCAGCGGATTAAAATCAAATAAAATATTTTAGGTGTACGAGTTCGATATGTAGGTTATATTTATATTCGCTGGATTCAGAATCAATGATTCTTATTGGTTCACGATGGTCGTAATTATTTTTATGGTGATGATTTGATGCAGTATTCACATCTTGGCCAACCTGATTATGAACGCTCTTATCAATTGTTCGAGTATTCAAATTTGTCCACAAAGAGCTCATAAAATTAATCTCTTGAAAATGTCATTATTTTTTATCATACAGTCCCTTCAGCCTTTACTTATATAGTAATTTTTTTCCAAAACACTCACTGCAATAGGTTACTTTATTAGGTAATTTAGTCTAAAATGTAACGAGAAAACTCATGTACGAAATATTTTTTTTTGCTAAAAGTCCTGGAAAAGAACTATTTTTTATGTCGCACGTTAGTACGTCAGACATATGTCTTATATGTCTGAGGCACTTTTTGAACAAAAATTCATATTTTGTTTCTGATAGACCAAGTTTTCAAAACCTATACTGCATATGTATCATTTGGATTGGACACCTGTGATTGACGTAGCTTTCTACCAAATCGTGTATGTCGGACACATATGACTGACATGGCGCTTAATTTATCAGATGTCGTTAATATTATTTTTGACAACTATTGAGTTATTTTTCTAACATGTCGCTATAGCCTAAAATCTCTTTTTAAAGCTGACAATTGTAAATTTCACAAATTTACTATATGCCCTTAACTGGACAGTCGTAAATATAATAGAGAATAAAAAAAAATATCTATTGCATTCAGAATGTAGTTTTTGATCATCTGCTCATCAAATTTTTCGTACATCTGTTTATGAGAATGTAAATTGTTTGTATTTTTTCATCATGCAGTGGTTTCAATTCTTCTGTTTTTTTTTTCATGTCATCTAGAACTATCCATTTTTTGTAATGTAGTATCATATCTAGCAAAATTCCAGAAGTTTTCAAAACGCGAATTATCAAATTTATTAACCCATGCAGTTGTTTTGCAAGAATCATACTAGCCTATCCCTATATCAATGTGAAATTTGCGGAAGGGTTTTTCTTTTTCTACTGTTCAGTACTTTTTTACTTGTTACTTTGCAACCCATATCATATTATTTCACATTTTCCATATACTCATCCATCTCTGGTTCCTTCCAATGGCTTATTCCAAATGTACAATTAATGGACCGATTCTGCTGCACAACAGACCAATGTTATGGTAAGGCTATGTTATGAAGAGCTTTCCATACCAAATAATATAACAGTCAAGCTTATTTCTCAGGTTTTCAGATAGAAAACCTAACCTAGAAATGGCAGAAATGCAAAAAAAAACGATTTTAGATAGCAGGGTCTTTCTGACCCAGCTTCATAGCATACACGTGACGTTGCAGTTTATGTGTAAAACGCCTGAATAAACAGCAAATACATAACTTTTTGACAGTATTCAGTATGGAAGTTATTGCATAACATGGCCTTACCACAACATTGGTCTGTTGTGTGGCAGAATTGGCCCATTAATTAAATCAGTCAAAGTTTATTCGTCAATCCTTTTTTCTACATGTATCATTATTTGTTTCACGTAAGCCTCATCGTGGAAAAATTCATCTCCATTTTGAACCACAATAAACAAATTCTCGGTAAGCCTGTCGTCAGTTCGAAAAAATTCCACCATTATCCTTCAGATTCTTCTCGCGAATTTTCTCCACGTCATTCCAGTATGCCAAAATAAAATTAGCGAAAAATAAATACGGTTTAATTTATGTGATTTAATCGATTGATACTCGACGCCTTGTCTGTGTGACATGTTCGTGAGTATGTTGTAATTCGGCCTTGAAATCTTAATTTGTTATTTTTCAAATCGAAAACGAAATAATGGAATTCTATGACGTTTCTTGAGCGAAAAGTACGGGTGGTAATTTTAGGTTTGGGTCACACATTTAGCGTTAGGTATTCCGTGTTCATTCGTAGTCAGCCAAGAAAAATAATAGAATAGTTGGATTGTGATTCTTTTATTTTGTCAAGTAATTTATGATTTTTATCCGATGGTGTCATTTAATCTAAGATGTCTTCATTAATCAATTGCGTCTTTTGATTTTTGAGCAACAGGTTGAGCATATTGGTTAGGAATCGTGCTGATGAGTTTTTGGTTTGGTTTTCTTGTAATAAAGTGTTATTTATTTTCCACAATTTTTATGATGTTTTTATGATAGATACCATAGTCTTATAGATCATACTAAAACATTACGGCCCTAGTAGTTTAAATATAAAAATTCGTCAAACTGCAAAAATTAGAATCGTTTTTTGCATTTGTCAAAGTTAGAGCTTTCATCGACTATTGCTTAAAAACGCCTGAACCGATTTCAAAAATTTAATAGCCAATCGATGTATTTCGGTGTGTATGATCTTTTCTGAGTTTTATACAGAGATCGGCTAAGCCTTTTCTTTGTAATTTGGAAAAAAGAGTTAAACTTTTCGTCCATACTTAAGCTCATACTACCGAATCGATTTTAAAAATTTTAAAACTGTTCGAAAGATATTAGTTGGGAATGATAACTGATTAGTTTTAGGCGGAAATCTACTGAGCCGTTTTCTTGTAATTTACTGTTGAAAAAAAACATCGTTTCTTTGGCGATGTATATAATGGTCTTATAAAACTTACTGAATTATTACGGCCTTACGACAAGTAGTTTAATTTTAAAAATTCATCAAAAATAGAGAAAATGAGTAGTTTTTTTGACGTCTGTTAAAATTAAAATTAGACGATTTACTTGGTATAACGATAGAGTACTTGGTCTTAATGAAGATACTAAACCATTAATATCCTACAAAAAATTGGCTCAATTATTAAAATTATTGATTTTTTAAACTTCGAATACTTTTAACGTCTCATAAATTAATTAATTATTTATTGATTAAGTCGATTATTTACACATATCGGGAAGTTCATGTAACTTGCTTTAAGGTAAAGTACCAATACAAACTAGTAATTTTTTTAATGTCTACTGATTTCGCTCGTTAATTGGGCTTTGCACTAAACTAAAAATTCTAGACATTTTTTTTTGTTTTTTTTTAATAAGCCAACTTACTTTTTAATAAGCCAACTTACTTTTTAATAAGTAGTTGTCAGTTTTATGTTATTGGAGTATAATTCGCTCCATTTGAGCCAGACTCTAGCAAATAAAAAAAAAAGTGTCAGTGAGAATAAACAAAGTATTCAATGGCGCCGTCTTGTTTGCTAAATGGACGTCCTAACATTTTTTGCTACTTGTCTATTTCAATTATCTAAATTTGTGATGTAAAGATTTATGTGTGAATAGCCGAGAAACCTTGAGACAACACCGAAATCACTATTATAGATGGAATTAATTGCGTAGATGTGTAATAGTCACAAAATTGTTTTGAAAATATCAAATCGACGATCTTTTTCAAGTATTCAGAAAATTCTTATATTGGTTACTTTCTTGCTTCCTGGAGATAGAAAAGCTCTTACCTTGAGAGCAAAATAAACGGAGCCAATTTAAAATAATCCAGTAATAAATTTAGAATAATCCTGGAGTAAATTGAGAATAATCCCGGTGTTAGTTTTGTATAATTACGGTGTTGATTTAGAACAATCCCGAGAGGGTGTTAAATAATCGCAATGACGATTTGTAATATTTTAGATATGCAAAATGCTACCAAAAATTTTGTTTATTACTATATACAGCAAAAATTTATAATTTCCTTGATCACTGTTATTGCTGACTTTTATCACTAACTGTTATTCTACTATGAGATGGCAACCCAATGGTTAATAACTCATCTTTGTAAATCTGATATCATTTTTGCTAGAAATCAGTTTTTTTTTTAGTTTTGCTATTGTTTAATTTTTATCATCTTATATATAAAAATGAATCGCAAAATGTGTTGGGAAGCGCATAACTCCACAACGCCTGGACCAATTTGGCCAATTTTTTTTTAAAATGTTTGTTGAAGTCCTAGGATGGTTCTTACGGCGAGAAAAAATCGAATAATTGCCGGGAAAATCCTAAAAACAGCCCTTTTTTTCTCATACAAACGTTTTCTAACTAAAACGTAAAATCAATTTGAGCTTTATTGCAATTAAAGTTCATATTAAATTACAAGCACTCACTGCATACTACTTCTAAACGATTATTCGGTTTTTGATAAATCTTTCTGAAGTTTGTTAAGGAAATTTTCTAGGATGTATGTGATTATAAAGTACTGGGATGTATGTGCAATATTGTGGAAATAAATGGAAAAAATTGCAAAAAACGACATGTCATTATTTGCATTGAAAATAAATGAAAACTATCATTTGCCAAAAATTTCAATTTACTTATGAACCAAGAAAATATTAGAATATGTATAATAAGGTTATGATTATTAATAAGAAAAATGAAATGTCTACATTATTATTGCCGAAAAGCAACTGATATGTGCCAGAAATTAAAATAATATAAAATACAGTATATGTATGGCAGATTGAATTATACACATATGAACAAATATGACAAATATTTTCACTAAAAATATCAAATCAAGTATCAGCCTACCTTCAATGCGATGCATGCGAAAAATACGAGCGCACGCCTTATGGGGCGCCAACACAAGATTCGGATATTAAATTTTCAATATAGTTTTTTTTTTCAATTTATAATTTCTTTGCATCTTTTACTAATCTTTTCACAATACTTTTGAAATTCATAAAAAATTACTTTAGAACAACAAATGGGAAAGTAGAGATGAATACATACAATTCGGTCCTCACGATATCGATTATGAGAAGTTTAAGATACAATTTTAGATATCATAAATAATTAAAAATCACATTAATTTAATCCAGTATGAAGTACCAGTGTTATATTATGGTTATGATTATGTTATACCGTTTAAAAGACTTTAATTTCTAATATAGTGTTGGGATTGAGACTGATCATTTTATTTAAAGCAGTTCTACATTTAACACCGCTCATATTATAAATGTATATGCATTTTGGCGTGAAGAGTAATTTAAAAACAGTAATTATTATTTTTAGGTAAACGGTAAATATAAGTATATTATATTGAAAAATGTAGACATGGGTACAGGACAACGTCTGTCGGGTCATCTAGTTTACTAATATAAACTCTTGAATTCAATAAAAGCTAGTTGAAAATGGCATTTAGCCTTAAAGCTATTTGCATGTGTAATTCAACTGTTAATTTTAAGACAAAATTAATCTATGTCTGTCATGCAGTAATTTCCACGGAAAGCGTTTTTCACCTTATTATATTTGAGATGTCGACAGAAGATATTAATATTTTTATCAAAAATAAGATCTGCATTTGGCTAAAATCTATCAAAAATCCTTAATCTCAACAAAGGATACTTTGTCTAAATCCATTCCCTGTGGATAGTTGATCTGGTCTGTTGCATAGTCGGATGACGTCAAGAAAGTTCCATTGACCCAATGCATAGATAACTCTGACGTCAGAACGCATGCAGATATCCGGTTCGGTTGCACTCCTGCACGGCGCATTTCTGTCTGCGGGGACACAATCATGAAGGTATGCAATTGAGGAGGTCGATAGTAATTGATGGAATTGATAACCGAAGACTATTCGAAATTCGTACAAAAATTGGATTGGATTTTTAACTACCCGAAGAAGAAGTTTATGTTTTCATCAAAAAATCCGATTCGCTAATTTTATGTTTTCTCGACGTTTCAAGCCATTCTGAATCGAATGAGACCAAATTTGGAAAATGGGTGTGTTAGTATTTTAACAGATTTTCAATTTAAAAGTCATTCGATGGATCTCGATGAGGACTATTGTTTGCACGACGATCGGCCAAGCAGTTTCTTTATAAATAGCAGAAAAATGACAAATTTTTCGTCCATGTTTTAGTCCGCAATTCTGAATCAATTTTGGAAATTCAAAAATCGTTCGAAAGATATTGGTTGGGAATCGTGCTGATTAGTTTTTGGTGGAGATCGGCTGGGCCGTTTTAGCATTTTTCAAAATTAGACCTTTCATCGACGTTTGCTCAAAAACGCCTAAACCGATTTCAGAAATTTAAAAGCCATTTATGTATCTCAATGAGGACAATCGCTAAGCCGTTTCTTTGTAATTTTAAAAAAAGTGTTATACTTTTCGTCCTCATTTAAGCTCATACTACTGAATCGATTTTAAAAAATCAAAAACTGTTCGAAAGATATTAGTTGAGAATGATACTGATTAATTTAAGTGAAAATCTACCGAGCCGTTTTCTTGTAATTATCTGTTGGAAAAGAAATTTAAGCCGATTTTTAGGGAACTTTTTTTAGCGATATATATCATGGTCTTATAGAACTTACTAAAGTATTACGGCTTTACAACAAGTAGTTTAATTTTGAAAATTTATCAAAGTTTGAGAAAATGAGCAGTTTTTTTGACGTTTGTTAAAATTAAAATCAGACGATTTACTTGGTATAAAGAAACGATAGAGTACTTGGTCTCGATGAACATACTAAACCAATAAAGTCCTACGGAAACTGGTTCAATTATAAAAATTGTTGATTTGTGAAAATTTGCTTTTAGAAAATACTCCGAGTTAACGTGTTCGTTCGTTTTCAATTATTTGTAATAAATCCACTCGGAATACTGTTAATCCCTCCTAAATTAACATATCGGGAACTTGAGGCAAGTTACATGAACTTCCCGAATATACCAAAATACCAATACCAACTAATTATTATTTTTTGTTTATTTCAACATTGGAACCGTAACCGTTACCGTAAATAACATTTCTAGAACCACAGTAAAAAATAATGACACAATTGCTTCAAGTTTTTAAGAAATAAAAATTTTTGTTAAACTATAAATTTAAATTTTTAAAATTGCTTTACTTTGGGAGGCACTCCTTTGAAAAAATGTACTAAAGTGTGTTAGCAAGTTCCATCAGATATTGACAAATCAGGATTGTAAAATGAAATCAGGACTTGATAGTAATTCATAATTATTGAAAAATCAAAATTAAAAATAATATAATTGTAATATCTTTCTAGTGCATTTTATTCATAACTTGTTCTGTTATCCATACAGGGCCATAATCCAAAAAAATATTTTACCATTTTACCTTTTTCATAAAGCATTCTAAGTATTTGAACAGATTCACATCTTTCTTCTTCTAATTTCCGGCCAATATTTTGGGAAACTCATTTTCTTTCGAAATTTTCATGACCTTCATGACCTATAGTGTCCATATCCTAGCATATCCTTTACGATTATGTATACATTATTGTTTTATGTCATTTCAATTCTCCTCTTGTTTTATCTCAGCGAAATAGAATTGTATATTCCCGCTCCTGACTCAATTTGCATACGATGCATAGTTTTATAATTAACCAGGTATCTGCACCTGTTCACCGATAAGTATTTCCAGTATTTATCATATATTGGTAATTGTAAATGAAGGTGTGGTATTGTTTCTCGTAAAAGTCACTCTCAAGTTAATTGTTAGAAATTAGGAACATTTTAAAGTATTGGTGCACCGAGCTTTTTTTTATTAAAATGCAACTCAATGGTTATTCTTTCTCTTTGAGCTGACTTTCTGATATACTTCGGTTATATTCATTGTACCGATGGCTTGTAAAATAAATAATATATGTATATTTTATAAAAATAGCCTGAAAATTAATTTGTACTAATTATAAGGTGATACTATTACTCCTGCTGACAAGAATCTCTAATTCTAATAATTAAAAGTAAATTTATTCCTCGATTATTTCTCGTCAGGTCGAAGCAAAATTAGATCATCACATTGACAATGACATAATTTCTGATCGGATAGAAATAACGAAAATGTTTCACAATTAAATTCAAAAATGTTCTTATGACATAAGATGTCGAACTTAAATATTCATTCGACGGTTAGGACATTCGACAGAGTACAAAATCGTTTGCAGAATGTAAAATTTTCCATTAAATATGTAAAGCAGATAATAGTAATTTGCCTTATAAAATTTACTATATTTATCTATTTATTTAATTTTACAAAAAAAAATTAAATTTTTGAAGAAAATGTTAAAATACATGTAAAAAAATTAACCGAATATATATAAATATATGATAGAGTTGTTTTTGGGCATCCAATGATAAAACAATTTTTGTGAAGAAAAATGTCTTTATTGTACAACGTTTCTGGTCCTGATTTGATCCATCTTCAGTGCTACATTGAAAGATTTCAGGGTTACAAGTTAGAAGTAGATATAAAAAAATTACAAATGTATAAAATTATATTTATAAACATGTGAAATAGCAAAAATCTAAACACTTTGGTAATAAATTTATTATATAACCAAAATATATATTACATTATATATATTAAACTATACGGCTTATCTTCATTTTAATTAGCTTTCTTCAAATTACTATAGCTCATATTTATTTTAGTTATAGATAATTGTTACAGAAATTAATATAGAAACAGAATACATAAAAAATTATCATTTTTAAATAATATGTGAATGAAAATAACCAAAACTGCAATTACAATTTAAATTACAGATATGTTTTGATTTATATACTTATTATTTTAATCAAAAACATACTAAATATTTAGTTGGTTCCTAAACATACAGTTTTAAGTTTATCTTAATATTATATTAATTATATAATAATTTTCAAATTTAGATACTTATGCAAATAGATTATCTCAAATATTTTAGCCATGTGAAATGTCTGAAAAAAAAATCATACTCTAACTTTTAGTTTTATATGCTTTATTTCATAATTAATTAAAGCAATTTTGTATGTACTACGTTATTAATAAAATTCGAATTCAAAATTTATAATATTGAAACAGTTATATTAGGAGTTTTAAAAATCTATAAGAAATTAAAATTTTGCCTGAATTTTAGATTATAAATGGTTTTGAATTTAATGATAGTGTCTTCTTTACCAGGCGAATTTTAAGAATTTGATTTGATGTCAGGAATTTGTAACTTAAATATGAAAAAGTCTCAATAAAATATAAATATTAGTCTTACAAAAAACATTCCATTTATATATTTTATTTCAATATTATACAGAGGAGTGGGCTCAATAAATTATAATTTGAAAGTAGAAGACATTATGTATAAATACAAAGAAGTACATGCAATTTTGGTCTTATTGCGTTATTTATTAAACTGAATTATATAATTTCATCTGCCAAACATATACTGTTGACTGTATATTATATTATTTTACTGGCACATCTCAGATGCTTTTCGCCAATAATAATGTAGACATTACTTTCATTACATTACATAAATTTCAGCTAAATTCAAATTTCAAGTGAATTGATATTTCTAGCAGAAGACAGTTCAAATGTTTTCAATGTCAAACAATGATAAGTAGTTTTTTGTCATTTATTTCTACAATATTACTATAGTTTTATATACTTTCTTTGACAAACTCTAAAAAGAATTATCAAAATCCGAATAACCGTTTAAGAGAAGTATCAAATACAGAAATGAGAATACAGTACCGTACGAAAGTATTTTATATATAAGATATATATATATATATATATATATATTTATGAATATAATTATAAATCATATGAATATATTATATTCTAATATTATCTACAATTATAAATGCTCACATGTTCGTTAGCTTTTTTCAAATAAAAGGTTGGGCAGCCATGTGGACTTGACAGCTGTCATTTGGTTTGCATCTTTAATTTTATTTTGTATAACCTTACTTGTTTTAAATTAAACCGAATACATGTAATAACATATATTAACTTTATTTTTTAAAACAAAAAAGAGTTATCAAATGAAGAATTAATATTATAACAAGTTAGTATTTATCTTACATAAATCTATTTCTAGGTGCTTCTAGAAAAACACGTGTTAACCCCAAACAATTTTTTTTTTAGAAGTTTTATTAAATCAACAAAAACAATGACTACCGAAATTAAAAAGAATATGACCGATGATGAACGTTTAGCTTTAGCTGCAAAATTAGATAGAGAATTAGAGGAATTTATTGATGGTCTCGAGAAGAAACGATATTCAGAAGGATGGCCTGAAGACCGATGGGAAGAAGAAATGGATAAACATCCTTTCTTCATGAAAAAAGCACCAACTCCAGGTAATAAAAGTCTTAATTGTTTTGACAAACTATAAATTGACTCGCTGCCTTTGTGCAAGATTTAAGTTCTTTTACCCTTAGGCGAAGAATTGTCTCCTCTCATGGCCGGTTTGCAAGAACTAAAGTTTGATCCAGAGAATAACACTCCTGAAGAGTTAGCACAAAAGTATAAAGATGATGGAAACTTTGAATTCAAACATAAAAATTATAGATTAGCAATCATCAATTACACCGAAGGCATCAAAGCTAAATGTGATAACTCTGAATTAAATGCAACATTGTACAACAATAGATCAGCTTCACATTTTTATCTAAAAAACTACAGATCTGCATTAAATGATTGTATTTCTGCTTTGATAATAAAACCGGATTATTTAAAAGCAAAAAAACGTGCCATCGAGTGTGCATTCTGCTTAAAAGATTATGAGCAGTGTATAAAATTTTGTGACGATTATTTAGTTGGTGATAACGATCATGATATTTTGAAAATGAGGATTAAAGCTGTTGAACATAAAACAAAAGCGGAAAGAGATAAAAGAAAGCAGGCCATGCAAGAAATTAAGGAAAAACTTGCATTGAAGACTACGGTAGAAATTTTAAATGAACGTAAAATTAAATTTTTTGATAAGAAATTGCTTTGCGGTGATTTAAAATATGTTCCACAACCTAATTATGAACCTATACTAAAAAATCCTATAAATGTTAAAAATAATATATTACACTGGCCAATATTATTTCTTTATCCGGAATATCTAACAATAGATTGCTTGCAAAGCGTTCCAGAAGCAACTACCATTAATGATAATCTTCAAGAAATCTTTGGAGAGAAACCAGATTGGGATGTTAAAAACGAATACAAACCTGAAAATTTAAATGCTTATTTTGAAAATAGATATCTCGGACAAGTTTTTCTACTAAGCAAGACTTTAACTCTTGAACAAATTACTACTCAAAAGAATTTTATTGTGTATGATGGCGCTTTAAGCTTTTATATTGTGCCCAAAGATTCACAAGCAGAAAAAGACTTTGTTAATCAGACACGTGTGAAAATGACTTAAATATAACTTAGATAATTTTTTTATATGTGAGAAAGTTTTAAATAAATGAAATAATAAATATTTATGGTTATTATCATTATGACTATCAGGAGGAAATTACCTGACTTAATAGTTTTCATATGTTACAAAATAATCAATAATAGATATCATCTGCAATTAGCAGATAAAATCTGAAGGTAATGTATACTTGTAATATGTAAATCAATAAATATAGTATTGCACACAAAATGTGCAACAATTCAGTAACTTTTTCTATAAATTCTATAGCTTTTTATTAAATAAATAAGCTATAATGGTGTGTATGTATATGTTTTGTTCTTGGTTCACAGTACGTTTAGGGTGTCTTATAACAGCACTTTCAGCAATCGTAAGTTCTTAGAAAAGTCTGTAAAAACTAAGTGTATTAGGTGGATTTTCAATTTAAATTATATATATTCCAAACTCTCAAAAAGTTATGTTATGAATTGTATATTATATATTTCAGTCTTTTAGCGAGTAGTTTGATTTGATTATTTTTTTATTTTTCAGATTCAAAATGTCATTGCTATAATTTTATTTGCCACAATGGTACCTGTGTATAAAGAAAGTCTTTTGGACTACGATTTTTTGATTTTGCGCTCATTTATAATTTTCTTAAATGATGGTGAGTTTAGAAGAAATATATATACATATTATTTAATTATAATAGTTAAAATTATTTAATTAAAGATGAAGAATCTGGATTATCAATACTGTATAGTGTTGCAAGTTTTAGTCTTGCTTCTTGTGCAGTTCTCATTTTTGGAACTGTGTATGTAAGTTGATTAAAATATTACATAATTGAACAATTTATATCAAATTTACATACATAAAATGAATAATATGTATCATTTCAATATTTTTAGCTCTCAATGATATGCTTGATGATATTCATTGTAATAGAATTTATAAGATTATCATGTTTATTAATTATATTTGTAATTATTATGAAAATTATCAAAAATTTTGTGGGACTTGATGTACTATTTATGTCAAGCATTACGGGAGGATTTGTCTTTTGTAAGTTCATATATTGTTCATAGTACATTTCATTGAGTGTGTATATATTTATTATATATTTTATATTATTTTCAGTGTTTCTTTACTACCAATGGGCATGTGTGGTTAGCTTGTTCCAAATGTTAAGAAATATCAAAAATAAAAAAGGGTTTGCTAATTCAGATCAACCGCATGAGACAAAAGCTTTCATCAACAAAAATACTCAACATGCTGATCATATATCTTCATTGAGTAAAAATATTATTGAGTACTCTATTTATAACGATTACTTAAAAGATTTTTCATACTATAAGGAGAAGCCAATGAAAAGTGAAATTATTTTGAGGGAACCGGATACAAAAATCAGACGAAAACGATATGAAATTGTACCTTTTTCTGTGTATAAGCAGAATAATATTTACAACAGCAATATGTATTATTAACACAAGTTGCAATACATCGAAAATTATATTAATGTCTAAATATAAAGTCAAGTTTCTGGACGATGTATAATATAAGATAGAAATTATTATTAATTGTATTTAAACCGGATGTGCTGTTTGTTATCTTTTGCTTTGTTATCTTGATCCGATTATATTCTTGGTATCATTGTATTACTACAAAATAAAATAATATTTCAATGCAAGATTTAAATTCAAATAAACTATTAATAAAATTTAAATTGCGCAATGTTGCCATCATAGATAAAGAAGAGAGTGGTTGCCATAGCAACAAGAGGCTAGGGAAAGTTACGTCCACAAATCATTAGCGCAAAATTTGAATTTAAATAATCGTTTATTTCAATTTAAAATCACATTAAAAGGGTTATACATTTTGTAATAATACTAATGACAAAAAATACTAAATAATATATTTTAATAGATGTAAAGCACACATTTTCTACTATTAAAATTTGTATTCTATTTTAAGTTATTACTAAGAAGTTCATGTTGATTTTCTATTTCCATTTAAATGAAGCTTAATTGCAATAATTTTAATGCACTTGTGTTTGTATGGACAATAATATAATATATTATTTATTATATTATTATGAATATACAATCATAATATATTTACATTTAAAAAAAAAAACGTTTTTATTAACCACATACTACATAACCTTTAAATAATTATGAATGAGCAAATGTCAACAGAAAATATGCACAACAGCAATACAAACATTTCAATTAACTATTATTTTATACGATGTTTTTATAATTTACATGGTAAAATTAAACAATAAATGTTCGAAAATGTTGTAATACATTTTTTACGTGTCTCCGCATAATATCGTTAAAAATCATGTACATTTAGAATATATTGCAATTTTATATACAGTAAAATAAATAAAATTAAAAACAATTATATATAGTATGAAATGGAACAGTTTGAAATTGTATGTCTAGTCGGTGAAGGCTCTTTTGGAAGAGTATATAAAGCTAATAATAAATCTAGTGGGGAAACTGTTGCTCTGAAAATTATTCGAAAGGTTGGTAAATCATCTAAACAAATACAGTTTAAATATACTTTACGATATAAACTTCAGAAATGATTCTAAACTTCTCAATCTCATTTATTTCAGCATGGTCGATCAGCTAAAGAGCTTGTGAATTTCCATAGAGAATGCGAAATACAGCAGCACTTGAATCATCCCAATATAATTCGAATGCTAGATTCTTTTGATACTCCATCTCAAATGGTGGTCGTTACTGAATTTGCTCATAAGGATTTACATACTATATTGGCAAAAGATGGGAGCTTAGGGGAAGAAAAATCTCGTGTGCTGACATGGGATTTGGTATCTGCACTATACTATTTACATTCGCATAGAATATTGCACAGGTAAAATGAAAGTTAAATCTTAATTCAAGCACTTAGTATTTAGTAGTTGATATATATTTTTTAGAGATTTGAAGCCACAAAATATCTTGCAAGACGTGGATGGAAAATTTAAGTTATGTGACTTTGGTCTTGCTCGCACCATGACTACTGGTACTCATGTTCTGACATCTATCAAAGGGACTCCGTTATATATGGCACCTGAGTTAATGTCTGAACAGCCATATGATCATCAGGTAAGAAAACAATATCAAAGTTATCCTTGTTGATCATTGATGTAAACTAGCTGTAAGTGGAATTCTGTCTTAAGGCAATTAAGGCATCGTGCCTTAAGACAAATTGCTGGAACTTTCCGCACCAAAAATTATTATTTTTTTAAAAACAATTAACATTTTTGAAAAAATTTTACTTCGAAAAAATTAGATTTTTGAGAAACTATAAATTTGACAAAAAATTACTTTTAAAAAAAATTTTTTTTTTTTGAAAACAAATTTTTTTTGAAAAGAAAAATGTTTTCTACATTTTGACATATTTTGGAAATTCTGAAGGTTTATTTAAAACAACCGTACTGCTTTCACTGCATAAAGACGAAATATCAAAGCGCGTAAGCGCCGCATCGACGTCTAACGCGTAAACATTGGTACGGAACCCATGGGAATGTAAACAAAATTTATACTTATTGTTAAAATCTCTATAAAATATCTGATAATTTGATGTGCATATGTCTAATGATCATTTTTGACCGCCAAATGGCTCATTTTTTTACTTTTTCCTCCATATCTCCAAAGTCGTTGGACCTGCCTTTCCAAAATTTTGAACAGTTCTTCATTTAGTCAATACAAATAAAATGTTTTTTGAATTATTCAAATCGGACGCTCCGTTCTCTTAAAAACTGAGTTACCGTTTTCGGCACTTTTTGCCCCGTTACTTCGGAACGGCTAGACCTACCTTTGCCAAAAACTAATCAGCACGTCTCCTTATCAATACGAATCGAATGTTTTCTGAATTATTCAAATCGCTTCATCCGTGTTCCCGAAATCGTCGACGAAAATTTGTATCCGCACATACATACACACACACATACAGACACACACACATACACACACACACATACATCCATTTTTTCTAAGGTATGAAACGTAAAGATATATAAAAATTTTCATTTTCGATTTTTTTGCGATTACTATAACTTGACCTACGGGAAGTAAAGTTAATAAATTAAATATTTCAGGCAGATTTATGGTCTTTAGGTTGCATAATATATGAAACTTTAGTTGGAGAGCCTCCGTTTTCTACAACATCAATATTACATTTAATTCAGTTAATTAAACATGAACGCGTCAGATGGCCAAGTTTTATATCACAGGAATGCATCTCGTTTCTACAGGTAAATTTATGTAGTATTACAGTTATATTAGTTAATAATTAATATCTAAATAATTTTCTTTTAGGGCCTGCTGCAAAAGAATCCTTTGGATAGATTATCTTGGCAGAATATATTAATTCATGAATTTGTGCAAGGGCATATAATAATTTTAGATGAAACATCTGTATCACCATTCACACATCCATTAACAAAATCCCAAGCAGAAGCTAAAGAATTGCAACATATGAAAGCTATAGAAAATAAGTACGTAAAAATAATAATAAAATCTACAAACAATATTATAGATTATAAATGTACAAACAATTTATACCTATTTCAGATCTTGTGCAATACCAGTTCAAGAATATAATGAGACCAAAGTTGTAACTGAAGACAAATGCAATGATACACCAACGGTTTTAGAAAATGAAACAACATGTAGCTCTGATAGTGTTAAAAATGCATTTGATGAGCTTAGCTTGCGAGATACTTTAAAGACTGATTTAGGTAGATTAATAAAATATATTAAATATATTATCAATTCATTTGTTATTCTGAGTTAAATAGAATATAAAAATCTATAGTTTTACCATGGTGTATCAATATTATATTGTAATGCTGTTAATTTTCTTTTTAAGGTAATACAGATGTCGAAGGAAATATAAGTGAATTTGAAACAGATCTTGAACTACGCAAACCTGTAAGAATGGTTCAGAATCTTCCTCAGCCAATACAAGCTCATTATGAATCCAAATTGAAATCAAATAATTTAGTTATAAATAACATGAATAGCAACATAGAAGAACTAAACAATATATTGAAAGTTCAAACAAATAACACTTTATCATTAACTAAAACTAATATACCGAAATACTCACATAGTAATATAGATATTGCGAAAATCACCAGACAATCCGATAATAAAACAAAAAAAAGTTTCTTAGAAAAGCGAAAGCTTAGTCAAAATTTAGATAATTTTTCATTAAAGCTTGGACACACAGAATCAGTTAACAAAGATACCAAAACGTTAAGCAAATCAATAAACAGTTGTAATTTGGTCAAAACTGAAGAAGCAAAAAACATTTCAACTACGAACAGTGCAAATAAAAGTAGAACGTCTGAAAAATCTACTGGCGCTAAAAGTAAAATTAGAAAGGATTCTAAGAATATTAATATTGAAAATAAACCAAAAACCATGAGCAACACTGGTCAAGATGAGAAGGAAGATTCTAATCAAGGTACATGTGAGGAGGAAGCTAAGTCTCAAATAGATTTAAGTAACGAACCATTAGATAGTAGCGGCTTAGGAATTGATCAGCCTATTGAAAACGAAGAGTGGCTTGCATTTATTCATAAAACTATGAGAGAAGTATTAGATGGTGATTTAGATTCACTAAAACAACAAAATTTGGTGAGTATTTTTCATGAATTCAATAATATTCATATTTTCTTCAAAATCTATGCCAAACATATGTATATTTTTAGAACACGTAATATTTTTATCCGTCATATTCAGTTAATAACATCGTTAAAAAAAGATTAGAGTTTTTACATAACAATTTAAACAGTTCTTCATACCCTAACAATTCTTGTTCAAAATCAAATTATTCCTCTTTAGATAAATATGAAGATGTTATTTGTTTACCTTTCTTAAGCAATTTTTCTTATTCTTTAAAAAAAGTAATTTGCCGCCTAAGATTTTCTTTTAGTTTTCATTTTCAACAACACGTGCAGTTGCCTTTTTTATGCTCTTAAGTCAAAAACTCCCACTGATAGGGTTACTAATTCGGTTTATTGGTTGGACTGTAATGATTGCAATATTGGAAAAATTCCCAATATATACCCAAGAGGGTTTGCCAACATATATATAATTCTAGAAACCCAAATCAATACAAAACTATGTTATCAGAACATATGATTAACTTGAACTATACTTTCAACATGTCAAATCTTACCATCCTATATATTGAAAAGAATTGTGACCTTAGGAAGATAGTTAAGTCGTTACTTATATCTCTTAATATTAGGTTGTCAAATATCTCCCTTCCGCCTTTTTGTATTATAAACCAATAGCAAAAAAGCGGAAGGGAGATATTTGACAACCTAATATTTCTTGTGCCAACAAACGGAATTCCTCTACAGTTACAAAGTCATTATAAATTTCATGAAAAGTAATTCTATATAGTATTAGAATCTTTTGTTCGTTATATCCCTTCTCTGTTTCTCATTCCTCATTTGTTTCTTACACCCCGCGTCAACTCACTCCACCACACGTGCTGCGTAACCTTGATCAGTTTTCATAATGCACTGCGATTGAATACATACAATATTGGAGGGCAATATGTGCTCCTTTAATTTCTCTTTTATTAATTATTATTAGTTATGATATTCTTCTGCATAAGTTTAGTGTTTAATAAATTTTATATATTTTTTTTGTGTTTTTCCTGGTTTGGTATATATATATATATATATATATATATATATATATATATAATTGTGTTAAATCTGGTGTTTTTTCAGCTCAGTATTATTATATCACCTCTAAGACATAATTGTGTAAGCAGTGAAGTAGCAAAAAGTGTAGCGCAATTATTAGCAATTCCATTAGTTGTTTCTAGAAATACTGGTGATATCGAACCAGTACTGAAAGTAAGTTATACACATTCTTGTTGTGTATTATTTTTACGGTTTATTTATTTATAATATTCTTTCACTTATTACAGGTTTATTATGATGTTAAACTTGTTGCAAACTTAGTTTATGCTTCGGTGCTTATATGCAAACGGAAGGAAACTTTAAAGTAAGTTAATAGCAATTAATAATCTATTCTACATAAATTTGAAACTATATATAATTTAATTAGCCTCATCCACTATTTTTATTAATTATTGTTGTTTTGTCAATTAGATTTATTTACCATATTTTTTAATTGCAGGCGAGACCAGTTCACTGATTCTGATCTTTTAGCTTTTGAGAATATGTATTTATTAGTATGTCATCTTTTACATTCAGCCGAACAATTTGCTTCACAGTTTTGTGATGCTGTAGTTGTTTTATCGGCTAAAAATCTTATACAGGAACTAATGATACCTGGTAATATGATAAAAATGATAATTAAATTTTTGTTGCATATATATGAATATATATTTTTACTTATAGATGCAAAAGGTGTAAAACTTGCAAGTGATATCATTGCAATTTTGTGCAGTGTGATGTGTTGTCTTCCAGAAAATGCTCAACTAATTGAAGATATTGTTTTAGACAATGGACTGGCGAGAATTATGGAATTATTATTGTATCAAGATAATTTATTAAGGTATCATAACTTATATAATTTAATTTATTTTAATTATTTGGAGTAAAAAAAAATATATTGGAGATTTTATTATTGCTACTGTTAGGAAAGTAGAAAATGTGTAAATACATATGAAGTTTATTTATTAATTGTAATTTCTAATAATAATGTGTTCAATATTTGATATAATTTCACCTGAATTGTTTCTATTTAAGACTGAGAACTTGTAATCTAGTTCGTTTACTAGGACGCTTCAGCTGTTCTACTTTGCAGAATTACTGGTGTGCTGAAATAAGAAATAAGTTAGAAGATCTTCTTGAAGAAGATGATGTAGACTTATCAATGGTACTTAAATTTTTTGCTTTCTCAATATAAAAAAGCTTAGTATGCAAAAGATACTTTATCAAGTATGTACACATTGTTTTTACAAATGCCCTTTAGTCATTTTCTATGCTTTTTCTAAATAACATTTAAGTACAATAACAGAAAGAACTATTATTGATCGGACCATGTAATTCGTTTTCTGAATCCCAAAAATAAAATTAGTTTGTTCTTCATATTCCATTTGAATAATCTAATAATCTATTTACAGACTGCAGAGGAAACAATTGCCGAACTCAAGTCACTACCATTTTATCAAAAATAACTTCATGACAGAGAGTGTAAATATTTAAAGACTAATTTTATTTTAGTTGTATTTTCAAGTCAAGTATTTTTATAAATGATCTTCATAGGTTCTTATATGAACTGTTGAAAATGCTTACAACAGAAATTTTTATACAACTTTAATACCATATAAGTGCATTATTGAGATTCAACTTTTAATTGATAGTATTTAAATTAATATGATAATGTCGTTATTAATAATATAATAAGGGTGCTAATAAGTTCTGGCAATTAGAATTGTACATACAATTCTAATTGCCAGTACAATACTAAAATTTTTGATATAATTAAAAAATCAAATGTGCCATATAATATTATGTATAAATTTTTACTCATTTTTGTTAGATACTCACTGTAATAAGTTTATTTTATTAAGAAATATTTCTATTGAGGTAATGAAATATGTTATAAAATAACTAATTTTGTTAAGTGAATATTTGTAAAATGCAATATATAATATAATATGTATTTAATACATATCTTAAATTTGCACAGTTTGTGGCAACTAAAATATGCTTTATAAGGCTAGTGGTTGTAATACTATGGAAAGGTATTCCTTCATGGACTATTCGCGTTTTTTTAAAAACAAATTTTACTGAGTTTTAAAATATCAACCTAAAAATTACCATTGAATCAAATCTTTGATTATTATTAAGTAAAATCTTCATAGATTTTTTTTAAGAACTGTTTGAAACTGTTTAATACAATACAAGTGCATTATTAACTTCTCGAAGAAGTTTGTTTTCATAAAAAAATCCGATTCGCTATTTATAATTATAATTTTATATTTTCTCAACGTTTCAACCCATTCTGAATCGAATGAGACCAAATTTGGAAAAGTATGTGTGTGTGTCTGTGTTGACGTTTTCTCAAAAACGGCTGGACAGATTTCAAAAATTAAAAGCCATTTGATGTATCTCGATGAGAACTTGCGTTTGTTGGGTTAGCGCGACGATCGGCCAAGCCGTTTTTTTGTAAATAGCAGAAAATTGAAAAATGTTCGTCTAAATTGTTTGAAAAATATTGGTTGGTAATCGACCTGATTAGTTTTTGATAAAAATTCGCTAGCACAATTTCTTGTAATTAACTGTTGAATTTTTTTTTCGACGGTTTTTATAATTTTAATAGTTGAATTGACCCCGCGCGGGTCAATCGATATCATCTTCAAACAATATTCTGTTTCTGATTTCCCGTGGATTTTAAACTTATGACAAAAGTGAAATTTTGCGCAAAACTTCGATTCTTATCAGAATTGGAAATATGTCTCAAGTAGTCTCAAGTAGTGCTCATATTTATCATTCGTCATCGATTGCGTATAAATTGGGATGGATCAAGGTGCAGGGTCATTTCTTAGCAATAAACGCGATGAAGACGTTCATTGTTTTACTGGCAACCATCTGCTTTGTCTCAGGTAAAAATATAAAAATATATGTTTCTAGTTTCTAGATAATTGACAAATGATGGTATTTTTTAGCCAATCCGGCTGGAAGGATCGTTGGAGGCGAGAACGCTGATGATGCCTCTGCTCCTTATCAGGTTTCACTACAATTTAAAAACTTCCACTTTTGTGGAGGTTCTATTTTGAACAAATACTGGATCATTACAGCTGCACATTGCATGGGGTAAATATGAATTAAAGAAATATTCAAAAATTTACAATTAACACAAATATCTTATATTTCTATTCTAGGAGACGTTTTGAGGTAGTAGTCGGTATTAACAGATTAGACCAGGAAGGCTATAGATACCAAGTAGCCGAAATAGTCACATTGCCATTCGATTCCGAAACAAATAATTATGATTTGGCACTTGTAAAAGTTAAGAAGCCAATTAAGTTCAACTACAGGGTACAACCAATTCCTTTGGGCGAAGAATATGTCGAAGGAGGTGAAGAAGCTCGTCTTACAGGATGGGGCAGATTAGGAGCTGATGACCCTGCACCAAACGAATTGCAGGTAATAAAAATAGTAATACAAATATAAATGCAATACAAATATTTTTTTTCTTATTATTTGTTTGTTGCAGGAATTGAACACTTTTACCATCAGTCATAAAATTTGCAAGAAAGCTCACCAGCATGTGGTTTACCCAAGTCAGATATGTGCATTTGTAGAAAAAGGAAAAGGAGCTTGCATGGTAAGTGATAAATAAACTGAAAACTGATTTTTTAAGGTTTGTTATAAATTATCACATGCTATGATAAATTATGTGAGAAATATCATGGTAAAGGTAAGACATCATTCTTGGAAACGCATTTTGAAGTAAATGTAGTAAAACAACTTTTGTATATAGAAAAAAATGATACGGTTGAAAAATTATAAAATGCTACGATAATTATATCAAAAATATCATGGTAAGATATCATTCTTGGAAACTCATCTACTAACTAAGTAAATATAGTATAACTTTGGTAAATGAAAAAAAAATGATACGATTGTAATATAAGTTTTGCGATATATGTATGGCTGATGTTATGAAAATCTACTTATAACAAGAACATTAATATTATGGGACTGTTTCTATAATTTCAAAATCAAGAACAAACTGGTGGTGCACGACAAAGGTAAATTGCTGGAACTTCCCGTACCGAAAATTAAGATTTTTAAAAAACCTTCTAAGATTTGGTGAAAACTTTAAAAAGAAAATGCGATTTTTGAGAATTCTGAAATTTTTCAAAAAATTGACTTTCCTGAAAAATTAGTTTTTTAAATTAAACATCCATTTTTTTCTAAAATATGCCAAAACTTTCACAAACTTCAGAAACGTAAAGATATGCAAAAATTTTCATTTTCGATTTTTTTGCGATTACTTACCGCGCCGAAAATTAAAATTTTTAAAAATTCTTGAAAATCTGCAAAAAACTGAGATTTTTGAGAATTTCGAAATTTTTAGGAAAAAAGGCTTTTGAAATTTTTTTTGTTTCGATTTTTTTTTATACTTTAAATTTTTTTGAAAATTTTGAACATCCATTTTTTCTAAGGTATACCAAAATTTTCAGAAACCTCTGAAACGTAAAGATATGCAAAAATGTTCATTTTCGTTTTTTTGCGATTACTATAACTTACCCTACGGGAAGTTAATTATCATATAGAGGCAATAAGGATTGTTCATATCATACCTGAGCATTACCAAGTTTTTCCAGTCATTTTTACCAGTGATAAATGAGTGACCTAAAAATTTAAAAAGAATTATACTCTATTCGATTGATATAACCACGAAGAAACCTAATATTACCAGGGTGACTCCGGTGGTCCATTGGTCGTAAATGGAGAACTTCACGGGGTTGTTTCTGGGGAATCCCCTGCGCCCTTGGAAAACCTGACGTCTTCACCAGAGTCTCACACTATGCCGAATGGATCAAGAGAAGATCGCCGATGATGAATGACAAAATTGTTGCTAATTTATATTTGAAATAAATTATTGAAAGAAATAATTCTGTGTTATTTATTTTCCACACACACCATCTATAGATATATAATATATTCAAATTCAATAAGTCAAATTTTTATTCCAGTCACAAATAGTCGAAATAAAAAGCAATAAATAATTTAATTCTGTACGTTTCGACACCGTATGTGTGTCATCATTCAGAAGTTAACAAATTTAAAAACATAAAAAACACATAAATTTAAACTAAATGTTTAATGAAAATAGCCAAAACATTGAATAAAATAAAATAATAAACTAGTGGTGTATGGCTTCGTGCCTTGAGGCAATTTGCTGTAAATTTTACGTACCGAATTAAAATTTTGAAAATCTGAGTTATTATAAAATGTTGGAAATTTAAAAAAAATTGAAATAAAAATTAATTTTACTTTTCTAAAAACATACGTTTCATCTACATAAGCAGAAAGTTTTTGATTTATTCACATCGGATGCCTAGTTCTCTCAAAAATTGCCATTTTTTGCACATTTAGCTCTGTTTCTTCGAAATGGCTGGACCTGCCTTTGCTAAAAACTAATCAGCACATATCCCAATAATTACAAATTGTTTGTTTTTCGAATCATTTAAATCGGATGCTCCGTTTCCTCAAAAACTCTATTCCATTTTTTGCGTTCTTTGCTCCGTATCTCCGAAACGGCTGGACCTGCCTTTACCAAAAAATAATCACCACTTCTCCCTATCATTACGAATTGAATGTTTTTTGAACCATTCAAATCGGATACTTCATTCTCTCAAAAACTCGATTTCTATTTTCTGCACTCTTTGCTCCGTATCTCCGAAACGGCTGGACCTACCTTTGCCAAAAACTAATCAGCACATCTCCCTATCAATAGAAATCGATTGTTTTCTTGAACCATTCAAATCGGTTAAACCGTGCGCCCAAAAACGTGGACGAAAAATTGTATCCATACACACACATATATTATTTCTGAGGTATGCCGAAATGTTCAGAAACCTCTGAAACGTAAAGATATGCAAACATTTTCATTTCAATTTTTGGACCATTACAATAACTTACCCTACGGGAAGTTAAAAATAGCTTATTCAATTTTCTTAACCAAAATTAGTGATAAAACAAACATTGTTTAATTAGTATAAAATAGTAGATGTATTTTTATAATTTATTTTTTATAACATTGGAAGAACCAGTCCATATTTAAAATACAATTAAATACATATAAAATAATATTATAAATATAGAAATTCGTTATATAAAATAAATATCAGTTTTAACAAATAATAATGTGTTAGGTACCAGCCCTATATACAATACAAATATTCGTTTTTCAATACTTTAACAATATTCGTGAATATTTTAACTACTATTTAAATACTTTTTCTCTTTAATTTCTGACATTGTCGTGTTAATCCAATCCAAAATGATGTTATTCTTGTGTAGACATCAGGGTAATAACCACTTCCACAAGGTTGCATACCCAGGATACTAAACCGACTAGGGTATTGTTTCCTTGGACTAAAGGACCACCAGAATCACCCTGAAAAAAATCGAAAATGAAAATTTTATATATCTTTACGTTTCAAAGGTTTCTGAACATTTTGGAATAATTTAGAAAAAAAATGTGTGTGTGTATGCGCGTGTGTGTATGTATGTGCGAATACATTTTTAACTTCCGTAGGGTAAGTTATAGTAATCGCAAAAAAATCGAAAATGAAAATTTTTATATATCTTTACGTTTCAAAGGTTTCTGAACATTTTGGCATACCTTAGAAAAAAATGGATGTATGTGTGTGTGTGTGTGTGTGTGTGTGTGTGTATGTGTGTGTGTATGTGTGTGTATGTATGTATGTGTGTGTATGTATGTGCGGATACAAATTTTCGTCGACGATTTCGGGAACACGGATCAACCGATTTGAACAATTCAAAAACATTCGATTCGTATTGATAAGGAGACGTGCTGATTAGTTTTTGGCGAAGGCAGGTCTAGCCGTTCCGAAGATACGGGGCAAAAAGTGCCGAAAACGGTAAACTCAGTTTTTAAGAGAACGGAGCGTCCGATTTGAATAATTCAAAAAAACGTTCACTTGTATTGACAAGATGAAGAATCTATAAAATTTTCATGAAGGTAGGTCTAGCGGTTTCGGAGATATGGAGGAAAAAGTAAAAAAATGAGCCATTTGGGGTCAAAAATGATCATTAGACATATGCACATCAAATATCAGATACTTTATAGAGATTTTAACAATAAGTATACATTTTGTTAACATTCCTATGGGTTCCGTACCAATGCTTATGCGTTAGACAGCGACGCGGCCACTTACGCG
>NW_020536999.1:15349054-15370402 GCF_003426905.1 Ctenocephalides felis
AAAAAACGTGCCATCGAGTGTGCATTCTCCTTAAAAGATTACGAGCAGTGTATAAAAATTTTGTGACGATTATTTAGTTGGTGATAACGATCATGATATTTTGAAAATGAGGATTAAAGCTGTTGAACATAAAACAAAAGCGGAAAGAGATAAAAGAAAGCAGGCCATGCAAAATTAAGGAAAACTTGCATTGAGACTACGGTAGAAATTTTAAATGAACGTAAATTAAATTTTTTGATGAAATTGCTTTGCGGTGATTTAAAATATGTTCCACAACCTAATTATGAACCTATACTAAAAAATCCTATAAATGTTAAAATAATATATTACACTGGCCAATATTATTTCTTTATCCGGAATATCTAACAATAGATTGCTTGCAAAGCGTTCCAGAAGCAACTACCATTAATGATAATCTTCAAGAAATCTTTGGAGAGAACCAATTGGGATGTTAAAAACGAATACAAACCTGAAAATTTAAATGCTTATTTTGAAAATAGATATCTCGGACAAGTTTTTCTACTAAGCAAGACTTTAACTCTTGAACAAATTACTACTCAAAAGAATTTTATTGTATATGATGGCGCTTTAAGCTTTTATATTGTGCCCAAAGATTCACACAGCAGAAAAGACTTTGTTAATCAGACACGTGTGAAAATGACTTAAATATAACTTAGATAATTTTTTTATATGTGAGAAAGTTTAAATAAATGAAATAATAAATATTTATGGTTATTATCATTATGACTATCAGGAGGAAATTACCTGACTTAATAGCATTCATATGTTACAAAAATAATCAATAATAGATATCATCTGCAATTAGCAGATAAAATCTGAGGTAATGTATACTTGTAATAAGTAAATCAATAAATATAATATTGCCACAAAATGTGCAACAATTCAGTAACTTTTTCTATAATTTCTATAGCTTTTTATTAAATAAATAAGCTATAATGGTGTGTATGTATATGTTTTTGTTCTTGGTTCACAGTACGTTTAGGGTGTCTTATAACAGCACTTTCAGCAATCGTAAGTTCTCTTAGAAAAGTCTGTAAAAACTAAGTGTATTAGGTGGATTTTCAATTTAAATTATATATTTCCAAACTCTCCAAAAAGTTATGTTATGAATTGTATATTATATATTTCAGTCTCTTAGCGAGTAGTTTAATTTGATTATTTTTTATTTTTCAGATTCAAATGTCGTTGCTGCTATATTTTATTTGCCACAATGGTACCTGTGTATAAGAAAGTCTTTTGGACTACGATTTTTTGATTTTGCGCTCATTTATAATTTTCTTAAATGATGGTGAGTTTAGAAGAAATATACATATACATATTATTTAATTATAATAGTTAAAATTATTTAATTAAAGATGAAGAATCTGGATTATCAATACTGTATATAGTGTTGCAAGTTTTAGTCTTGCTTCTTGTGCAGTTCTCATTTTTTGGAACTGTGTATGTAAGTTGATTAAAATATTACATAATTGAACAATTTATATCAAATTTACATACATAAAATGAATATATGTATCATTTCAATATTTTTAGCTCTCAATGATATGCTTGATGATATTCATTGTAATAGAATTTATAAGATTATCATGTTTATTAATTATATTGTAATTATTATGAAAATTATCAAAAATTTTGTGGGACTTGATGTACTGTTTATGTCAAGCATTACGGGAGGATTTGTCTTCTGTAAGTTCATATATTGTTCATAGTACATTTCATTGAGTGTGTATATATTTATTATATATTCTATATTATTTTCAGTGTTCCTTTATTACCAATGGGCATGTGTGGTTAGCTTGTTCCAAATGTTAAGAAATATCAAAAATAAAAAAGGGTTTGCTAATTCAGATCAACCGCATGAGACAAAAGCTTTCATCAACAAAAATACTCAACATGCTGATCATATATCTTCATTGAGTAAAAATATTATTGAGTACTCTATTTATAACGATTACTTAAAAGATTTTTCATACTATAAGGAGAAGCCAATGAAAAGTGAAATTATTTTGAGGGAACCGGATACAAAAATCAGACGAAAACGATATGAAATTGTACCTTTTTCTGTGTATAAGCAGAATAATATTTACAACAGCAATATGTATTATTAACACAAGTTGCAATACATCGAAAATTATATTAATGTCTAAATATAAAGTCAAGTTTCTGGACGATGTATAATATAAGATAGAATTATATTATTGTATTTAAACCGGATGTGCTGTTTGTTATCTTTTGCTTTGTTATCTTGATCCGATTATATTCTTGGTATCATTGTTATACTACAAAATAAAATAATATTTCAATGCAAGATTTAAATTCAAATAAACTATTAATAAAATTTAAATTGCGCAATGTTGCCATCATAGATAAAGAAGAGAGTGGGTTGCCATAGCAACAAGAGGCTAGGGAAAGTTACGTCCACAAATCATTAGCGCAAAATTTGAATTTAAATAATCGTTTATTTCAATTTAAAATCACATTAAAGGGTTATACATTTTGTAATAATACTAATGACAAAAAATACTAAATAATATATTTTAATAGATGTAAAGCACACATTTTCTACTATTAAAATTTGTATTCTATTTTAAGTTATTACTAAGAAGTTCATGTTGATTTTCTATTTCCATTTAAATGAAGCTTAATTGCAATAATTTTAATGCACTTGTGTTTGTATGGACAATAATATATATATTATTTATTATATTATTATGAATATACAATCATAATATATTACATTTAAAAAAAAAAAACGTTTTTATTAACCACATACTACATAACCTTTAAATAATTATGAATGAGCAATGTCAACAGAAAATATGCACAACAGCAATACAAACATTTCAATTAACTATTATTTTATACGATGTTTTTATAATTTACATGGTAAATTAAACAATAAATGTTCGAAAATGTTGTAATACATTTTTTACGTGTCTCCGCATAATATCGTTAAAAATCATGTACATTTAGAATATATTGCAATTTTATATACAGTAAAATAAATAAAATTAAAAACAATTATATATAGTATGAAATGGAACAGTTTGAAATTGTATGTCTAGTCGGTGAAGGCTCTTTTGGAAGAGTATATAAAGCTAATAATAAATCTAGTGGGGAAACTGTTGCTCTGAAAATTATTCGAAAGGTTGGTAAATCATCTAAACAAATACAGTTTAAATATACTTTACGATATAAACTTCAGAAATGATTCTAAACTTCTCAATCTCATTTATTTCAGCATGGTCGATCAGCTAAAGAGCTTGTGAATTTCCATAGAGAATGCGAAATACAGCAGCACTTGAATCATCCCAATATAATTCGAATGCTAGATTCTTTTGATACTCCATCTCAAATGGTGGTCGTTACTGAATTTGCTCATAAGGATTTACATACTATATTGGCAAAAGATGGGAGCTTAGGGGAAGAAAAATCTCGTGTGCTGACATGGGATTTGGTATCTGCACTATACTATTTACATTCGCATAGAATATTGCACAGGTAAAATGAAAGTTAAATCTTAATTCAAGCACTTAGTATTTAGTAGTTGATATATATTTTTAGAGATTTGAAGCCACAAAATATCTTGCAAGACGTGGATGGAAAATTTAAGTTATGTGACTTTGGTCTTGCTCGCACCATGACTACTGGTACTCATGTTCTGACATCTATCAAAGGGACTCCGTTATATATGGCACCTGAGTTAATGTCTGAACAGCCATATGATCATCAGGTAAGAAAACAATATCAAAGTTATCCTTGTTGATCATTGATGTAAACTAGCTGTAAGTGGAATTCTGTCTTAAGGCAATTAAGGCATCGTGCCTTAAGACAAATTGCTGGAACTTTCCGCACAAAAATTATTATTTTTTAAAAAACAATTAACATTTTTGAAAAAATTTTACTTCGAAAAAATTAGATTTTTGAGAAACTATAAATTTGACAAAAAATTACTTTTAAAAAAAATTTTTTTTTTTGAAAACAAATTTTTTTTGAAAAGAAAAATGTTTTCTACATTTTGACATATTTTGGAAATTCTGAAGGTTTATTTAAAACAACCGTACTGCTTTCACTGCATAAAGACGAAATATCAAAGCGCGTAAGCGCCGCATCGACGTCTAACGCGTAAACATTGGTACGGAACCCATGGGAATGTAAACAAAATTTATACTTATTGTTAAAATCTCTATAAAATATCTGATAATTTGATGTGCATATGTCTAATGATCATTTTTGACCGCCAAATGGCTCATTTTTTTACTTTTTCCTCCATATCTCCAAAGTCGTTGGACCTGCCTTTCCAAAATTTTGAACAGTTCTTCATTTAGTCAATACAAATAAAATGTTTTTTGAATTATTCAAATCGGACGCTCCGTTCTCTTAAAAACTGAGTTACCGTTTTCGGCACTTTTTGCCCCGTTACTTCGGAACGGCTAGACCTACCTTTGCCAAAAACTAATCAGCACGTCTCCTTATCAATACGAATCGAATGTTTTCTGAATTATTCAAATCGCTTCATCCGTGTTCCCGAAATCGTCGACGAAAATTTGTATCCGCACATACATACACACACACATACAGACACACACACATACACACACACACATACATCCATTTTTTCTAAGGTATGAAACGTAAAGATATATAAAAATTTTCATTTTCGATTTTTTTGCGATTACTATAACTTGACCTACGGGAAGTAAAGTTAATAAATTAAATATTTCAGGCAGATTTATGGTCTTTAGGTTGCATAATATATGAAACTTTAGTTGGAGAGCCTCCGTTTTCTACAACATCAATCTTACATTTAATTCAGTTAATTAAACATGAACGCGTCAGATGGCCAAGTTTTATATCACAGGAATGCATCTCGTTCTTACAGGTAAATTTATCTAGTATTACAGTTATATTAGTTAATAATTAATATCTAAATAATTTCCTTTCAGGGTCTGCTGCAAAAGAATCCTTTGGATAGATTATCTTGGCAGAATATATTAATTCATGAATTTGTACAAGGGCATATAATAATTTTAGATGAAACATCTGTATCACCATTCACACATCCATTAACAAAATCCCAAGCAGAAGCTAAAGAATTGCAACATATGAAAGCTATAGAAAATAAGTACGTAAAAATAATAATAAAATCTACAAACAATATTATAGATTATAAATGTACAAACAATTTATACCTATTTCAGATCTTGTGCAATACCAGTTCAAGAATATAATGAGACCAAAGTTGTAACTGAAGACAAATGCAATGATACACCAACGGTTTTAGAAAATGAAACAACATGTAGCTCTGATAGTGTTAAAAATGCATTTGATGAGCTTAGCTTGCGAGATACTTTAAAGACTGATTTAGGTAGATTAATAAAATATATTAAATATATTATCAATTCATTTGTTATTCTGAGTTAAATAGAATATAAAAATCTATAGTTTTACCATGGTGTATCAATATTATATTGTAATGCTGTTAATTTTCTTTTTAAGGTAATACAGATGTCGAAGGAAATATAAGTGAATTTGAAACAGATCCTGAACTACGCAAACCTGTAAGAATGGTTCAGAATCTTCCTCAGCCAATACAAGCTCATTATGAATCCAAATTGAAATCAAATAATTTAGTTATAAATAACATGAATAGCAACATAGAAGAACTAAACAATATATTGAAAGTTCAAACAAATAACACTTTATCATTAACTAAAACTAATATACCGAAATACTCACATAGTAATATAGATATTGCGAAAATCACCAGACAATCCGATAATAAAACAAAAAAAAGTTTCTTAGAAAAGCGAAAGCTTAGTCAAAATTTAGATAATTTTTCATTAAAGCTTGGACACACAGAATCAGTTAACAAAGATACCAAAACGTTAAGCAAATCAATAAACAGTTGTAATTTGGTCAAAACTGAAGAAGCAAAAACATTTCAACTACGAACAGTGCAAATAAAAGTAGAACGTCTGAAAAATCTACTGGCGCTAAAAGTAAAATTAGAAAGGATTCTAAGAATATTAATATTGAAAATAAACCAAAAACCATGAGCAACACTGGTCAAGATGAGAAGGAAGATTCTAATCAAGGTACATGTGAGGAGGAAGCTAAGTCTCAAATAGATTTAAGTAACGAACCATTAGATAGTAGCGGCTTAGGAATTGATCAGCCTATTGAAAACGAAGAGTGGCTTGCATTTATTCATAAAACTATGAGAGAAGTATTAGATGGTGATTTAGATTCACTAAAACAACAAAATTTGGTGAGTATTTTTCATGAATTCAATAATATTCATATTTTCTTCAAAATCTATGCCAAACATATGTATATTTTTAGAACACGTAATATTTTTATCCGTCATATTCAGTTAATAACATCGTTAAAAAAAGATTAGAGTTTTTACATAACAATTTAAACAGTTCTTCATACCCTAACAATTCTTGTTCAAAATCAAATTATTCCTCTTTAGATAAATATGAAGATGTTATTTGTTTACCTTTCTTAAGCAATTTTTCTTATTCTTTAAAAAAAGTAATTTGCCGCCTAAGATTTTCTTTTAGTTTTCATTTTCAACAACACATGCAGTTGCCTTTTTTATGCTCTTAAGTCAAAAACTCCCACTGATAGGGTTACTAATTCGGTTTATTGGTTGGACTGTAATGATTGCAATATTGGAAAAATTCCCAATATATACCCAAGAGGGTTTGCCAACATATATATAATTCTAGAAACCCAAATCAATACAAAACTATGTTATCAGAACATATGATTAACTTGAACTATACTTTCAACATGTCAAATCTTACCATCCTATATATTGAAAAGAATTGTGACCTTAGGAAGATAGTTAAGTCGTTACTTATATCTCTTAATATTAGGTTGTCAAATATCTCCCTTCCGCCTTTTTGTATTATAAACCAATAGCAAAAAAGCGGAAGGGAGATATTTGACAACCTAATATTTCTTGTGCCAACAAACGGAATTCCTCTACAGTTACAAAGTCATTATAAATTTCATGAAAAGTAATTCTATATAGTATTAGAATCTTTTGTTCGTTATATCCCTTCTCTGTTTCTCATTCCTCATTTGTTTCTTACACCCCGCGTCAACTCACTCCACCACACGTGCTGCGTAACCTTGATCAGTTTTCATAATGCACTGCGATTGAATACATACAATATTGGAGGGCAATATGTGCTCCTTTAATTTCTCTTTTATTAATTATTATTAGTTATGATATTCTTCTGCATAAGTTTAGTGTTTAATAAATTTTATATATTTTTTTTTGTGTTTTTCCTGGTTTGGTATATATATATATATATATATATATATATATATATATATATTTGTTAAATCTGGTGTTTTTTCAGCTCAGTATTATTATATCACCTCTAAGACATAATTGTGTAAGCAGTGAAGTAGCAAAAAGTGTAGCGCAATTATTAGCAATTCCATTAGTTGTTTCTAGAAATACTGGTGATATCGAACCAGTACTGAAAGTAAGTTATACACATTCTTGTTGTGTATTATTTTTACGGTTTATTTATTTATAATATTCTTTCACTTATTACAGGTTTATTATGATGTTAAACTTGTTGCAAACTTAGTTTATGCTTCGGTGCTTATATGCAAACGGAAGGAAACTTTAAAGTAAGTTAATAGCAATTAATAATCTATTCTACATAAATTTGAAACTATATATAATTTAATTAGCCTCATCCACTATTTTTATTAATTATTGTTGTTTTGTCAATTAGATTTATTTACCATATTTTTTAATTGCAGGCGAGACCAGTTCACTGATTCTGATCTTTTAGCTTTTGAGAATATGTATTTATTAGTATGTCATCTTTTACATTCAGCCGAACAATTTGCTTCACAGTTTTGTGATGCTGTAGTTGTTTTATCGGCTAAAAATCTTATACAGGAACTAATGATACCTGGTAATATGATAAAAATGATAATTAAATTTTTGTTGCATATATATGAATATATATTTTTACTTATAGATGCAAAAGGTGTAAAACTTGCAAGTGATATCATTGCAATTTTGTGCAGTGTGATGTGTTGTCTTCCAGAAAATGCTCAACTAATTGAAGATATTGTTTTAGACAATGGACTGGCGAGAATTATGGAATTATTATTGTATCAAGATAATTTATTAAGGTATCATAACTTATATAATTTAATTTATTTTAATTATTTGGAGTAAAAAAAAATATATTGGAGATTTTATTATTGCTACTGTTAGGAAAGTAGAAAATGTGTAAATACATATGAAGTTTATTTATTAATTGTAATTTCTAATAATAATGTGTTCAATATTTGATATAATTTCACCTGAATTGTTTCTATTTAAGACTGAGAACTTGTAATCTAGTTCGTTTACTAGGACGCTTCAGCTGTTCTACTTTGCAGAATTACTGGTGTGCTGAAATAAGAAATAAGTTAGAAGATCTTCTTGAAGAAGATGATGTAGACTTATCAATGGTACTTAAATTTTTTGCTTTCTCAATATAAAAAAGCTTAGTATGCAAAAGATACTTTATCAAGTATGTACACATTGTTTTTACAAATGCCCTTTAGTCATTTTCTATGCTTTTTCTAAATAACATTTAAGTACAATAACAGAAAGAACTATTATTGATCGGACCATGTAATTCGTTTTCTGAATCCCAAAAATAAAATTAGTTTGTTCTTCATATTCCATTTGAATAATCTAATAATCTATTTACAGACTGCAGAGGAAACAATTGCCGAACTCAAGTCACTACCATTTTATCAAAAATAACTTCATGACAGAGAGTGTAAATATTTAAAGACTAATTTTATTTTAGTTGTATTTTCAAGTCAAGTATTTTTATAAATGATCTTCATAGGTTCTTATATGAACTGTTGAAAATGCTTACAACAGAAATTTTTATACAACTTTAATACCATATAAGTGCATTATTGAGATTCAACTTTTAATTGATAGTATTTAAATTAATATGATAATGTCGTTATTAATAATATAATAAGGGTGCTAATAAGTTCTGGCAATTAGAATTGTACATACAATTCTAATTGCCAGTACAATACTAAAATTTTTGATATAATTAAAAAATCAAATGTGCCATATAATATTATGTATAAATTTTTACTCATTTTTGTTAGATACTCACTGTAATAAGTTATTTTATTAAGAAATATTTCTATTGAGGTAATGAAATATGTTATAAAATAACTAATTTTGTTAAGTGAATATTTGTAAAATGCAATATATAATATAATATGTATTTAATACATATCTTAAATTTGCACAGTTTGTGGCAACTAAAATATGCTTTATAAGGCTAGTGGTTGTAATACTATGGAAAGGTATTCCTTCATGGACTATTCGCGTTTTTTTAAAAACAAATTTTACTGAGTTTTAAAATATCAACCTAAAAATTACCATTGAATCAAATCTTTGATTATTATTAAGTAAAATCTTCATAGATTTTTTTTAAGAACTGTTTGAAACTGTTTAATACAATACAAGTGCATTATTAACTTCTCGAAGAAGTTTGTTTTCATAAAAAAATCCGATTCGCTATTTATAATTATAATTTTATATTTTCTCAACGTTTCAACCCATTCTGAATCGAATGAGACCAAATTTGGAAAAGTATGTGTGTGTGTCTGTGTTGACGTTTTCTCAAAAACGGCTGGACAGATTTCAAAAATTTAAAAGCCATTTGATGTATCTCGATGAGAACTTGCGTTTGTTGGGTTAGCGCGACGATCGGCCAAGCCGTTTTTTTGTAAATAGCAGAAAATTGAAAAATGTTCGTCTAAATTGTTTGAAAAATATTGGTTGGTAATCGACCTGATTAGTTTTTGATAAAAATTCGCTAGCACAATTTCTTGTAATTAACTGTTGAATTTTTTTTTCGACGGTTTTTATAATTTTAATAGTTGAATTGACCCCGCGCGGGTCAATCGATATCATCTTCAAACAATATTCTGTTTCTGATTTCCCGTGGATTTTAAACTTATGACAAAAGTGAAATTTTGCGCAAAACTTCGATTCTTATCAGAATTGGAAATATGTCTCAAGTAGTCTCAAGTAGTGCTCATATTTATCATTCGTCATCGATTGCGTATAAATTGGGATGGATCAAGGTGCAGGGTCATTTCTTAGCAATAAACGCGATGAAGACGTTCATTGTTTTACTGGCAACCATCTGCTTTGTCTCAGGTAAAAATATAAAAACATATGTTTCTAGTTTCTAGATAATTGACAAATGATGGTATTTTTTAGCCAATCCGGCTGGAAGGATCGTTGGAGGCGAGAACGCTGATGATGCCTCTGCTCCTTATCAGGTTTCACTACAATTTAAAAACTTCCACTTTTGTGGAGGTTCTATTTTGAACAAATACTGGATCATTACAGCTGCACATTGCATGGGGTAAATATGAATTAAAGAAATATTCAAAAATTTACAAATTAACACAAATATCTTATATTTCTATTCTAGGAGACGTTTTGAGGTAGTAGTCGGTATTAACAGATTAGACCAGGAAGGCTATAGATACCAAGTAGCCGAAATAGTCACATTGCCATTCGATTCCGAAACAAATAATTATGATTTGGCACTTGTAAAAGTTAAGAAGCCAATTAAGTTCAACTACAGGGTACAACCAATTCCTTTGGGCGAAGAATATGTCGAAGGAGGTGAAGAAGCTCGTCTTACAGGATGGGGCAGATTAGGAGCTGATGACCCTGCACCAAACGAATTGCAGGTAATAAAAATAGTAATACAAATATAAATGCAATACAAATATTTTTTTTCTTATTATTTGTTTGTTGCAGGAATTGAATACTTTTACCATCAGCCACAAAATTTGCAAGAAGGCTCACCAGCATGTGGTTTACCCAAGTCAGATATGTGCATTTGTAGAAAAAGGAAAAGGAGCTTGCATGGTAAGTGATAAATAAACTGAAAACTGATTTTTTAAGGTTTGTTATAAATTATAAAATGCTACGGTAATTAGACTATGTGAATTTGGTATGATAATTAGAATTATGTGAAAACTATCATGGTAAGTTATCATTCTTGGAAACTCATTTACTAAGTAAGTAAATATAATAAAGTACAACTTCGGTAAATAAAAAAAAATGGTACGGTTCCAATATAAGTTTTCCGATATATATATGGCTGATGATATGAAAATCTACTTATAATACGAACATTAATGTTATGGGACTGTTTCTATAATTTCAAAACCAAAAACAAAATAGTGGTGCATGGCATCGTGCCTTAAGGCAAATCGCAGGAACTTTCCCTACCGAAAATTAAGATTTTTAAAAAAACCTTCCAAATTTTTGTGAAAACTTAAAAAAAAGAGATTTTTGACAATTTTTGAAAAAAAATGACTTTTGAAAAATTTAATTTTTTTTTATATTTTAATTTTTTTTTATACTTTAAATTTTTAAGGTATGCCAAAATTTTCATTAACTTCTGAAACGTAAAGATGTGCAAAAATTTTCTATTTTGATTTTTTTGCAATTACTTTCCGCGCCGAAAGTTTAATTTTCAAAAATGCTTTGAATTTTTTTTAAAAAGATGAGATTTTTGAGAATTTTGAATTTTTTGAATAAAAATCGACATTTTTGAAATATCTTTTTTTTATATTTCGAATTACTTTCCGCGCCGAAAATTAATTTTTTTAAAAAATCTTCAAAATTTTATTGAAGACTTTGAAAAAAAATTAGATTTCAGAGGATTTTGAAATTTTTCAGAAAAATGAGATTTTTGAGAATTTTGAAATTTTTGAAAAAAATGACTTTTTGAATTTTTTTTTTGTTTCGAAATTTTTTTATACTCTAAATTTTCCTGAAAATTTTGAACATCAATTTTTTCTAAGTTATGCCAAAATGTTCAGAAACCTCTGAAACGTAAAGATATGCAAAAATTTTCATTTTCGATTTTTTTGTGATTACTTTCCGTGCCGAAAATTAAAATTAAAATTCCTTTGAAATTTTTTGGAAAGTTTGAAAAAAAATGAGAATTTTGAAATTTTTGAGAAAAATTAGATTTTTGAGAATTTTGAAATATTTGTAAAAAAAGGCTTTTGAAAAAAAAAATTTTTTATACTTTAAATTTTTCTGAAAATTTTGAACATCTATTTTTTCTAAGGTATGTCAAAATGTTCAGAAACTTCTGAAACGTAAAGATATGCAAAAAAATTTATTTTCGATTTTTTTGCGATTACTTTCTGCACCGAACATTAAAATTTTTAAAAATTCTTTGAAATTTTGAAAAAAATGAGGATTTTGAAATTTTTTAAAAAAATTAGAGTTTTGAGATTTTTGAAATTGTTGAAAATAGTGACTTTTTTGAAAAATTTAATTTTTTCTAAAGTATGCCAAAATGTTCAGAAACCTCTGAAACGTAAAGATATGCAAAAATGTTCATTCTCAACTTTTTTGCGATTACTTTAACTTACCCTACGTGAAGTTAATTATTAAATAGAGGCAATAAGGGTCGTTCATACCTGAGCATCACCAGGGTTTCCCAGCTCATTTTTACCAGTGATAAATAAGTGACCTAAAAATTTAAAAGAATTATACTCTATTCGATTGATATAACCACGAAGAAACCTAATATTACCAGGGTGACTCCGGTGGTCCATTGGTCGTAAATGGAGAACTTCACGGGGTTGTCTCTTGGGGAATCCCCTGCGCCCTCGGCAAACCTGACGTCTTCACTAGAGTCTCACACTATGCCGAATGGATCAAGGAGAAGATCGCCGATGATGAATGATAAAATTGTTGCTAATTTATATTTGAAATAAATTATTGAAAGGAATAATACTGTGTTATTAATTTTACCACACACAGGCACATCTATAGCTATATAATATATTCATAAAATTTTTATTCCAGGCCAAATAGCAATAAATAATTTAATTATTATGTACGTTTCGACACCGTATGTGTGTCATTATTCAGTAGTAACGGTAAAGTTTAAAATATTAGGTTGTCAAATATCTCCCTTCCGCTTTTATGCTCTTGGTTTATAATACAAAAAGGCGGAAGGGAGATATTTGACAACCTTATATGAAAAAAACACATAAATTTAAACTAAATGTTTAATGAAAAAGCCAAAACATTGAATAAAATAAAATAATAAACTGATGGTGATGTATATCGCGCCTTGAAGCAAATTGCTGGAACTTTTGCGCACCGAATTAAAACTTTGAAAATCTGAATAATTTTAGATATTCAAAAAAAAGTTTTTTTGGAAATTAAAAAAAAATGAAATAAATTTTTTTTCTTTTTCCAAAAACAATCGTTTCTTCAACATAAGCAGAAAGGTTTTGATTCATTCAGATCGGATGCTTATTCATTAAAAAAACTGCCATTTTTTGCACATTTTGCTCCGTTACTCCAAAACGGCTGGACCTGCTTTTACCAAAAAATAATCACCACTTCTCCCCATCATTACGAATTGAATGTTTTTCTGATCATTCAAATAGGATTCTTTGTTCTTTCAAAAACTCGATTTCTATTTTCTGCACTCTTTGCTCCGTATCTCCGAAACGGCTGGATCTGCCATTGTCAAAATCTATTCACCACTTTTCCTCATCATTACGAATCCAATTGTTTTTTGGATCATTCAAAACGGATACTTTGTTCTCTCAAAAACTCGATTTCTATTTTCTGCACTCTTTGCTCCGTATCTCCGAAACGGCTAGACCTACCTTTGCCAAAAACTAATCAGCACATCTTCCTATCAATAGAAATCGATTGTTTTTTTGAACCATTCAAATCGGTTAAACCGTGCGCCCAAAAACGTAGATGAAAAATTGTATCCATACATACATACACACACATCCATTTTTTCTGAGGTATGCCAAAATGTTCAGAAACTCTGAAACGTGAAGATATGCAAAAATTTTCAATTGCGATTTTTGGACGATTACAATAACTTACCCTACGGGAAATTAAAAATAGCTCTTTAGATATCCTTAACTTAATTTTTAACTTTAATTAGTGATAAAACAAACATTGTTCAATTAGTATAAAATAGTAGATGTATTTTTATAATTTTAATTTATAACATTGGATGAACCAGTCCATATTTAAAATACAATTAAATATATATAAAATAATATTATAAATATAGAAATTTGTCATAAAAATAAATATCAGTTTTAACAAATAATAATGTCTTTAGGTACCAGCCCTATATACAATACAAATATTCGTTATTTCAATACTTTTATAGTATTCGCAAAATATTCTAACTACTATTTTAATACTTTTTTCTATTTAATTTTCTGACATTGTCGTGTTAATCCAATCCAAAAACGATGTTATTCTTGTGTAGACATCAGGAAAATAGCCACTTCCACAAGGTTGCATACCCCAGGATACTAAACCGACCAGGGTATTGTTTCCTCGGACTAATGGACCACCAGAATCACCCTGAAAAATTTTACACTTTTATAATTAAGTGAAAATAAAAAATAAATTCACAATTTTTAACACTCACTAAAAATCCAATTGTAGATTGACTAAAAATTGTAATTGTGAATAACCTCGAGTAATAGTTATTTACTCATGCGTAAAAAGACTAAAATTCTAAGTTTATTGTCTTATGTGATATTATGAAAATATTTAATTTTCATAATTCAACAACAAAAAGAATGATTTGAAAACAAAAAATAAATATTTTAGATAAAACGTTAAGTGTTGACGCCATTAGCATATTTTTTGGCTTTTTCTTCATTACTAATTCATTTTTAACATTACTAATACATTTTTAACGAAAAATCGAAACTGATAATTTTTATTTTTCTTTACGTTTTAAAGTTTCTGAACATTTTGGCAAGCATAGATAAAAAGGATGTGTGTATATGCGTATACGTATGCGTATGTGAGTGTATGTATGTGCGGATACATTTTTTCGTCGACGATTTCGAGAAAACGAATCAAACAATTTGAAAGATTCAAAAAACATTTTATTTGTATTGACGAAATGAAGAACTGATGAAATTTGGAGGCAAGTTTAACAGTTTCGGAGATCCAATAGAAAAAGTAATTCATTAGACATACGCACATCAAATTTTCACATATTATATATAGATATATTTTATTAATAAGAATAAGAATTTTATTAATAAGAACAAATTTTGATTGTATTTCTATGGGTTCCGTATCAAAGTATAAAAAATCTAATTTTTCAAAAAGGTCAATATTTTTCAAAAAATTTAAAAATCTCAAAAATCTATTTTTTTTTAAATTTAAAAAAAAATTGGATCATTCTTATAAAATTTTAATATTTTGTAGGGGAAGTTCATTTTGATTCATAGGTAAAATTATGTAAATTTTCTCATTCAAAATTTCAGAATACGTTTCCAGAAGAACTTTATTATTTAAAAATTGCATGCAAAAATGCAATAGTTTACAATGCAAAAATGCAATAGTTTCAAACATAATAAATTAATTAAAGAGAGAAGATTTTTTTTTAAACTCACCTTACAAGATCCGGTTCCTTTTTTAGCCTGTGCACAAATTTGGCTTTCGAAAGTCTTTTTATAAATTGCGTTTTTGCAATCCTCATAAGTTAGTGATTTGGCTGTCATGACCTGAATAAAAATTGAAAACGTAGAATAATATAGAATTTCAGTATTCAATTCACTAGAAATATAATCAAATATTTATGATTATGGATGGACAACTATTTTATTCAAAACTACTTGACGAATGACTACTTTTATTAGTTTTCTTAAAACATAATTAGGTAAAAATTAGTGATATTGGTGTACATTGTATAGCGCATTTAATGTTTTTTTCTGTTTTATTTGACCATATTGGAAACAGAATGGTAATTTATTGATATCTATATTTCTAACCCGTATGGTAAGTTATAGTCGAAAAAAATCGAAAATAAAATTTTTTGCATATCTTTACGTTTCAAAGGTTTCTGAACATGTTGACATTCCTCGAAAAAATAGATGTATGTGTGTGTGCGGATACAAATTTTTGTCGATGATTTCGGGAACACCGATCAACCGATTTGAATAATTAAAAAAACATTCTATTCGTATTGATAAGGAGACGTGCTGATTAATTTTTTGGCAAAGGCAGGTCTAGCCGTTTCAAGGATACAGAGCAAAAAGTGCAGAAATTCCGATTAGATCCGATAGACATCCGCTCAAAGTGTTGCACTTGAGCATGTCGTTATAGCTGTGTTGGTTGGCGCGTCAGTGCAGTTTTCGTTCGCCTTAGTAGAAGATAAGATTACGAGATTCGAATCCCCCACGTTTGTAATTTTTTTTAAAAAATTATTTTTGATACTTTTTATGATTGTGTAGTTGATACTACATGAACTATTTCAAATTGTTAGCTCAGAGCATATATTTTGCGAACGAAAAATTGATGCATTTGAAATAAAATATGTTCATTCTAACAATAAATCTACTTAATTAGATTTTGTTTATATATATTTCATTCAAATATAGATAAACAACGTCGTCTAATCTAATAAGCTTTCACATTTTGTCTACAAGGAATAAATAATGAAAATTCTAGTTTTTATAATATTTATTCATAGATGTGTTTGTCGACGATATTTTTATTCTTTGAAAGTTTTATTACGGTAGTGAAAGTTCAAGCAATTTGCTTTAAGACACAATACCATGCGCCGCTAGATTTAATTTTAAACCGATTTGGCCGCTTTGCTTAAACAATTCTAGTTAGAATCTATGCCGAATCATATGTACGTTCTGTGTTTTGTAGGTAACTAGCAATTACACTAGTTATAATGTGTTGAACAAATTAATTTAATTTATGTAATTACAGATATTATAAGTATATTAAAATGATATTAGTTGTAAATCCTTCTGATTGATTTTTGACAAAAATTGAATTTTAGAAATAACAGTGCAACATTTTACTTGAATATCTGAATATCAATTCTTATTGATTAATTTGATTATTATTATTCGCCTTGACCTAAGTCAAAATGCCACTTACAACTAATGAAATTAAATTTTCCCCTACCTGTAATTTTTGACTCGGGCTTCCGATTCCCTCATTTGTCGTAACTCCCCATCCTGTCAATCGAAGTTGGACGTCTCCGCCAACATAATCCTCACCTAATTTTACAGTCGTTACTTTTTCATTGAATTCTATCGGAGATTTGACTTTGATTAGTGCAATATCGTTGACTATGTCATAATGTTCATATTCTTCGTGCATGATGCCTTTTTCTACAGGATACACGGTGCCTCCTTCACCTAAATTTGTCAGGCCGACTGCAATGAACAGTTTGTCCAGGAGGTGGTCTTTGCCTCTAAATTGAATAAAATTGTATAAATTAATTCAAGTAAGTTGTTAGGGATTCATTTGAAATATAATCATTATCATTTTTGTTAAGAATTCGTTTTTAATACTTATATAATTACATTTATGTAGGCACCGAATATTAGTGCATATATTAAGTATTCTTTCTAAAATAGCCTAAGTAAATCAAATCTTTCAATTCTATTATTATTATAAACTCCTTTCAATACAAAAGTATACTGATTATTGCATCAAATTTTATCTTGGTTATAAATCCATTCACCTTTTCAAAGAAATGGGCAAGGTTTATTGCTACCATCCGTATTAAACGGTATTCGGACGTCTTTTCGTTTTATTATATTGGCCATGAAGATGACAACCTTCATGGCATTAGGCTTTACACGGAATGGTTGCTACCCCTGGTAGAGAGGGTAGCGGAGTGTTTTAATTGAACTAGTTGTTCACTTCTAAAAGTAAAGTCCGCTTAACAACATGTAAATAACCAATAAAAATAAATATATCTTCTTCATTATAACTTAGTAACAAATCAGTGATTGTAATTAGAACTGCAACAAATGCATAATATACAAACAAATCAGTGTTTAATACAGTCCACAGCTACAAGGGTTAAATTATAACCCAACAACCTGAATTATCGAAGGAGAGTTTTAATAAATCCTATAACTACGTAACAAAAATACAAACGGATTATTGTAAATTATTCTAATTATATTTTTTCTAATTAGTTGTATAAGTGTATATTTGTGAACTCCCCCTTCCAGGCAGTTTTAATAATTTTTATATAATATTTTTAAGTTTATAAATTTAATATTCACTGCTAGTTGCGAGAGTCTACATCTTAAGAAATTTAACTCGTACATTTTACTCAACCATTTAAAATAAATATTTATAGTTTTATGTCTATTGCCGTTTTTTCATTCTTCTAATGATTACAGTGTGCACTAAAAAGTGCAGTAATTAATTTTCTAAAAAGTAATAACGCCAAAGGCAGCAGTAAGGTGTAATCTACGCCTTACCATAAATAATCACAAAAAATTGCTGATTTTTGATTTTATAGCCGATTTGCTAATATTATGTTTCTCGACGTTCCAAGTCATTCTGAATTGAATGAGACCTATCTTAGAAAACGTATGTGCGTGTGCATGTATTTGTATATAAGCCGATTTTTAACTTCCCTTTGAGCTACAGTAATCGCAAAAAATGCAAATTTTTATACATCATGGATACATCTGCAAAGTTTCAGGGGTTTCTGAGCATTTTCGTATACCTTACAAAACTAATAAACTGCTCGTACCAAAAATTAATTTTGGTAATTTAAAAAAAAATCAATTTTCTGTTAGAACTCTGAAAAAATCGAGTTTTGCGATTTTTTAAATTTTTGAAAAAATTGGCCCTTTTGATGAAGGATGAACATTACGAAGTACGAAACTCATAGAAATGTAAACAAAATTTATTCTTATTATTAAAATACCTATAAAATATGATCATCAATTATTGGTACGGGAAGTTCTAGCAATTTGCCTTAAGGCACTACTAGTTAACTTTTTATTACCTCAAACAATGTGCAGCAGTCAAAATCCATCTATCATTAACTATTGCTCCTCCGCAAAAATGAAACAATTTTTCGACTCCATCAATTTTATCTAAAAGTTGAACCGATGCCATGTATGGCGCCGAATTTTTTTTGGCATTTTGACCACAGATTATTCTTGAATGTGGTGATCCTGTTGTAATATAAAATTGATAATATTTAATGATAATAATAATTTGATTGATAATTTTTATCAATTTTTATTTTTCTTATTCACTACTGCGCACGCATATGTTGCGTGAGTCCGTTGTCAAACGAAAGGTGTCGAACGCAATTATAATAATAATATTTATTTAGAATAATGGTTTTCGTAAAATAAAATTATTAAATTTAAATTTTGTACCGTAATTATTTCAAACGGAAATAATTCTATTTATCCTTATTTTATACAACTTTTTTTAAAATTTCCAGTTAACGTTTCTAGAAATGGTTTCATTCAGTATTAACCTTATAAAAATAAAATAAAAATTAGCATATGGGGATACAAATATATCCCCTCACCTATAATAAAGAAACACTAGAATAGCAGTAAATGTGTTAATCAGGTTAGTTGACGAAAAAAAATAAATTACGTAGTAATGTCTCTAATAGTAGTAATACATATAAAAATATATTACAAATAAATACAATACAAATTATATGTATGGAAATAAATTTAAAAAATTATTTAATTCAATTATATATCTATCAATTATATTTCACTCTTTTCATAAGTTTGTAATTTAGGTGAAATATTCACATTTATCTTATATGAAATTATTTATTTTATTTAAATAATGAGCCGTTATAATCTGTTATATAACCTTATCGCATGAACTGATAAATTTTTAATAGCAATAAAATAAATTAAAAACAAATTCTTACAAATATAAATATAATAAAGCATAATTTCTATAAAAAAAATGTAATAACAAAAAACTTGTTCAATAAAGTAATAAGAATGGAAGAGTTACTAGTAAAACAGGTATGAAATTTAACTAAATTCAAGAATTTATTATCTTATTCTGTTAGCAGAAAATTATCCAAAAAAAATAAATTTACTTCAATTTAGTTAAATTTTATACATTTATATCTTTTATAAGTAAATAATTCACCTGAACAAATTCCTAAAACAAATACTAGCACGATGATGAGTTTCATTTTAAACTTTTATTTATCACAGCACTAAAAACTAATTTGATTTAAGAATAGAAACTAAAATGAAGCAATTTCCAATTTTCATTGATTTTATATCAGTCTTAACTATTTTTTCATAACCTTATCAAATAAAATCCAGTTCAATTCAAACTTTTCCACTTAAACTACTGAAAAACAACTTTATGTGACGTAAAAGCGACCTCAAGTGCCTAAAAATTAATTTCCGTTTGCAATTTCCAATTGAGATAATCTATGATATAATTATGAATTTTCTATGAATTATGAGGCAAACTTAATTTTTTTGGATTTTTTTTTAAAATTTTTTGTAAATGTTTTAAGCAATCGTTTCATCAAGACAAGCAAAAAATTGTTTGAATCATTCAAATCGGATGCTTAGTTCTCTCAAAAACTGCCAATTTTTGCACATTAAACTCCGTGTCTCCGAAACCGCTGGACCTATATCTGCCAAAATCTAATCATCACTTTCCCACATCATTACAAATTTAATGTTTTTTGAATCATCCAATTCGGATGCTCCGTTCTCTCAAAAACTCGATTTCTATTTCTTGCACTCTTTGCTCCGTATCTCCGAAACGGCTGGACCTGCCTTTGCCAAAAACTAATCAGCACATCTCCCTATCAATAGGAATCGAATGTTTTTTGAATCATTCGAATCGGTTGATCCGTGCGCCCGAAAATGTGGACGAAAAATTTTATTCACACATACACATATACGTCAATTTTTTCTGAGGTATGCCAATTGTTACTAAATTTTATTATTCATATATTTCAATATGGTACGGGAAGTTCTAGCAATTTGCCTTAAGGCACGATGCCATACACCACTAGTTTCGATAATTAGTTACGAGGAAACACACACAAACTTTTTCCAAATTTGGTCTCATTCGATTCAGAATGACTTTAAACGTCGAGAGAATATAAAATAAGACAAACAGATTTTTTTGCATGAATAAACTTCGGGAAGTTTAAAAAAATATTAGTCGTCTAACTTTAATAGACAAAAACTGATTGCCAATATATATTTATTTAATTATTTAATATTCGATATTACAATTAAAACATTGCTTAGTATTTATGAATAATGTTTTCATTTTTTTAATTTAATTTTCCGACATATGCTTTTCGATCCAATCTAAGTAAGAGGTAACTCTGGTAAATACATCTGGGAAATATCCGTCACCACAAGGTTGTTCACCCAGGAAACAATTCCGACTAAGGTGTTTTTTCC
>NW_020536999.1:15371402-15393071 GCF_003426905.1 Ctenocephalides felis
GAAAATGCGATTTTTGAGAATTCTGAAATTTTTCAAAAAATTGACTTTCCTGAAAAATTAGTTTTTTAAATTAAACATCCATTTTTTTCTAAAATATGCCAAAACTTTCACAAACTTCAGAAACGTAAAGATATGCAAAAATTTTCATTTTCGATTTTTTTGCGATTACTTACCGCGCCGAAAATTAAAATTTTTAAAAATTCTTGAAAATTCTGCAAAAACTGAGATTTTTGAGAATTTCGAAATTTTTAGGAAAAAAGGCTTTTGAAATTTTTTTTTGTTTCGATTTTTTTTTATACTTTAAATTTTTTTGAAAATTTTGAACATCCATTTTTTCTAAGGTATACCAAAATTTTCAGAAACCTCTGAAACGTAAAGATATGCAAAAATGTTCATTTTCGTTTTTTTTGCGATTACTATAACTTACCCTACGGGAAGTTAATTATCATATAGAGGCAATAAGGATTGTTCATAATCATACCTGAGCATTACCAAGTTTTTCCAGTTCATTTTTACCAGTGATAAATGAGTGACCTAAAAATTTAAAAGAATTATACTCTATTCGATTGATATAACCACGAAGAAACCTAATATTACCAGGGTGACTCCGGTGGTCCATTGGTCGTAAATGGAGAACTTCACGGGGTTGTTTCCTGGGGAATCCCCTGCGCCCTTGGAAAACCTGACGTCTTCACCAGAGTCTCACACTATGCCGAATGGATCAAGGAGAAGATCGCCGATGATGAATGACAAAATTGTTGCTAATTTATATTTGAAATAAATTATTGAAAGAAATAATTCTGTGTTATTTATTTTTCCACACACACCATCTATAGATATATAATATATTCAAATTCAATAAGTCAAATTTTTATTCCAGTCAAATAGTCGAAATAAAAAGCAATAAATAATTTAATTCTGTACGTTTCGACACCGTATGTGTGTCATCATTCAGAAGTTAACAAATTTAAAACATAAAAAAACACATAAATTTAAACTAAATGTTTAATGAAAATAGCCAAAACATTGAATAAAATAAAATAATAAACTAGTGGTGTATGGCTTCGTGCCTTGAGGCAATTTGCTGTAAATTTTACGTACCGAATTAAAATTTTTGAAAATCTGAGTTATTTTATAAAATGTTTGGAAATTTAAAAAAAATTGAAATAAAAATTAATTTTACTTTTTCTAAAAAACATACGTTTCATCTACATAAGCAGAAAGTTTTTTGATTTATTCACATCGGATGCCTAGTTCTCTCAAAAATTGCCATTTTTTGCACATTTAGCTCTGTTTCTTCGAAATGGCTGGACCTGCCTTTGCTAAAAACTAATCAGCACATATCCCAATAATTACAAATTGTTGTTTTTCGAATCATTTAAATCGGATGCTCCGTTTCCTCAAAAACTCTATTTCCATTTTTTGCGTTCTTTGCTCCGTATCTCCGAAACGGCTGGACCTGCCTTTACCAAAAAATAATCACCACTTCTCCCTATCATTACGAATTGAATGTTTTTTGAACCATTCAAATCGGATACTTCATTCTCTCAAAAACTCGATTTCTATTTTCTGCACTCTTTGCTCCGTATCTCCGAAACGGCTGGACCTACCTTTGCCAAAAACTAATCAGCACATCTCCCTATCAATAGAAATCGATTGTTTTCTTGAACCATTCAAATCGGTTAAACCGTGCGCCCAAAAACGTGGACGAAAAATTGTATCCATACACACACATATATTATTTCTGAGGTATGCCGAAATGTTCAGAAACCTCTGAAACGTAAAGATATGCAAACATTTTCAATTTCAATTTTTGGACCATTACAATAACTTACCCTACGGGAAGTTAAAAAATAGCTTATTCAATTTTCTTAACCAAAATTAGTGATAAAACAAACATTGTTTAATTAGTATAAAATAGTAGATGTATTTTTATAATTTTATTTTTTATAACATTGGAAGAACCAGTCCATATTTAAAATACAATTAAATACATATAAAATAATATTATAAATATAGAAATTCGTTATAAAAATAAATATCAGTTTTAACAAATAATAATGTGTTTAGGTACCAGCCCTATATACAATACAAATATTCGTTATTTCAATACTTTAACAATATTCGTGAAATATTTTAACTACTATTTAAATACTTTTTTCTCTTTAATTTTCTGACATTGTCGTGTTAATCCAATCCAAAAATGATGTTATTCTTGTGTAGACATCAGGGTAATAACCACTTCCACAAGGTTGCATACCCCAGGATACTAAACCGACTAGGGTATTGTTTCCTTGGACTAAAGGACCACCAGAATCACCCTGAAAAAAATCGAAAATGAAAATTTTATATATCTTTACGTTTCAAAGGTTTCTGAACATTTTGGAATAATTTAGAAAAAAAATGTGTGTGTGTATGCGCGTGTGTGTATGTATGTGCGAATACATTTTTAACTTCCCGTAGGGTAAGTTATAGTAATCGCAAAAAAATCGAAAATGAAAATTTTTATATATCTTTACGTTTCAAAGGTTTCTGAACATTTTGGCATACCTTAGAAAAAATGGATGTATGTGTGTGTGTGTGTGTGTGTGTGTGTGTGTATGTGTGTGTGTATGTGTGTGTGTATGTATGTATGTGTGTGTATGTATGTGCGGATACAAATTTTCGTCGACGATTTCGGGAACACGGATCAACCGATTTGAACAATTCAAAAAACATTCGATTCGTATTGATAAGGAGACGTGCTGATTAGTTTTTGGCGAAGGCAGGTCTAGCCGTTCCGAAGATACGGGGCAAAAAGTGCCGAAAACGGTAACTCAGTTTTTAAGAGAACGGAGCGTCCGATTTGAATAATTCAAAAAACGTTTCACTTGTATTGACAAGATGAAGAATCTATAAAATTTTCATGAAGGTAGGTCTAGCGGTTTCGGAGATATGGAGGAAAAAGTAAAAAAATGAGCCATTTGGCGGTCAAAAATGATCATTAGACATATGCACATCAAATTATCAGATACTTTATAGAGATTTTAACAATAAGTATACATTTTGTTAACATTCCTATGGGTTCCGTACCAATGCTTATGCGTTAGACAGCGACGCGGCACTTACGCGCTTTATATTTTGTCCCTATGCATTTAAAACAGTACGATTGCTTTGAAAAAAGTTCAGATCTTCCACAATATGTCAAAATAAAAAAAAAAATTTTTTTTCAAAAAAAAAACAAAAAAAAAATTAAAAAAAAAATTTTTTTTCCAAAAAAAGTAATTTTTTGGCCAATTTATAGTTTCTCAAAAATCTTATTTTTTCAAAGTATTTTTTTTTTTCAAAAATGTTAATCGTTTTTAAAAAAAATAATAATTTTTGGTACGGGAAGTTCCAGCAATTTGCCTTAAGGCACGATGCCTTAATTGCCTTAAGACAGAATTCCACTTACAGCTAGTTTGATGATGATTTTGAAAACACGAATCAACCAATTTGCAAGATTCAAAAATCATTTTAGTTGTATTGACGAAATGAAGTACTGATGAAATTTTTTGGAAGGTACGTTTAGCAGTTTCGGAGACCCAATAGAAAAAAGTGATTCATTAGACATACGCACATCAAATTGTCACATATATATATAGATATTTTATTAATGAGAACAAATTTTGATTATATTTCTGTGGGTTCCGTACCAATGTTTATGCGTTATTCTGGTATCGCGATTGCTTAGAAAAAAAGTTCCAACTTCCAAAATATTTCAAAGTATAAAAAAATCAATTTTTTCAAAAAGATCAATATTTTTCAAAAATTTTAAAAATCTCAAAAATCTATTTTTTTTTAATTTTAAAAAAAATTGGATCATTCTTAAAAAATTTAATATTTTGTAGGGGGAGTTCATTTTGATTCATAGGTAGAATTATGTAAATTTTCTCATTCAAAATTTCAGAATACGTTTCCAGAAGAACCTTATTATTTAAAAATTGCATGCAAAAATGCAATAGTTTCAAACATAATAAATTAATTAAAGAGAGAAGAATTTTTTTTAAACTCACCTTACAAGATCCGGTTCCTTTTTTAGCCTGTGCACAAATTTGGCTTTCGAAAGTCTTTTTATAAATTGCGTTTTTGCAATCCTCATAAGTTAGTGATTTGGCTGTCATGACCTGAATAAAAATTGAAAACGTAGAATAATATAGAATTTCAGTATTCAATTCACTAGAAATATAATCAAATATTTATGATTATGGATGGACAACTATTTTATTCAAAACTACTTGACGAATGACTACTTTTATTAGTTTTCTTAAAACATAATTAGGTAAAAATTAGTGATATTGGTGTACATTGTATAGCGCATTTAATGTTTTTTTCTGTTTTATTTGACCATATTGGAAACAGAATGGTAATTTATTGATATCTATATTTCTAACCCGTATGGTAAGTTATAGTCGAAAAAAATCGAAAATAAAATTTTTTGCATATCTTTACGTTTCAAAGGTTTCTGAACATGTTGACATTCCTCGAAAAAATAGATGTATGTGTGTGTGCGGATACAAATTTTTGTCGATGATTTCGGGAACACCGATCAACCGATTTGAATAATTAAAAAAACATTCTATTCGTATTGATAAGGAGACGTGCTGATTAATTTTTTGGCAAAGGCAGGTCTAGCCGTTTCAAGGATACAGAGCAAAAAGTGCAGAAATTCCGATTAGATCCGATAGACATCCGCTCAAAGTGTTGCACTTGAGCATGTCGTTATAGCTGTGTTGGTTGGCGCGTCAGTGCAGTTTTCGTTCGCCTTAGTAGAAGATAAGATTACGAGATTCGAATCCCCCATGTTTGTAATTTTTTTTTTTATTTTTTTTTTGATACTTTTTATGATTGTGTAGTTGATACTACATGAACTATTTCAAATTGTTAGCTCAGAGCATATATTTTGCGAACGAAAAATTGATGCATTTGAAATAAAATATGTTCATTCTAACAATAAATCTACTTAATTAGATTTTGTTTATATATATTTCATTCAAATATAGATAAACAACGTCGTCTAATCTAATAAGCTTTCACATTTTGTCTACAAGGAATAAATAATGAAAATTCTAGTTTTTATAATATTTATTCATAGATGTGTTTGTCGACGATATTTTTATTCTTTGAAAGTTTTATTACGGTAGTGAAAGTTCAAGCAATTTGCTTTAAGACACAATACCATGCGCCGCTAGATTTAATTTTAAACCGATTTGGCCGCTTTGCTTAAACAATTCTAGTTAGAATCTATGCCGAATCATATGTACGTTCTGTGTTTTGTAGGTAACTAGCAATTACACTAGTTATAATGTGTTGAACAAATTAATTTAATTTATGTAATTACAGATATTATAAGTATATTAAAATGATATTAGTTGTAAATCCTTCTGATTGATTTTTGAAAAATTGAATTTTAGAAATAACAGTGCAACATTTTACTTGAATATCTGAATATCAATTCTTATTGATTAATTTGATTATTATTATTCGCCTTGACCTAAGTCAAAATGCCACTTACAACTAATGAAATTAAATTTTCCCCTACCTGTAATTTTTGACTCGGGCTTCCGATTCCCTCATTTGTCGTAACTCCCCATCCTGTCAATCGAAGTTGGACGTCTCCGCCAACATAATCCTCACCTAATTTTACAGTCGTTACTTTTTCATTGAATTCTATCGGAGATTTGACTTTGATTAGTGCAATATCGTTGACTATGTCATAATGTTCATATTCTTCGTGCATGATGCCTTTTTCTACAGGATACACGGTGCCTCCTTCACCTAAATTTGTCAGGCCGACTGCAATGAACAGTTTGTCCAGGAGGTGGTCTTTGCCTCTAAATTGAATAAAATTGTATAAATTAATTCAAGTAAGTTGTTAGGGATTCATTTGAAATATAATCATTATCATTTTTGTTAAGAATTCGTTTTTAATACTTATATAATTACATTTATGTAGGCACCGAATATTAGTGCATATATTAAGTATTCTTTCTAAAATAGCCTAAGTAAATCAAATCTTTCAATTCTATTATTATTATAAACTCCTTTCAATACAAAAGTATACTGATTATTGCATCAAATTTTATCTTGGTTATAAATCCATTCACCTTTTCAAAGAAATGGGCAAGGTTTATTGCTACCATCCGTATTAAACGGTATTCGGACGTCTTTTCGTTTTATTATATTGGCCATGAAGATGACAACCTTCATGGCATTAGGCTTTACACGGAATGGTTGCTACCCCTGGTAGAGAGGGTAGCGGAGTGTTTTAATTGAACTAGTTGTTCACTTCTAAAAGTAAAGTCCGCTTAACAACATGTAAATAACCAATAAAAATAAATATATCTTCTTTCATTATAACTTAGTAACAAATCAGTGATTGTAATTAGAACTGCAACAAATGCATAATATACAAACAAATCAGTGTTTAATACAGTCCACAGCTACAAGGGTTAAATTATAACCCAACAACCTGAATTATCGAAGGAGAGTTTTAATAAATCCTATAACTACGTAACAAAAATACAAACGGATTATTGTAAATTATTCTAATTATATTTTTTCTAATTAGTTGTATAAGTGTATATTTGTGAACTCCCCCTTCCAGGCAGTTTTAATAATTTTTATATAATATTTTTAAGTTTATAAATTTAATATTCACTGCTAGTTGCGAGAGTCTACATCTTAAGAAATTTAACTCGTACATTTTACTCAACCATTTAAAATAAATATTTATAGTTTTATGTCTATTGCCGTTTTTTCATTCTTCTAATGATTACAGTGTGCACTAAAAAGTGCAGTAATTAATTTTCTAAAAAGTAATAACGCCAAAGGCAGCAGTAAGGTGTAATCTACGCCTTACCATAAATAATCACAAAAAATTGCTGATTTTTGATTTTATAGCCGATTTGCTAATATTATGTTTCTCGACGTTCCAAGTCATTCTGAATTGAATGAGACCTATCTTAGAAAACGTATGTGCGTGTGCATGTATTTGTATATAAGCCGATTTTTAACTTCCCTTTGAGCTACAGTAATCGCAAAAAATGCAAATTTTTATACATCATGGATACATCTGCAAAGTTTCAGGGGTTTCTGAGCATTTTCGTATACCTTACAAAACTAATAAACTGCTCGTACCAAAAATTAATTTTGGTAATTTAAAAAAAAATCAATTTTCTGTTAGAACTCTGAAAAAATCGAGTTTTGCGATTTTTTAAATTTTTGAAAAAATTGGCCCTTTTGATGAAGGATGAACATTACGAAGTACGAAACTCATAGAAATGTAAACAAAATTTATTCTTATTATTAAAATACCTATAAAATATGATCATCAATTATTGGTACGGGAAGTTCTAGCAATTTGCCTTAAGGCACTACTAGTTAACTTTTTATTACCTCAAACAATGTGCAGCAGTCAAAATCCATCTATCATTAACTATTGCTCCTCCGCAAAAATGAAACAATTTTTCGACTCCATCAATTTTATCTAAAAGTTGAACCGATGCCATGTATGGCGCCGAATTTTTTTTGGCATTTTGACCACAGATTATTCTTGAATGTGGTGATCCTGTTGTAATATAAAATTGATAATATTTAATGATAATAATAATTTGATTGATAATTTTTATCAATTTTTATTTTTCTTATTCACTACTGCGCACGCATATGTTGCGTGAGTCCGTTGTCAAACGAAAGGTGTCGAACGCAATTATAATAATAATATTTATTTAGAATAATGGTTTTCGTAAAATAAAATTATTAAATTTAAATTTTGTACCGTAATTATTTCAAACGGAAATAATTTTATTTGTCCTTCTTTTATACAACTTTTTTTTAAATTTCTAGTTAACGTTCCTATAAATGGTTTTATTCAGTATTATCCTTATAAAAATAAAATAAAAAATAGCATATGAGGATACAAATATATACCCTCATAGTAAGGAAACACTAGAATAGCAGTAAATGTGTTAATCAGGTTTAGTTGACGAAAAAAAATAAATTACGTAGTAATGTCTCTAATAGTAGTAATACATATAAAAATATATTACAAATAAATACAATACAAATTATATGAATAAAAATAAATTTGAAAAAATATTTAATTTAATTATATATCATTTATATTACAATCTCTTCATAAGTTTGTAATTTAGATAAAATGTTTATATGAAATAATTTATTTTATTTAAAAAATAAAACGTTATAATCTGTTATATAACCTTATCGCATGAACTGATAAATTTTTAATAGCAATAAAATAAATTAAAAACAAATTCTTACAAATATAAATATAATAAAGCATAATTTCTATAAAAAAAATGTAATAACAAAAAACTTGTTCAATAAAGTAATAAGAATGGAAGAGTTACTAGTAAAACAGGTATGAAATTTAACTAAATTCAAGAATTTATTATCTTATTCTGTTAGCAGAAAATTATCCAAAAAAAATAAATTTACTTCAATTTAGTTAAATTTTATACATTTATATCTTTTATAAGTAAATAATTCACCTGAACAAATTCCTAAAACAAATACTAGCACGATGATGAGTTTCATTTTAAACTTTTATTTATCACAGCACTAAAAACTAATTTGATTTAAGAATAGAAACTAAAATGAAGCAATTTCCAATTTTCAATTGATTTTATATCAGTCTTAACTATTTTTTCATAACCTTATCAAATAAAATCCAGTTCAATTCAAACTTTTCCACTTAAACTACTGAAAAACAACTTTATGTGACGTAAAAGCGACCTCAAGTGCCTAAAAATTAATTTCCGTTTGCAATTTCCAATTGAGATAATCTATGATATAATTATGAATTTTCTATGAATTATGAGGCAAACTTAATTTTTTTGGATTTTTTTTTTAAATTTTTTGTAAATGTTTTAAGCAATCGTTTCATCAAGACAAGCAAAAAATTGTTTGAATCATTCAAATCGGATGCTTAGTTCTCTCAAAAACTGCCAATTTTTGCACATTAAACTCCGTGTCTCCGAAACCGCTGGACCTATATCTGCCAAAATCTAATCATCACTTTCCCACATCATTACAAATTTAATGTTTTTTGAATCATCCAATTCGGATGCTCCGTTCTCTCAAAAACTCGATTTCTATTTCTTGCACTCTTTGCTCCGTATCTCCGAAACGGCTGGACCTGCCTTTGCCAAAAACTAATCAGCACATCTCCCTATCAATAGGAATCGAATGTTTTTTGAATCATTCGAATCGGTTGATCCGTGCGCCCGAAAATGTGGACGAAAAATTTTATTCACACATACACATATACGTCAATTTTTTCTGAGGTATGCCAATTGTTACTAAATTTTATTATTCATATATTTCAATATGGTACGGGAAGTTCTAGCAATTTGCCTTAAGGCACGATGCCATACAACATTAGTTTCGAATATTAATTACAAACTTTTTCGAAATTTGGTCTCATTCGATTCAGAATGACTTAAAAGTTCGAGAAAACAAAGTTAGATATAATCGGATATTTTTACGTGAACAAACTTCGGGAAAAATATTAGTTGTCTGTAAGAGCAAGTTTTAATTAACAAAAACTGTTTGCCAATATATATTTATTTAATTATTTAATATTCGATATTACAATTATAACATTGCTTAGTATTTATGAATAATGCTTTCATGTTTTTAATTTAATTTTCCGACATATGCTTTTCGATCCAATCTAAATAAGAAGTAACTCTAGTAAATACATCTGGGAAATATCCGTCACCACAAGGTTGTTCACCCCAGGAAACAATTCCAACTAAGGTATTTTTCCTAGTACTAAAGGACCTCCGGAATCACCCTGAAAAAAAAATTAAATAGGTAAACATTCTGGATTGCCATGAAAATACAGATAACTTGAGTCTCTCAACAAAAGTTGCTTATTTATAACTGTTCAATGTAAATCTCATAAGTATTTTATAAATTTTATACTTGACAAGAGCCTGAAATAATACCTATTATTATTGATTACGGCTTGCTTATGAATAAATAAATAAATAAATTTAAAACATATACATAATACACATACGATTTTTAGTATTGTGTATCAATCTTGGCACGTGGAGAGATAAAACAATTTATTGTCGCAACTTCTTAAACTTAAAGGTTTATTATCGGAGAAGTATTTTCTCTTATCAAAGTACTTACTGAAATTATTTCTGTAAAGTATCTTAAGAAAAAATCAAGTAGGCGCATTACATTAAGAAAATTAGTTTGTATGTTCTTGTAAATTTAGTATGTTCTAGTAATTTAACATTGTTAGCCTAACCAAAACGGCCCAAATATATAAAATTACAAAAAATTAGATACTAAATTGTTATTTTTCCTCTTCTACCTGTCTTATATTGTGGCAAGATAAGATAAGATAGTAAATTGTATTATTCTATGAAATAGTATTTTATATTACTTTGCAGGATCCTGTTCCTTTTTTGGCCATTGTGCAGAGTTGTGTTTCATGTATAGTTTTGTAATGGGCATCCTGACATTCTTCATGTGTGCAAGATGTTGTTTCCATTTCCTGAAATGATTCAATAACACTTAATTTGAATAGTAAACGCAAAAGACCAATATTTTTATTTCGAATGACGAATTTCGGAAATTACTATGGATATCTATATCCAATCTATGTTATCTATTCTAGGGTAAATATGATGAGTAGCCTTGGAACGTAAAAACACCAAAAATGAAAATTAGTCGTTTTTGAAATATTTTTAAATTTCATTTTGAAAATTCACTAACAAGTTTTTTTTAAGATTGATAATATCATTCAACAAACTCTCGAAATTATAATATGATTTTATTTTTCAATTTTGGATTATGTCCAATATTTTATTAACTTTCCGTATGAAAAGTTCGTTTCCATCAAAAAATCTGATTCGCTAATTTTATGTTTCCTCGACGTTTCAAGTTTTTCTAAATCGAATGAGACCAAATTTAGAAAAAAATGTGTGTGTCTGAACAGAGAACTTTTACCTTAAATCGACGTTTTTTCAAAAACGCCTGAATCGATTTCAAAAATCTAAAGCCATTCGATGACGATTAGCCAAACCGTTTCTTATTAATTAAGAGAAAAGTGAAAAATTTTTGTCCACGTTTTAGCTAAAAATTCTGACTCGATTTTAAAAAATCAAAAAATATTCGAAAGATCATTTATGAATCATGCTAATTAGTCTTGGACAAAGATCGGCCTAGCCGTTTGTTAGTTGAAATATTTTTTTCGATGACATGTTTTATATTGATAGACATCATGGTCCTAAAAAACTTACTAAAATTTTATTTACCTACGGCAAGTCGTTTAATTTTAAAAATGCCTCAAAGTTTGAAAAAAAAAATATGTCAAAATTTGTTACAAAAGTCGCTTTTTGGATGTGATGAGTCAAAATTTGAATAACACAAATTTAAAAGCTATTTTCTGAAATAAGCGGTAAAATTAGTATACAATTACACAATAAGTAGTGTAAAAAATGACTTCTAATTTAAATAATTGATTAATATCTGGGCTAAATACATGATATATGTAATAGTGCAGTTGAAAATTTTATCCAAATATCTAAATATCAATTTAAGTTGAATAAGTCAAATTTGCATTAAAATTTCATATGAAACTTTCGAGTGTTGTTGAAAAATAAAAAATGCATCATTTTTTTACCTTGTTCAGAGTTCTTTACTTATTTTGTTCACATTTAACAAAATTAAAAGTAACTCAAAAACAAATTTCAACATGCAATAACTCTATTTGGTCTTTTTCAAACCTCTGCACTAATCTTGTATTATAATAACTAATTTAAATTGGTTCAATGATTTTACTTCTTTAATATATATTACAAAATCAAAATGTTCAACTATCTGTCTTAGCACTCTCACTGCCAGCCATGTGTTGCCATGTTCAATTAAATTAAAAAAAGCACCAAAATAGGATAACAAGTAACATTCTTGTTTGGAAAATTTTAGTACAAAAAATTCAATGCAAACATTTTATTTTTCTACAAACACTACTCTAAAGTGCAAGAAAATCGAACGCGCCTTTTGCGTTCACCGCATCTTTATTGACAACGGTCTCACGCAACATATGCGTGCGTTTCAGTTTGTTAAACTTAGAGGGCGTCCATTAATTACGCGAGGTTATTAGGCGGAGGGGAGGTTTGAGAAAAAATCACAAAATATCACGTGGGGGAAGGAGGGGTATTGTATGATATCACGTGTATTTATTTTTTACCAAAGCAATTTAAAAATTTTACATTTTTTTCTCGTAACTAAAAATACATGTGTTGTTTGGTTGGGGAGGGGGGTAATTTTGAATATCACCACGAATCACCAAGGGGGAGGGAAAAAGTCTCCCCCTAAAATTTATTTAATTAGTTTTCAAAAATTTCACAATACCTGTAACAATCTCGACGGTAAATTGCTACCAGGTCCTGAATTGACTGTAATTCCCCATCCAGTCAGACGAAGTTTAGCGCCTCCTTTAACAAAATATGTACCTAAAACAGCAGGTTGCACTTTTTCTGAAAATGTGAAGTGTTCCTTGATTTTGACCAAGGCTATGTCATGAACTATATAGTGATGATCATATTCTTCGTGCATAATGACTTTATCCAGATGGTAGCCTTTTACATTTTCTTCCAAGTCGGTAAAACCGACAGCGGCAATGATTTCCGGCATGTCTTTGTAGCTGTAAATACGAGCCAAAGGTAATAAAATTAAATATGATTTATAAAATTGTTTATAATTACATGAAACAATGAGCAGCTGTCAGAATCCACTGTTCGTTCAGAATTGCTCCTCCGCAGAAGTGAGCATTAACTAGAGTTCCATTTATCTCGTGAGGACTTTGAAAAGACACCATATATGGTGCTGAAAGTTCTGAGGCATTTTCTCCTTCAATTATCCGTTCGAATGGGGATGACGAAACAAATCCCACTGTAATGAAAAAAAACGATATTTAACAAGTCCCATAATGCAAGAATTTTCTAACACTTATCTTCCTAAAAATATTTTTGTTGCATATTTGTGTTTTAAGACCTCTTGAACGTTTTGCCCATACCTTGGAAAAAATAGACAAATGTGTATGTATGTGTGTGTGTGTGAGAGAGAGTATTTGCGTATGTATGTGCGGATACAAATTTTCGTCGACGAACGGATTAACCGATTTAGTTTTTTCTTAAAATGTGTAAATTACTCTTATATAAATACTAATTATTTATTGGTATATGTTGCAGTAAGTTTATTTAAGAAAAAATCCACTACCAGTTGATATTTAATATTCTGATTTTATTATTGTTTTTTTTTATTTACCTGCGAAAGCACAAATAAAAGCAATTGTTAACTTCATATTGATATTTTTTTTAAATTAAAATTGAAACTGAATTCAATAGTTGTAATTTACGATTTATATACTTACTGATACATCAAGATTGAAATCTTATCGATTTTAATTTGTGTAGATTTTTTTTTAATCATGTCAGATTTTGTTTTAGATATTTTTTATTTGAACAAGATATAGGAGGATATCTAATTAACAGATTTACTCTTATGATATATAATATCTAGTAATATGTTATTAATAGATATTTGTCATAATAAAAATTCATTATATGATATTAACTTTTCGAAGAAGAAGAGTATATTTTTGTCAGAAAATTCGACCTGCTAATTTTGCGATTTATAGGCATTTCAATTCACTCTGAAATAGGCAAAGATCGACCCGACCGTTTCTTTGTAATTAAAAGTTAAGAAATTGCATTGATTAGTTTTTATTGAAAGCAAGAACTTTATTTTCGAAATAAATATTTCAATTATAAATATTAAATTTATTATATATGTCATTAAGCCAAAATTCATTTACACCCAATTTTATCGATTCATTATACATGAATATTAATTTATTTGATAATGATATTATTTTATAATTATTATTTAATATTAAGTAATAGCATTAATATTAACTTTGCGTAGTAATCGCCGAAAAATCGAAAATGAAAATGTTTATATAATTTTACGTTTCAGATTGTCTGAACGTTTTAGCACGATTGCTTTGAAAAAAAGTTCAAAATTTTCAGAAAAATTCAAATTATAAAAAAAATTGGAGATATGAAAAAAACAATTTTTCAAAAAAGTCAAAATTTTTCTAAATTCTCGAAAATCTCGTTTTTAACTTCCCGTAGGGTAAGTTATTGCAATGGGCCTAAAATCGAAATTGAAAATTTTTACATTTCTCGACGTTTTGAAGGTTTCTGAGTATTGGCATACCTTAGAAAAAATGGATGTGTGTGTGTATGTATGTATGGATACAATTTTTCGTCCACTTTTTCGGGCGCACGGATCAACCGATTTGAATGGTTCAAAAAGCATTTAATTCCTAATGATAGGGAGATGTTCTGATTAGTTTTTGGGAAAGGTCGGTCTAGCCGTTCTGGAAATACGCAGCAAAGAGGGCAGAAAATAAAAATCGAGTTTTTATCTCGATGCTCGAGTACGGAGCATCCGATTTGAATGATCTAACAAACATTCAATTAGTAATGATTGGGAGAAGTGTTTATTAGTTTTTGGCAAAGATTTAAATGATTCAAAGAACTTTCTGCTTGTCTTAACAAAATAATTGATTTTGGAAAAAAATTTTGTTCCAACTTTTTTTTTTTTTAATTTTTTGTATATCGAAAATAATTCAGATTTAAATTTTAATTCTGACTATAGTTCTAATATACTTTACAAATAATTTCAACTTTGCAATTCAGTTTATATAATTCTTATGAATATTAGACAATGTTACAATATTTATAATAATCTATTTGAAAACATTCAGTATTCCTCGAACATTTCGTTACGGTACGGAAAGTTTCAGTAATTTGCCTTAAGACACGATGCTATGCACCACCAGTTAACTTTCTGTAGGGTAATTCAGGTATTCTCATGTTTCAACAGGTACAACAGGCAGGTATTCGCATATTCGTTCCAGAATCAAAGAGATCAAAACGCACGTCGCATTGTACTGCCGTGCGAGTATATAAGAAACACGGTTTGCTCTACTCGTTAGCTTTGCGCAGTGGCGATATCGTAACCAATGAGGTTCATCCGAGGTGCGATTATTGCTAGTTGAAAACTTTTACCAATACCCCGCCGAGACCACGTGAAATACCGTGGGCTATGGCAATTTTTGGAGGGTCCGAAAGGACCCCAATAATAATTCTATGTAGTACTTGATTAAATGGAACAACTTTTTTAAGGGCGTCTTCCTATGTGACGGCCTGATTTTTAGGGATAGAGATAGAGCTTCAAGTTTTTTATCATTTATTAACACATATTTGGACAGTATAAATATAAAATTTCAGCTAAAAATATGAGTTACAGCGCTCTGAACATCCCCGCCTCGAAAAAAAGAGCTCCCACTTCCTCCACGATTCCGGCTGATCGGCTTATCTGAAAAAAAAAATAAACGTCGTTTTAATTTGTAGGCTTAAAAGCACGAAATGACCTATAATCAAATGAATATAAAAAAAATGGATTTTTGATAGACATTTGAAATAAAAGTTTGCCCTGTAAATTTCAAGTAATTCGGTCCAGCCGTTTCTGAGATATTTTAGTAACTATCATAAACTTTTGCCCCGTATTCTGTTTTTTTTGTTTTGGATTGTGAAAACGCATATCTATTGCGTTTGATTAGTTTTATTTATTTATTTATTTAAATATATAGCTCACAGATTACTCCAAGAAGACTCAAAAATACAGTCATTTTACATAATGAATAACAATTAAAATATATACAAAATTACAATATATAATTAATAACATAAAATGCTTACATAAAATTACATATAATGCAGAATGTAACAATATTATTTATAAACAGAATAAGATAAAATAATGAGATATTTGAAAAGAAAATAAAAAGGTTAATTTGTGCAGATGGAGATTATTTGATTAGGTGAAGTGTTGTGAATACCTATTTCATTATTAATTAAGTTAAAGTTAGAGGACATAAGTAGAATAGGCAAATTTAAGAGAGAATTAGATTTAGGGGTAGGATAATTGAAAAATAATTGTGAACGCGTAGTTAGTCTAGGAACATTAACGGATAGTTAGTAAAGAATAAGAGGACAGTCAATAGCATTATTGCAAAGTTTAAATAAGAATATAATAGTACAGATAAATCGACGTGTGGCAAGAGAAGGTATACCAAAATCTTTTAATAAAGTGTTGTGGTCAAAGCCACGTTCAGGGTAAATTTTATATGTTTTATAATAAAGGTATTTCAGAAATTTTCGCTGAACCTTCTTTATCGCATCAGAGTTGTTGGTTTGATGAGGATACCAAATAATCGAACCATATTCTAATTTTGAACGTACAATAGAATAGTACATGCAAAGAAGCGCATTGGTAGATTTAAATTGATTACAATTTCTCAGTATCAAACCTAAAGATTTGTGTGCTCTATTACAAATATCAGTTATATGATCCGTGAAAAACAAACCAGAATTAAACAGAACTCCTAAATCTGAAATTTTATTACATCTATCAATGCTGGTGTTAGAAATTTTATAATCAAAAAGTATTGGAACGCGCTTATGTCAAAAACTGAGAATCTTGCACTTTGATATATTTAAATGTAATTTGTTATAGATACACCAAGAGTGGAAAGAGTCAAGTTTTAGTTTTTCCTTAGTCGAAATCTGTTTTCATTTGGTATCTATAAATATCGCAACAAGATATTTTTATTAGATATTGAGTGATGTTTTGATCTGATTATTTGAGAAAAATTGACCTTGATTTGATTAGTTCGATTGATACTTCTAAATATATATATATATAATATATATATTAACTATTGTAAGAATACAATACAATATTTATTTATATAATATTATTGAATAATTAATTTTCGGACATATTTTTTTCTATCCAATCCAAAAAGGCAGAAACTCTTGTATAAACATCTGGAAAATTTCCATTTCCACAAGGGTGTTTTCCCCAAGACACAAGTCCTACTACGGTGTTTTTTCCTATTGTTAAGGGTCCTCCTGAATCACCCTGTAATAGAAATATAAATCCTCAATAATAATAATAGATCACGTTCAATTTTAATAAAAATCCGATTTGTGAGTATCTTATTCAATTATTAATAATATTATTAACTTATATTATATTAATTACCACACAAGCTCCAGTTCCTTTTTTGGCCATTGCGCATAATTGAGTGTCATAAATTAATTTGTAAAGGGCCTCTTGGCACTCCTCTGTTGTAAATGTCGTTGGACGCATTACCTAAAAGCAAAATTATATTTTTATTTGAAAAAAAAAAATAGATTTTTATTAACTTCCCGTAGGGTAAGCTATTGTAGTCCAAAAATCGAAATTGAATTTTTTCACATTCACGTTTTGAAGGTTTCTGAACATTTTGGCATACCTCAGAAAAAATGGATGTGTGTGTATGTATGGATACAATTTTTCGCACGTTTCAACCAAATTGAATGGATTAAAAAATATTCGATTCCTATTGATAGGGAAATGTGTTGATTAGTTTTTGGCAAAGGCAGGTCGAGCCGTTTCGGAGATACGGAGCAAAGAGTGCAGAAAATAGAACTGGAGATTTTGAGAGAACGGAGCATCTGATTTGAATGGCTCAAAAAACATTCAATTTGTAATGACGGGGAGAAGTGGTGATTAGTTTTTGGAAGAGGCTGGTCCACCTGTTTTTGAGAGGACTTAGCATCCGATTTGAATGATTCAATAAACTTTTTGCTTGATTTGATAAAATATTTGCTTTTGGAAAAAAAATCAATTTTTTTTTCAAATTCTCGTGCCTTGAGGCAAATTACTGGAACTTATCGTACCGAATTAAAATTTTAGAAATCTGAATTATTTGCGATATAAAAAAATTTTTTTTGAAAAATTAAAAAAACTAATTTAGAAATAAAAATTATTATTTTCTTTTCCCAAAAAAAATCGTTTTGTCAACCCTAGATAGTTTTTTGAATCATTCAAATCGGATGCTTATTTCTTTCAAAAACTGCCATTTTCTGCACATTTTGCTTCATATCTCTGAAACGACAGGACCTGCCTTTGCCAAAAATTATTACCCTATCATTACGAATAGAATGTTTTTTTGGATCATTAGAATCGAATGCTCTATACTATCAAAAACTCGATTTCTGCACTCTTTGCTCGATAACTTCAAAACGGCTGGTCCTATTTTTGCCAAAAACTAATCAGCACACCTATAAATAGGAATAGAACGTTTTTTGAATCATTCCAATCGGTTGATCCGTGCGCCAGAAAACGTGGATGAAAAATTGTATTCATAGATACATAAACACACTCACATACAAACACACACACATTCATTTTTTCTGAAGTATGCCAAATTGTTCAGAAATCTTCAAAACGTGAAGATATGCAAAAAAATTTAATTTCTATTTTTGGATGATTAAAATATACCTAATCTTAAAAAAATGTAGATTTTATTTGAAAATTACAATTTTTAATGTTGCTGTTTAATTTTAGAAATAAAATCTAGTAGTACAATTTGTTCTTGAGATTCATAACAATTTGATACGAAAAATCAGCATCATTATTTCTATTTTGGAAATCAAGGTCTATAACATTGTTATTAAGAATTCAAGTCTTGAAAAACCTCAATTTGATTCAAAACTATGAAGACAACATTAATAGTACAATTTGACGCTGGAAGCTGATAATTAATAATACAATAAGATTCTCTATCAAATTTATAAATACCATAAATTACAATATATATTCTTGCCTGTAACTTGTTTGAAGGAATTGTGTTATTAATTCCAGTGTTACTTATAACACCCCATCCATTTAGAGTCAACTCAACTCCGCCATCAATAAAATCACTGCCCAAAACACCAGGTTTGACTTTATCAGAAAATTGAATTCGATTTTTTATTTTCAATAAAGCTATATCATTTATGATTTTATAGTGGTCATATTCTTCATGGACTATATATTTTTCAGCTTCGTAGACATCACCTCCTTCAGTTAATTTGGTTAATCCAACGGCGACGTAAATTTTTAGCTCTTCCTTATTCCTGAAAGTAGAAGCCAAGTTTGTTGAAAAAAATTAAGGTAATTAATTCTGATTATTAGTAAATAATTTTGGTTTACTTAAAGCAATGTGCTGCTGTTAGAATCCACTTGTCATTCAATATGACACCTCCACAAAAATGTCGTAATTCAAGTTGTCCATCATTGTCGGCTTCTAGTTGAAGAGATGCCATGTAAGGAGCCGATTTGGCTTCGGCATTTTGGCCACCGATTATCCTGGATTGTGGCAATGCTGGAAAAAATACCATCAAGTTATTTAATGCTAAGCACAACAAAAATTTCAACTAGTGGGGTGTATGGCATCGTGCCTCAAGACAAATTGCTGGAACTTCCCGTACCGTAACGAAATGTTCGAGGAATACTAAATGTTTTCAAATAGATTATTATAAATATTGTAACATTGTCTAATATTGATAAGAATTATATAAACTGAATTACAAAGTTAAAATTATTTGTTTAAAATATATTAGAACCTTAGTCAGAATTAAAAATAAAATCTAAATTATTTTCGATATAAATTTTTTTTTTTTTTAAATTGAAAAACAAATTTTGAAACAAATTTTCTTTCTCCAAAATCAATTATTTAGTTAAAACAAGCAGAAAGTTTTTTGAATCATTTAAATCGGACGCTTAGTTCTCTCAAAAACTGCCATTTTTGCACATTTAGCTTCGTACCTTTGAAATGGCAGGGCTTGCCTTTGCCAAAAACTAATAACCACTTCTCCCAATCATTACTAATTGAATGTTGTTTAGATCATTCAAATCGGATGCTCCGTTCTCTCAAAAACTCGATTCATATTTTCTGCACTCTTTGCTATTTATTTCCGTAACTGCTGAACCTGCCTTTCCAAAAACTAATCAGCACATCTCCCTATCAATAGGAATCGAATGTTTTTTGAACCATTCAAATCGATTGATCCGTACGCCCGAAAACGTGACCGAAAAATTGTATCCATACATACATACACACTCACACATCTATTTTTTCTGGGGTATGCCAAAATGTTCAGAAACCTTCAAAACGTGAAGAAATGTAAAATTTTTTAATTTCGATTTTTGGACGATTACAATAACTTACCCTACGGGAAGTTAAAAATATGTTTATAATTAACACTCACCAGAACTTAGGGCAACTAGCAATGTACTGACCAATCCTATTACTGCTATTTTGATGGCGCAAATAAACAATTGCGTTTAAGATGTGTTGATTTCCTTTTATAGATATCACTATCTTATATTTTTATATATAATTGGGAACTATTAGTTCGACAGAAACGTATTCTTGAAATTGTTAGCAATCGATTCGTCGAAAAAAATAAAGAACTTTTAGTAAGAATTTTTTTTGGTTACGTTTCCACGCAAATTGTTTGTGTGGCAAAATAAATTACATAATTGCAGGAATTTCCCGTACCAAAAATTAAAATTTAAAAAAAAAATTAAAATTTTATTTAAAAGTCTGAAAAAATAGATTTTTGGGAATTTTATAATTTTTGAAAAAAATTACCTTTGAGAAATTATTTTTTTTTATTCTTTTAAATATTTTGAAAATTTTGAACTTTTTGTGGCGTCGCAGTCTAACAGATAAACGTTAGTACAGAAGCAGAATAAATATCTGATAATTTGATTTGAATATGTCTAATGATTTTTTTACATTTTTATAAGATCTCCGAAACCGCTAGAATTGCCTTTCTAAAAATTTTATCAGTTCTTCATTTTGTTAATACAAATAAAATGTTTTTTGAATCATTCAGATTCGGATCCGGATTTAGACGCTCCATTCTCTCAAAAATTGACTTATCATTTTTGGCACATTTGCTTCGTATCTCCAAAACGGCTGGACCTGCCTTTACCAAAAACTAATCAGGATGTCTCTTTATCAATAGGAATCGAATGTTTTTTAACTCATTCAAATCGGTTGAACCGTGTTCCCAAAATCGTTGACGAAAATTTTTTCTAAGGAATGCCAAATATTTAAAAACCTTTGAAACGTAAAGATATATAAAAAATTTCATTTTCGTTTTTTTTTTTATTATTATAACTTACCCGACGGGAAGTTAAAAACACCGATTTATTACAAACACACACACATACTTTTTTTCAAATTTGGTCTCATTCGATTCAGAATGACTTGAAACGTCGAGAAAACATAAAATTAGCGAATCGGATTTTTTTTATGAAAACATAAACTTCTTCTTTGGGAACTGTGACCTTGACATAAGATGAATAACTGAAAATAAAATATTTAATAAAGATCTGTGTTCATCTAAATACGTTTCTGTGAAATGATAAATCTCGAACTCCTAATCAATTTTTCAATCAAATTACAAAATCGTTCGATTAAAAAACAATTTCCTTTCACGTGGCTAATATGAAAACATTATCTTAGTATTTATATTATATTTTTGTAAAAATATTAATTACGTTAACCAGATTTAAAGTATTCTTAGAACAACAATAAATAATAATTGATTATGTTATAATTTAAATTTGTTTCAAGTTTTGGAATTTGTAATTGATTGAGTAATATTAGTTGCAAAAAATTTTAAAAATAAAATAGATGATATTTTT
>NW_020536999.1:15394071-15414447 GCF_003426905.1 Ctenocephalides felis
ATATCGAAAACGCACAATCTGGAAGGTCAATTCTATCACCAAATTTATAGGCCAATTCTTGGGTAACATAGCTATTTTTGGTGAACCTATTTTATTTGATAATTTTTGTTTTTAAAAAACTTTACATATGGTCTTTATATACGAGCTTCCATTTAAATTTTTGAAACTTTTGAAATTATATTGAAGTACTTAATATTTTCTCCATGGTACCTTATAACAAGTCACCGAGAATTGCTACTACACTTATCGTAATATTTTGAACGAAACTAGTTGGTATTGGTATTTTGCTTTGAGGAAAATTTATAAACGCTAGTCCTCATCGAGATATATCGAATGGCATTTAAATTTTTGAAATCGGCTCAGCTGTTTTTTGAGAAAACGTCGATTTACGACAAAAAATCTGTTCACATACACATACACATACATACTTTTTCCAAATTTGGTCTCAATCGATTCAGAATGGCTTGAAACGTCGAGAATCAGATTTTTTTATGAAAACATAAACTTCTCCTTTGAGAAGTTAATAAGTGTAACCTTGACATAAGATGTATAACCCAAAATAAAATTATTCAATAAAGATTTATGATTATCTAAATACGTTCCTGTATGTACTAATAAATCTCAAATTCCTAATCAATTTCTTAATCAAATTACAAAATCGTTCCACTTAAAAAACCAATTTCCTTTCACGTGGCCAATATGAAAACATTATCTTAGCATTTTATTTAGATTATCTTAATTAGATCGATTTAGGATTATTATCTAATTAATAAAGACTGATAATATTTTTGTAAAAATATCAATTACGTTAACCAGATTTAAAGTATTCTTAGAACAACAATAAATAATAATTAATTTTCTTATAATTTTAATTTGTTTCAAGTTTTGCAATTACTAATTGATTTAGTATTGAGTAATATTAGTTGCAAGAAATTATTAAATGAAATAGATGGTATTTAAATAAATAACAGAGGACTATTTAGACAAACTTATTTGTTTAAATTTTGATAAACAATTTATTTAAATATTTCTTTTATTACACAATCAGTGGAATGAAGCAAAATGCTGACAATTGTTATGGAGTTGGCAATAGTTATGAAAGAAAAATTTTGAACCAAGTTTTTAACTTGGAAGTTCAATTGTAATAATTTTTGTCCCAATATCATTAGAAAGACTGCTACCAATATTTATTATATATTTATATTCGTAAAATTATTTATTTAATATATTTAAAACAAAAGTCACAAACTTCATTAGTAATCAAATTAAAATATCAATTATCATATGTTTTTTTACTTTTATTATATTCATGTATAATATAGATGTGTAATATAAAATATAAAGATTATAGAAATAGCAGACTAATTCAAAATGTCGGATCGTTTACCAAAAATAGAACCAAAATTTATATTCAGGTGAGATAATTTGAATTTATATATGAGAATCTTGAAAAACTAAGATATTATTAAAAAGCATTACGATAAATAATTAGGTTTTGGCTCATAATTTACATGGTGTTCAAGAACTTTCATTAGAAATTTTTTTTCTAGACGTCAATTATTTACAATATTGTGTCTGAAAGTTACCTTAAAATATCAAGATTTGTATTTTTTAAACTACTGATATACAGCTTCGTGCCTTAAGGCAAAATGCTCAAATTTTCCGTACCTTAAAAAAATATTCAAAGAATAAAATTTAGTTATTTTTTTTTGAAAATTAAAATAAAATCGAAATAAAAAAAAATCCACTAAAGCAATCTTTCCGTTAACACAAGCAGAAAGAATCATTCAAATAGGATGCCTAGCTCTCTCAAAAACTGTCATTTTTTGCATATTTAGCTCCGTATCGCCGAAACGGCTAGACTTGCCTTTGCCAAAATTCAATTACCACTTTTACCCTTTATTACGAATTGAGTGCTTTTTGGATCATTCCAATCGGATGATAATTAATTATTTATTTAAAGTTGATTTTTTTGTGATAAATACCATGTATTTCCCAAGTTTGATAATACTAAAGAAACGAATCTTGGTTGCCCACAAAATGCTTCTATTACGCCCTCATTTAAAAATTATGTATAATTTGTGTAAATATAAAATTAGACGTGTAAATCAGATGGAAAACATGTTTTTATTTGTAAAAAACCATATAAAACAGTTCTCCCATAAATTTTCCAAATTTTCTATAATTTTGAAAACAATATTGTCCGGTCCATCTAAAAACAAGTTTTGAATATTGCGCCACAATTTTTTACCCCTCTAGCCACGATTCATTTCTACTGGGGTCCGTTCTCTCTCTAAAACTTGATTTCTATTTTTTGCACTCTTTGCTCCGTATCTTCGTAACGGTTGGGCCTCCCTTTGCCAAAAACTAATCAGCACATCTTCCTATCAATAGGAATTGAATGTTTTCAAATGATTCAAATCGGTTTAATCCGTGCGCCCGAAAATGTGCACAAAAATTGCGGATACACAAAACACACACACAAATCACACACACACATCAATTTTTCCGAGATATGCCAAAGTTCAGAAACCTTCAAAACGTGAAAAACGTAATACATTTCAATTTCGATTTTTGAACGATTACTACAACTTAGCCTATGTAGGTTGAAAAATATTAATAATATTTTTTCTATTTTTTTAGGTCTACTGTAGACACCCAAGACACAAAGCCAAAGTTGACAGCAGCAAGTATTATGAGAAAACAGAAACGTCTTAGCGAAATTTTATCGAAATCTACTGCTGTGGAAAAAGAATATGTCAAAATAAATTCACATCCCAAGACTGATGTCGAAATGGCTAATAATATGATCGATCGTCTTACAACTCGGGAGAGAGTTAAGTATCCAGGTGAGAAACATATTTTATTACCATTTTATTATGTCTAGAATAAAATTAGCCTTTCAGGACAATCATGACACATATATAAAGGTAAAAGTTTCTTCTGAGAACAAACAGACAACCAATGGGTTGCTAATATTTTTTGTTTCAGGAATTACGTACCAACATACAAATAATAGATCATATGTTGTCTTTTTGTTTATAAAAATATAAAAAACATTGATTTTATTATTATTATATTTGGTCTATGGATTGATGTGGAGTCTCCGCTTCATGTTCCTCATAAAAACCTTCTGCAAATTATTGATCGCAAAATCAAAATAGATGAACCACTGGTAAATAAAATATTCTTATCATTTATAACTACATAGAAAACTTAAAAATTTAGTTAAATATTTCTTTGCACTCTATTATAATATTATGATATTTTATTGTCAGCTCACTAGTCTGGTGAAAATCTATTTGGGTACAACTGTATTTTTTTTGCAACATTGTTGGATACAGAAATAATTTGGTTAACTATTTAATGCATTTTAATTATATTTTATTCAATGCATTGGCCACATATTTTGTCAAGTTTTTTATGTTCTAATATTTTTTTATAAAATTCTATTTTTTTCCACAGACTGGTTTTGATTACCATCAACGAATGATATCAACTAAGCGTCCACTTCTTCGGAAAGAACAACCAGGTTTTAATATGAATATATTTGAAAATCCATATATTTTAATATTTTTAATTAATAATTAGTTACTGAAACTACAGTCAGTTTTAATAAAATCTACAGGTTTTTTATAAATTTTAGAATGCAATCTTTTTTTGCATTTTCAATCAAATTTAAAGGCAAACTTGTCAAGTCCTAATACTTAACTTTGTAGACATGTTTTTATTTTGATACTTTTGTAAAGAAAACATATATAGTATTATACATCGTTAGGAAGATCTCAAAATTCTTAGTTTCTAGCCTACAGGCAAGTTGCAATTGAAAAATTTAAGGAAAACTGGAAAATCTTGAGAAAATTATATGAACACACCTAACCATTTATATATTATTTTATTCGTAATTTTTTTCTGCATCTTTCGTACGAACAAAGTTTTTTCATGTCTTTTACGGTTTAGCTTGTAGAGAGCAATCTGTGTGAATATTTATTTGTTGAAATGCAAAATGCGTTTAGGTTCCAGCAACTGTCCACACTATTCGATATTTCTGTAATTTTAGTGTATAAAAATAATAATATTATAATTTTATAATACTGGAAATTTGTTTAAAGTTAAAAGAAAACACAATATGATAAATGTAATCAAATTTACATATATTTATTATTAACAGTCATGTTATATTATTTTTCATAAATAATTATAAATCATATAATTATTTTTAGTACTGAAATCTCCTCTGAAGAAACCCAAACCGAAACATGACCATCATCATGATCCTGGACGGAAAATTTCAAGTAAGATCAATTGTAATATTTGTGCATATTTAATAATATTATATTATTTTTAGTTCTGAGGGTAGGAAATAATATGGTGTAACCGTTTCTAAAAAAAAGAGTTGATTAAAGGTCAAATTTTGGCTCATATACATTTTTCTAAACTTAGGGTCAAACGATTCAGAATGGTATGAAATAATAAGGTGCAACCGTTACTGAAAAAAAAATGATAAAAGGTCAAATTTTGGCTGACATATTTATTTTTTAAATTTGGGGTCAAATGATTCAGAATTGAAACGTGAAGATTACAAGAAATTAGTAAATCAGATTTTTAGGGTGAGCAATAATAAAGTGTAACCGTTTCTGAAAAAAAAAATGGCGAAAGGTCTAATTTTGGCTTATATACTTTTTTCTGAATTTGGGGTCAAACGGCTCAGAATGAATTGAAACGTGGAGATAACATAAAATTAGTAAATAAGATTTTAAGGGTAAGAAATAATAAGGTATAATTGTTTCTGAAAAAATGGCATAAGGTCAAATTTTAGCTCACATACTTTTTTTCTAAATTTGGGGTCAAACATCTCAGAATGACTTGAAACGTGGAGATAGCATGAAATTAGTAAATCAGACTATTAGGGAAAGAAATAATAAAGTGTAACCGTTTCTGAAAAAAAGAATTGGCGAAAGGTCAAATTTAAGCTCGTACTTTTTTCTAAATTTGGGGTCAAACGATTCAGAATGTCTTGAAACTTTGAAAAAACATTAAATTGGTGAATCCGGTTTTTAGGGTAAGAAATAATAAGGTGTAACTGTTTCTGAAAAAAAGAATTGGCGAAAGGTCAAATTTTGGCTCATATACTTCAGAATGACGTGAACCCCTGAAAAAACATGAATTTGGTAAATCAGATTTATCATGAACTTCTAATGACGTTAAATGTACAATATATCAAATTAAATGATTTTTAGAGAAGTACTTGAAATTTGCAAGTACTGAAATGATATAAAATTTTATCAAAATAAATTCATGTTTATTGATGTTCTTAGAATACTTTAAAACTGACTAACGTAATTGTTATTTTGACAAAAATATTATCAGTGTTTATTGATTAGATAATAATCTTAAATCGATTATGATAATGTTTTCATATAGACCACGTGAAAGGAAATTGGTTTTTTAACTGGTATGATTTTGTAATTTGATTAAGATACGATTAAAAAGTTGATTGATTTGTACACATCAGTTACATAATGTAATTTTTTTAAATGCACTTTGCTTTGATATGTTTAATATCTAATGCTTGTTTATTAATATTTTTATTTTTATCTTAATTACAGTTAAGAAGCACAAGCCACCTGATATTCCTGATCACATGGAACTTTTGCAGAGAATGAAGAAAAAAACTGATGATAGTTTTGTTTATCTCGGATATGCAGTTCCGAAGTCGTCTGAGTTTTTTGATCCTTATTGTTTCAGGTAATAATTTAAAAATTTTACTTGAAAGTATTAGGATTTATGGCCAAACTTGATATCAAGCAGTATGATATCAGATTTCCACTTAAGGATTTAAAATTCTAGTAAAAATGGCCTTGTGTGGACTGCAACTTATTATATGAAAAAAACCTTTTCACTACAACTAAAGATTAAATTTTATTTACAGAGAAGTTACATATCAGGAGACCGATGGTGTTAATATAACAACAGCCTCAAGACATGGAATAACACAATTTGCAAGATACGAAGCCCTATTTACACCACTCGAAAAATGGGAGGAAAATTATGTGCGATTTAAAAAAGTCTCGACGGTAAATATTTTTTTTCCTTAATTACTCAATAAGTAATTGCAAAATTACAATTTATTTATATATATTTCTATTATCAATTTATTTTTTCAACAGATTCCAACTTTTTACAAATTTCGTCTGTGGAAAGGATTTCACGTTTGGAAAACTGGTTTGTCATGGAGGAAATATAAAGGAGCGCAGGCAGCCTTACAAAACTCTTTATATATTCTCGATGTACATTTAGCAAAAGCGATTCTTGCTTTAAGAAAACGATTATTCAATCTCACAAATGACTCTTTTGTGGACATGACTTATATAGAAAATATTCCTTTTTTCTACTTCATCGAGGATCAGGTGAAAAACGATTTACAAATTTTATGAAATTTATCAGATTCAATCCATTACAATATCAATATGTATAAATTTATTACATGGTCCAAAATTTTTTTTAGTTAAATTCAACTAATTGTTTTCTTTTTTTTCTAGTTAGGAAAATTCGAATACATAAGCAATGAGCTGGTCACTATTCGTGAAGATTCTATGACTCTTGTAGACGAAGCCATGCACGCGTCCTTACTAGCTCGTGGTTTTTACACCGACGATAGAAATTTTGCACCAGCTTCTGACACCAATTTAAAGAAAAGAAGAAAACATAAAACCTCCGGAGAAGGCCAAATCATGAGTTTTACGCAACGTGCAAATAAAAGAAAATATTGTGGAAGATTAGCAAGGTAATAAAAATTTGTTGAAATTTGGTCTACATAAAACTAAAAAAAATCCACTGTAGATTTCTAGGATACGTTGACTATTTCATGATATCCATGATGTACCATCTGATGTTTTGGTCATTTCGCACAATGGTGATGGCATTTGAGGAACAAATGGCATTAGGACCTAGTACTGAAGCCTTAGAAGGAAATAGCCCAGATGCAGTTCTTGAGAAGAAACGTCTGTCTAAATCGCCACAAGTTTGTACCTTATAAATAGATATTAAAAAATATATCTTAGCACTAGTAGACATTTCAAGCCATTCTGAATCGAATGAGACCAAATTTGAAAAAAATATGTGAGTGTGTGTGAACGGATTTTTTGCTGTAAATCGACGTTTTCTCAAAAACGGCTGGACCGATTTCAAAAATTTAAAAGCCTTTCCATATATCTATCGTTATATATATATAGTATCGTTTTTATGACGTTTGTCAAAATTAGGACTTTCATCGACGTTTGCTCAGAAACGCCTGAACCGATTTCAGAATTTTGAAAGCCAATCGATGTATTTCGATGTGGATTATCTTTTCTCAGTTTTGTGCTAAGCCGTTTCTTTGTAAATAACAGAAAAGCGAATAAATTTTCGTCCAACTTTTAGTTCTCAATTCTGAATCGATTTTAAAAAGTCAAAAACTGTTCGAAAGATGTTGACTGGGAATGATACTGATTAGTTTTAGATAAAAATCTACCGGATCGTTTTCCTCAAATTAACTGTTGAAAAAAAAATTTGCCGTTTTATTTGAACCTTTTTTTGGCAATAGATATAAAACATACTGAAATGTTACGGTCCTACGACAAATAGTTTAATGTTAAAAATTTATCAAAGTTTGAGAAGTGAAATGAGTCAAATATTATCAATTCATTAAAATTAAAAATAATAAGCTACCCATACAAGCACGTGTCTCTGTTATATTATTAATACTATAATTACTGTCAATATAAATGTGTTTGAGAATATTCTATTCGAAATCGCAATATTTAGATTGAATTGAAAGCGATAACTTTATTTTTGAAATAAACAGTTTTGGATTTTATCAAAATAAAATTCAATTCCGATTGTTTAAGTCTTACAAATGTCGGTGGGTTCATGCAACTTGTCTTAAGGCTAAATGCCACTTTCAGCTAGTTTTTTTTAATTCAACTCTCACAAAAGTAAGGTACAAGAACGACAAAATATACTTCTAAATAACATATAAAGAATCTTACTGCAGTATTGCCTTTTGTTATTTTGTTTTTTACAATCATAACTTTTTTAATTTTTTCTTGCATGATATTTTTATAAAATTTTATTATTTTTTGCAGAATCCAATGTTTGTATTCTTCATCAACATCACTGAAGATGAAATATGCCTAGATCCGCGAAAAACAATTGTCATGTCCACGTTCTGTGAACTTATAGAAATGTGGGAAGGATCAGTATTCAAGTTCAAACCACTTTTATCAGATCCATTCTACCTTCCTTTCACAGAGTAAGTAGTTTATTTTTAAAATATTTTAAAAAATTACCATCAATTATTTATCATTTTCAGGCCGACTATTTTAGGCAAAAAACAGGAAAGAGTATATGGTCGTGCACCAGATGTGAAAGAAATTTTACAGAGTGAGGATACTTACCAAAATTTGAGAGGACAGTTTTTTAAATTATTGGACATGAGTTTTAATAATACTTTCAAATATCTTGAAAGATTTGAAGATATGCGGTTACAGTACAAGGAAGATCTTACAATTGATCGTGATGAATTAAAACAGTGCAGAGGTATGATGGAAAAGTTTAGAAATTTTGGTTTAAATGTGTCCATATTTTTTAGCATTTAACTCTATTTCTATTTTAGATTTGAAAGAACATCGCCGAATAATGGAACGTCTCAAGAAAACAATAGACTTTGTTCAAAGAATACTTCCTGCTCAACATTTAGGATTATTTCTTCTGAAGCAAAATCGAATGAGGGATACAATTTTGCCAGTTCCCATGAGTATTTTGACGGAGGAAACCTACACTTTGCCTTTGTAAGTTAAAAAAAATTAAACTAGTGGGCCGCATGGCAGCGTGCCTTAAGGCAAATTGCTGGAACTTCCCGTACCGTAATTAAACATTCGAGAAATGAAAATAATCAATAATTGTTTTGAATAATTTCAAGTAGATTATTTATTACATATTGTAAACTTATAAGTGTTTTTTAAATTGGGCGACGAGCGTGTTTTTGGAACAATTTATGTAAGAGTCAATTTTTTTTAAATTTGATTTTTTGATAATTTAGAAATTTTCTGATAATTTAGAAATTTTCTCAAAATTTTCAATTTTTTTAGAAATTTGAATTTTTTTGGAATTTAAAAAAAAAACGATTTTTCTAAATATTTTGAGAATTTGAAAATTTTTGAAAATATTCAATTTTTTTTTTTGGAATTATCGTAATATTCTCAAATTTTTATAAGAAATCATTTTTTTTTTTAAATTTCTGAAAATTTAGTCTTATTTTTGGAAATGATGAAAAATTTCGAAAACTCGAATTTTTTGAAACTTTGAATTTTTTTGAAAATTTTGTTTTTTTTATTACCCAAAATTATTACATTTTTTGTAAATGCATTTTTTGCACATAGTCTGCTCAAGCAAAATGTTTTTTGAATTAATCTAATCGGGTGATCCGTTCTCTCAAAAACTGCATAACCGTTTTCACACCCTTTGCGCTCCATACCTCCGAAATAGCAAAAACGCCTCGCCATCGAGTATGAACCGAATGATTTTTCAATTTTATATATTGGTTATTCCATATTGTCGAAAATGTCGACTATCGAAAATGTCGAGGACATTTGTTTGAACCATATAAATAAAATTTAAAATTAAAAATCTTGGTACGGAACCCAAAAAAATTTATACAAAATGTGTACACAATATTAAAATCTCTATAAAATATCTGATAATTTGATGTATATATATCTAATGAATGTTTTTGACCGCCAAATGACATTTTTTAAACTTATTTTTTTTGAAAATCCATATTCGCTGGACCTGCCTTCCCAAAAATTTTACCAGTTGTTCATTTCGTCAATATATATAAGTAAAATGTTTTTTGAATTATTAAAATCGGTGTTCTCGAAATCGTCGACGAAAATTTGTATCCGCACACACAAACACAAACGCATCCATTTTTTTTAAGGTATGCCAAAATATTCAGAAAGCTTTGAAACGTATAGATATATAAAAATGTTCGTTTTCAATTTTTGTGCGATTACTATAACTTGCCCTACTGGAAGTTAGCAAGTAGATTTATACCCTAATTTATGTCTAATTAAATTTAGGATTGCAAACGAGTATTCTGAAAACATAATGCAAGGATGCATGGATTTATCATACGAATTGGATAAGATTCCTGAAGAAACCCATGACTTTGTGCAATATCTTAATTGCCTTGATGGAGCAACTGCCAAATGCGAAGAATTAGAAAAAATGATGGATTATACTGTTGAACTCTATGGCATAATGAAAGATTTAGATGTTGCTTTGGATGAAGAACTTGAAAACAGATTTACTCAATCAAGAAGAGAATTAGGTAATTTTATATAAATTTTTTATAATATAAATATTATTGAACAACTTTTTATATATGTTTAGAGTTTGTTAAAAGTATGATCACCCTCAAGAATGAAAGTCGTGAACAGTTGACAGAAATGTTTAATACATCTGTTGGTCAAGATATCAAAGCTCTTATAGGAGAATTGGATCAAATTCAGCTTTTGGCACTGCAACCTTGGCTTATTGAAAGAGATACGAATCCGCAAGATGTCAGAGACTTTTTGGAAAAATTGCAAACCGATATGGAAAAACTCCAACAGCAAGCTGTTGATATCAAAAACTATCAGAAAGCATTCAAGGTAAGCTTATCGATGTAATAAAATTATTTAACCATCATTTATAAGATGAGTCTGAATCTCTTTTAGGTGGAAATCTTCAGATTTGATCAGCTGGATGATGTCGCTTTAGCAATAAAATTGAGAATTCTTCTCTGGGATAGTTTGGAGGCTTGGAATGCAATGATGGATAAATGGTACAATTGTGACTTTGACGAACTTGATTCCGAAGAAATTAGTGTGGAAACGATTAAGATGTTAAAAAACGTGACTCAGTTAGAAAAAGGTCTGCCTTCTAATAAATTGGTGCCTGTTTTGAAATATGAAGTAGAGACTTTTAAGGAAAAGTTGCCTGTGATTGGATATTTGAGAAATCCGAATTTGAAAACGGTAAACGGTTTGGATTTTCTATACTTTATAATTTTTATTTATTATCAATTTCTACTATTTAGCGTCACTGGCTGAGCATAGAAACAATTTTGGAGCGCAAATTTCCACCAGAAGAGTTACTGACTTTGCGCATGTTAGACGACGCCGGTTGTTTTGAAAAACCTGATGAACTCATGGAAATATCAGGACAAGCCAGTTCAGAGGCTGGTCTGGAAATGCTATTGAAAAAAGTTGAGAATGCTTGGAAAGAGACAGAATTGTCCGTTGTGCCTCATAAAGACAGCAAGGATGTGTTTATTTTGGCAGGTTTGGACGAGGTAACGATAAAAATATTATTTTAAATAATTTATTTAGCATGTGAAAGTTTCACCTGAATTTTGTTGTTTTTCAGCTCCAATTAATTATAGACGAAAGCAACATAAATATCAACACAATTGCTGCCTCTAGACATGTAGGACCTATTAAACCAAGAGTAGATGAGTGGATGCGTGCCTTAGATCTATTTTCAAGAACCTTAGACGAGTGGTACACATGCCAACAAAGTTGGCTTTACCTGGAGGCCATATTTTCGGCCCCTGATATTCAAAGACAATTACCGAAGGAAGCCAAGTTGTTCATTATAGTTGACAAATCGTGGAAGGAAATTATGAGAAGAACTCAGAAGGTTTAATAAAATATAATATGGGTAAACGATGAAATATATAAATAATGACCGTCTGATTTTAGACACCTTTGGCAATGCCAGCGATGACCAGTCCAGGTGTATTGGAAACTTTTAAGAAAAATAATCAATTGCTAGATATCATTACCAGATGTTTAGAAGCATACTTAGAGGTAATTGTAAAATTTTTGAAAGTTTTCAAAAAAATTTTTAATTGTTCTTTTTTTATTTTCAGGTGAAACGTGTTGCATTCCCGAGGTTCTACTTTTTATCCAATGACGAATTATTGGAAATTCTCGCTCAAACCAAGAATCCTCACGCTGTTCAACCACATTTGCGTAAATGCTTTGATGCAATTGCAAAATTGGAGTTTGGTTCGAAAGCTGCAGAAGAAGGAGAAGATCCTGCAGCAGCAGCTCAAGTTCTGACCACTGATATCATTGCTATGATATCACCAGAAGAAGAACGAGTACCACTTGGAAAGGTAAACATAAGGAAAAAAACAGCATTATGCAATTCGCAAGTATAAAAAGTAACAATGACCAGATGTTGATTTGGACTTTGATATTTGTTTGGAGCTTCTAAAAATTGTAACTTTATGCGTATTTCAATTGATATACTGTGATGATGATACAGGGACTGAAAGCTAGAGGAAGTGTGGAGGATTGGCTTGGTAAGGTGGAAGAATTTATGTTTGCCAGTTTGAAACGCAGAATGAAGGCAGCCTATATAGATTATGATGCCAGGGAACGAATGGAGTGGCTAACAATGCATCCGAATCAGGTGAAAATAATTAATTTTTGCTTCAATTATCAATTCCTATCATTCACTTTGTGCATTCACAATTTGATCATTTTTCTGCATATGTAATAAATAAGAGTTTCTCTCATCTTGTGCAGATTGTATTGATAGTATCCCAAACTATGTGGGCTAGACACGTCCACAGAGTTTTAGAATCTACTGGAGATAGAGTCAAATTAATGCAGTTATTTGAGCAAACAAATATCGATCAATTAACATCTATGGCAGCACTTGCTAGAACAGACATTTCCAAGTTATTGAGAAAAATTCTGTGTGCACTCATCACCATTGATGTACATGCCAGAGATAATATATCAAACATGGTGAAGCATAGAGTGGCATCAGCGTAAGTATTATTGGATCAAATTATTCTTTATGCTCAAATATGCTGGATGTAAATTTTTATTTTCTAGAAACGATTTCGAATGGCTCAAAATGATGCGTTACTACTGGTTGACTCAAACGGAGACCATTGAAGCCAGAATGTCCAGTGCTTGTCTTCCATACAGTTATGAATATTTGGGTGCAGGTGGTGTACTCGTTATAACACCTTTGACTGATCGCTGTTATTTATGTTTAATGGGAGCCCTACAGATGGATTTAGGAGGAGCACCTGCTGGACCAGCTGGTACTGGGAAAACGGAGACTACTAAAGATTTGGCTAAAGCTTTGGCTGTTCAGTGCGTTGTTTTCAACTGTTCTGAGGGTAAACATAATACATAAAATTATAAAGGTTGGATATTAAATACTATAGTCTATTTACCAAGTTCTATATATATTTTTTAGGCTTGGATTACAAAATGATGGGTCGTTTCTTCAGTGGTCTAGCACAGTCAGGAGCATGGTGCTGTTTTGATGAATTCAATCGAATTGATATAGAAGTATTGTCTGTAATTGCTCAACAACTTGTCACCATAAGAAATGCCAAGGTAGCTGGTGTGACCAGATTTATGTTTGAAGGAAGGGAGATCAAGTTGGTTAGATCTTGTGCTGCTTTCATCACCATGAATCCAGGATATGCAGGAAGAACAGAGTTGCCGGATAATTTAAAAGTAAATATTAGTGATTTACACATAACAATAATTCCACGATATGTTGATTAAACAATGATCTATTTTTAATTTAGGCTTTATTCCGTCCAATGGCTATGATGGTTCCTGACTACGCCTTGATTGCAGAAGTTATATTGTATTCTGAAGGATTTGAAGCCTCGAAACCTCTAGCACAAAAAATGGTGCAAATGTACAAATTGTGCAGTGAGCAACTTTCTATACAAGATCATTATGATTTTGGTATGAGAGCAGTCAAGAGTGTGTTGGTAAGTTTTTTGATAGAGATTCGAATTGGGCTTTGTGCAATTTGACTACTGAATACAATTATTTCTAATACTCATGTAATAGTATTGAACACTACTTTTTTTTCTTAAATATTAATTTCTCTGAATAGGTAATGGCAGGTGCATTAAAGAGAGCAAATCCAGATCAGAGAGAAGATGTCACCTTAATTTGTGCTCTGAGAGATACCAATTTACCAAAATTCTTGGCTGATGATGCAGAATTGTTCAAAGGAATTTTGAGCGATCTGTTCCCTGGTTTAGAATTGCCGGTGCAGGAACACGGAAGTCTTTTCAAGGCAATAGGTAATAAAATTGAAGTTAAAGTCTATTATTTCACTAAACATATTTTTCTATCTTATCAATAACTATTTGAATTTAAATTTTAGTCGAAGTGTTGACTGAAAATGGTTTCCAACCAGAAGAATGTATCATTCTGAAAATAATCCAATTGCATGAAACTATGGTAGTACGTTGGGGTGTTATGCTTGTTGGACCTACAGGTAAATTCACAGAAAAAAGAGTAATAGTGAAAAACATAATGTCTATCTTAAATTCTACAGCACTGATTATGAGAACTACTTTTTGAAAAATAAAACTTTTAATTTTTTCTGCTGCAGATTGAGTATTTTTTATTTATTAATATTAGGTGGTGGCAAAACGACAGTTCTGCATGCTTTGGGAAATGCTCTTACAAGATTATATGATTGGGAAGAACCAGATCCATATTACAGACCTGTTAATAAATTTACGATGAATCCAAAAGCTATACACATCTCAGAGTTGTATGGTGAAGTCAATTCTATGACTCTGGAGTGGAAAGATGGGCTCATGGGTAAGTAGGCTCAACAATAAATAAATTATAAATTTAGTCTGTACCAATACATTAATCAATTACATGGATATAAGATATTTATTTAGCTATGTTGGATAGGAATTGCTGTCCGACAAGCTTGTTCCAGCACTGAAGAAGCTCATCAATGGATCATTAACGATGGTCCAGTAGATGCAGTATGGATTGAAAATCTGAACACCGTTTTGGACGATAATAAAATGTTGTGTTTGGCAAACTCTGAAAGAATAAAATTAACGCCTTGGGTCCACATGGTGTTTGAAGTTATGGATTTGTCTCAGGTAAACCAGATATTACTTCAAGTGATGCAATATTTTGATATAAACAATTTTATGTAGGCATCTCCAGCTACAGTCTCGAGATGTGGAATGGTTTATATAGATCCTGAAAATCTTGGATGGCTACCTTATGTTAAGTCTTGGTCACAAAGATTGCCATCAAACGCTCTTCTGCCTGAGCATATGAAATTTTTGATGGGGCTCTTCACAAAGTTCTTGCCTCCGATAATGCAGTATGTGAGAAAACATGGCGCGTATTCAATTCATCAGGTTAAAACAAATTTTGCTGTATTAAATTTTATACAGATAGTTTTGATAAGTCTTATTTTTCTCAGGTTGATATCAGCAAGATCACAATGTTATGTTCTCTCATTGAGACTTTGCTAAAACAAGCAGGACCTGGTCAAGGTTTGGGAGTAGCTGCTGGAGACAAATCTAAGGCTAGGACTTATGTCTGCCAAATTTTTATTTGGGCAGCCTTGTGGTCAGTTGGTGGTAATCTGCTACAAGATTCACGGGAAAAGCTGCAAGACCTTGTGAAGGAAACATTTCAAGCTGTACCGGAAGCATAGTTAGTTCTATAATAAGGAAAAAATAATTAATTTTTGTATTTTACTAATTGCCTTTTTAGTCTACCTCCTGATGTTGATCTTTGGACAGTTTTCATGGATCCCAAAATCCGCAAATTATGTGATTGGGATTTAATAGTCGACGAGTTTGAGTATAATGCTGAAGTGAAGTTTTTCGAAATGCTTGTGCCTACAATAGATACTGCCAGATTTGGACATGTCGCTGCACTTTTGTTAGAAGCCAGAAGGCCAGTAATGTTTACAGGGGATACTGGTGTAGGAAAATCAGTTATTGCTCGAGAGGTAAATAGGGAAATAGATTAGCAGTCAAGCCAAAATTTAGCTACCACTTTTCTTGTAACTTTGACTTGCGTTTTTATTATGATTAAATCTTTATTATTTTTAGGTTTTAAACAAATTGAACGAAGAATCTAATGCCATACCAGCTATATTGAACTTCTCAGCTCAGACGAGCAGTTTTCGTACTCAAGAAATGTTGGAACTCAGAATGGAGAAAAGAAGAAGGACGCAAATTGGAGCACCCATTGGAAAATATGTTATAATTTTTGTGGACGATGTGAATATGCCGAAGCTGGAAATATATGGTGCTCAACCACCCATAGAATTACTCAGGTTTGATAATTGATGGTAGAATATAGAATAGTTTGGACTTAGAAAGTTAGATTTTTGAAATAAGTAAATTACATGGGAGCACTCTTTCACCTAACTGGCTTCAATTTTCTTAGGCAAATTCTGGACTTTGGTGGCCTTTACGATCGTGAAAAAATGTTTTGGAAAGATATCGTTGACGTGGTGATATCTTGCGCATGTGCTCCTCCTGGTGGTGGACGAAATCCATTGACTCCTCGATTTGTCCGACATTTTAGTATGCTGCTGATTCCTCCTCCTCAAGAAATATCCTTAAAAGTCATTTTTTACGTGAGTGATGAAATTATATAAAAATAATTATTAAAAGCAATTTTGGTTTGACAAAAACAATTAAATTATAAATATTGATTTTATAATATTTCTCTCTTCTAGTCCATTCTGAAAGGATTTTTCGCAGACTTTACAGTACCCATAAGAGAATTGGCAGAGCCTCTGGTGGCAGCTGCAGTCGTCATATACGAACGAATAGCAGAGGAATTGTTGCCTACCCCTGCAAAATCTCATTATGTATTCAATTTGAGAGATTTATCGAAATGCGTTCAGGGAATTTTACAAGCCAATAGTGATACCATACGAGATCAGCCTCAGATGAATCGATTGTTCTACCATGAATGTTTAAGAGTAATTATAAGAAATAATAAGAAATTAAAGAAATAACAGTGTGTTACTGAACTCTTGTATATTTTATATTTATTTCAGGTTTTCCATGACCGTCTAATAAACGACGAGGATAAAACTTATTTCCATAGTTTGATGCGCGAAGTTTGTACTCGGTTTTTAGATACTCCAGTTTTAAAACCTGGAGAACTTTTGCTTTATGGAGACTTTATGTACCCTGGCAAGGCTAGAGAGGAGAGGATTTATGAAGAAATTACGAATCTGGATAAATTGCGGAATATATTGACAGTGCGTGCTTATAAAATAGTTTTTGTAACTTTTCAACCACTTAAGTAAAAATTTGATAAGGTTTCTAACTTTTTAAAATGATGAAGACTGCTGCTGCCGCGGAGGTTAAGATATAGTAATGGCAAAAAAATGAAAATTTTTATATATCTTTACGTTTCAAGGGTTTCTGAACATATTTGCATATCTTAGAAAAAAATTATGTGTGTGTGTATGTGTGTGTATGCGTGAGTGCGGATACAAATTTTTGTGGATGATTTTGCGAACACGGATTAACCGATTTGAATAATTTAAAAAACATTTGATTCCTACTGATAAGGAGACGGGCTGAGTAGTTTTTGGCAAAGGCAGTTCTGAGTTACGGGGCGAAAAGTGCTAAAATTGTATTTAAGTTTTTGAGATAACGGAGCGTCCGATTTAAATAATTTAGAAAACATTTTACTTGTATTGACGAAATGAACAACTGATTTCTGTAAAGGCAGGTCCAGCGTCGCTGGAGATACATTGAAAAAAAAAAGAAGCTAATGCCATTTGGCGGTCAAAACTGAACATTAGACATATGTACATCGTATTGTCAGATATTTTATAAAGATTATAATGATAAGTACAAATTTTGTGTACATTTATATGGACTGAATACCGGATCAGTTATACAAAAGTTAAATATTACATTCGTTGAATAATGTAGAGCTATTATTTCGTAAAATCCGTTAAAATTAAAAATAAAACATTGGACTTGATGCCTTCTTGCCGTCTTTGCAAGAAACACATTTCTACAATGGTGAATTAGCTAAGAGTATTACTGAAGTTGGTCAGATAATTGTTTGTTTGATATCTGTTATTTGTTGTGATATTATTTGTTTGTTTTCATAATATTATTGCTCAAAATCATATTAGATGTACTAATGTTTACACGTTGGCTACGCGGCGTTCACGCGCTTTGATATTTTGACTCCAAATCAGCTATGCAGTGTGATTGCTTAAAAATGTTCAAAATTTTCAAAATTTTCAAAAAAATTTAAGATACAAAAAAATCGAATATAAAAAGAAATCAATTTTTTCAAAAAACTTTTTTTTTTCAAAAATTCTCAAAAATCAAATTTTTTCAAAGTTTTGCAAAGTTTTTGTTAATTATTTAGTTTTCGGTAAGTTTCAGCAATTTGCCTTAAGGTACGATGCCATGCATCACTATAGTTTACCTAATAATGGCAATTAAAACAAAATTAATTTATTATTACTAAATAAACAATTTAGTACATTTATTAATTTTCATTCAGGATTTCATGGACGATTACAACATCGTGTACTGCAAGGACGTCCACATCGACTTCTTCATCGACGCGATCGAGCACACTCTGCGACTGACCCGCCTCCTGCGGGCAGAGCGCGGAAACGGGCTGATGGTCGGAGTCAGCGGCATGGGCAGGCAGACGTTGACCAGGCTGGCGTCGCATGTCAACGGATACAAGTGAGTCGAAAGAAATTGGTAGATTAATTTTTTAACGTCCCAAAGTTGTTTTTTTTGCAAAATATTCCGATTTGCTAACTTTATGTTTTCTCGACGTTTCAAGTCATTCTGAATCGAATGAGACCAAATATAGAAAAAGTAAAATCAATAAGAAGAATCTTTCAGACTTATATACATCGAAAATATACATTTATTTTTTTACAGGTGTATGCAAATTGAATTGACCCGAGGATACGATCACAGTTCCTTCCAGGAAGATTTGCGTGCCTTGTATTGGAAAGCTGGTGCTGTTGATGAACCTACGGTGTTTTTGTTTACTGATACGCAGATTGTAAAAGAAGAATTTTTAGAAGATATTAACAATATACTAAATTCAGGTAAAATAGTTATTTATAATTTGATTAATATTTTTAACTTCCCGTAGGGTAAGTTAAAGTAATCGCAAAAAAATCGAAAATGAAAATTTTTGCATATCTTCACGTTTCAGAGGTTTCTAAACATTTTGGCATACTTTAGAAAAAATTGATGTGCATGTGTGTGTATTTGGGTTCGGATACAAGTTTTCGTCGACGATTTCGACAAACACAATTCAATCGATTTGAATGATTAAAAAAATATTCGATTTCTATTGATAAGGAGCGGTTTGGAGATACAAAAAAATGTAAAAAAAATGATATTTGGCGGTTTAAACGACCATTGGACACGTGCACGTCACATTGTTAGATATAATAGAGATTTAAAAAAATGAGTACAAGTTTTGTTACAATTTTTTTGGGTGTGTAGTACCAAGATTTTTAATTGTTAAAGTTCTCTTATGCGGTTCAACAAATTTCAAAAATATACAAAATTTCATACTTTAGATTTTAAATTTACAATTCAGTTTAAAAATGTTTATATTTCATATCCGTTATTGTAATCGTAAGAAATATATCCTCAGATGGATTCATTCGGAATCTCGTTTTAATGTAAACATTTCTAAGTGTTTTGAGGGATAAGATCGTCACTGTATATTATGAGAAAAAATTATTAGCAGAGAAAAAAGAAAAAATATGTTTTATTTCAATCGATTTGGTCAATCGATAAGTTGTGGGAAGGGTAAGTAAAACCTTTGTAGATATTTAAGGCTTGTTAAGAAAATTGCAAAAAACATTTATTCGATCGGCACAACTGGAGATAATTAATTTACCGCAGAGGATGTTCATAGGAGTTGAGCAATAAATCCATATTTCAATCGTAAATATTTACGTAAAAAAAATTTTTTTCAGCAAAATCCTGAAATACGTATCAAATGATTTTATGTATAATATCTGTAAAAAAAAATTCAGACAATTTTAAATGTCAAGGTTTGGTTGGTGTGCGGTGTGTAAAAAAATTACCTATATATATTAATTATAATTATCTCTTTGAAAATATTTAAGACAATTGTTTTTAATCATTGATTTATATTTATTGATTATTAGTTTTTTTTTGCTCGAATACTTAATTCTGGTACGGAAAATTTCAACAATTTGCCTTAAGGCACGATGCCATGCACCACTAGTTGCAACTCAAATAGCAATGTTTGTGGATTTCTGACCCAATATGTATGGTGAGAAAAATATAATTATGGTACATCTCGAGAAATAAAGATTTCTCCTGCGAAAGAAGTTCTATATCGCAAATAATTGTCAGTTATAAATGTCAGTTTATCGAAAATGACATTCAATTACTAGGTGAGTGAGGTTCCCAACTTATTCGAAAGCCGACGAGTACGAAAAGGTGATCATAGCTTGCAGAGATGC
>NW_020536999.1:15415447-15441859 GCF_003426905.1 Ctenocephalides felis
AAAAACTATTTAAGATATTGATTTAAAATTTTAAAATTTAATTTAAAATATAGAAAAATTGAAAATTCGAAATTGAAATGTTCAGAAACCTTCAAAACGTGATGATATGCAAAAATTTTTAATTTCGATTTTTTGCGATTACTACAACTTGGCCTATGTAGGTTAAAAAATATTTACACTATTTTTTCTTTTTTTTAGGTCTACTGTAGACACGCAAGACACAAAGCCAAAGCTGACAGCAGCAAGTATTATGAGAAAACAGAAACGTCTTAGCGAAATTTTATCGAAATCTACTGCTGTGGAAAAAGAATATGTCAAAAGAAATTCACATCCTAAGACTGATGTCGAAATGGCTAATAATATGATCGATCGTCTTACAACTCGCGAGAGAGTTAAGTATCCAGGTGAGAAACATATTTTATTACCATTTTATTATATCTAGAACAAAATTAGCCTTTCAGGACAATCATCACACATGTATGTAAGGTAAAAGTTTCTTCTGAGAACAAACAGACAACCAATGGGTTGCTAATATTTTTTTGTTTTTAGGAATTACGTAACAACATAACAATAGATCATATAATAGTTCTGTTTGTTTATAAAAATATAAAAAACCTTTTGATTTTTATTATTATTGCAGGTGGTCATGATGTGGAGTCTCCGCTTCATGTTCCTCATAAAAACCTTCTGCAAATTATTGATCGCAAAATTAAAATAGATGAACCACTGGTAAATAAAATATTTTTATTATTTCTAACTACATAAATAACTTAATAATTTAGTTAAATATTACTTTGCACTTATTTATAATATTATGATATTTTATTGTCGGCTCACTAGTCTGGTGAAAATCTATTTAGGTACAACTGTATTTTTTTTTGTTAAACAATGTCAGTTACAGAAATAATTTTATTAAATATTAAGTGCGACTTGATTATATTTCATTCATTGCATTAGCCACATATTTTGTAAAGTTTATTTGTGTGTTATAATATTTTTTATAATATTCTATGATTTTTTTTCCACAGACAGGTTTTGATTACCATCAACGAATGATATCAACTAAGCGTCCACTTCTTCGGAAAGAGCAACCAGGTTTTAATATAAATATATTTGACAAACCATATATTTTAGTATTTTTAAATAATAATTAGTTACTGAAACTACAGTCGGTTTTAATAAATCTACAGGTTTTTTTATAAATTTTAGAATGCAATCTTTTTTGCATTTTCAATCAAATTTAAAGGCATATTTATCAAGTCCTGTTTTTATTTTGATGCTTTTGTAAAGAAAACATATAAAGTATTATACATCGTTAGGAAGATCTTAAAATTCTTAGTTTTTTTTTTCATATATCGCAACTTTGAATTCACCACGGTGTGGCCTACAGACAAGTTGCAATTGAAAAATTTAAGGAAAACTGGAAAATCTCGAGAAAATTATATGAACACACCTAACCATTTATATATCATTTTATTCGTAATTTTTTTCTGCATCTTTCGTACGAATAAAGTTTTTTCATATCTTTTACGGTTTAGCTTGTAGAGAGCAATCTATGTAAATATTCATTTGTTGAAATGCAAAGTGCGGTTAGGTACTAGCAATTATCCACACTATTCGATATTTCTTTAATTTTAGTGTATAAAAATAATAATAGTATAATTTTATAATATTGGAAATTTGTTTAAAGTTAAAAAAAACACATTATGATAAATGTAATCAAATTTACATATATTTATTATTAACAGTCATATTATATTATTTTTCATAAATAATTATAATCATGTAATTATTTTTAGTACTGAAATCTCCTCTGAAGAAACACAAACCGAAACATGACCATCATCATGATCCTGGACGGAAAATTTTAAGTAAGATCAATTGTAATATTTGTGCATATTTAATAATATTATATTATTTTTAGTTCTGAGGGTAGGAAATAATATGGTGTAACCGTTTCTAAAAAAAAGAGTTGATTAAAGGTCAAATTTTGGCTCATATACATTTTTCTAAACTTAGGGTCAAACGATTCAGAATGGGTATGAAATAATAAGGTGCAACCGTTACTGAAAAAAAGAATTGATAAAAGGTCAAATTTTGGCTGACATATTTATTTTTTAAATTTGGGGTCAAATGATTCAGAATTGAAACGTGAAGATTACAAGAAATTAGTAAATCAGATTTTTAGGGTGAGCAATAATAAAGTGTAACCGTTTCTGAAAAAAAAAATGGCGAAAGGTCTAATTTTGGCTTATATACTTTTTTCTCAATTTGGGGTCAAACGGCTCAGAATGAATTGAAACGTGGAGATAACATAAAATTAGTAAATAAGATTTTAAGGGTAAGAAATAATAAGGTATAATTGTTTCTGAAAAAAATGGCATAAGGTCAAATTTTAGCTCACATACTTTTTTTCTAAATTTGGGGTCAAACATCTCAGAATGACTTGAAACGTGGAGATAGCATGAAATTAGTAAATCAGACTATTAGGGAAAGAAATAATAAAGTGTAACCGTTTCTGAAAAAAAGAATTGGCGAAAGGTCAAATTTAAGCTCGTACTTTTTTCTAAATTTGGGGTCAAACGATTCAGAATGTTTCGAAACTTTGAAAAAACATTAAATTGGTGAATCCGGTTTTTAGGGTAAGAAATAATAAGGTGTAACTGTTTCTGAAAAAAAGAATTGGCGAAAGGTCAAATTTTGGCTCATATACTTCAGAATGACGTGAACCCCTGAAAAAACATGAATTTGGTAAATCAGATTTATCATGAACTTCTAATGACGTTAAATGTACAATATAGCAAATTAAATGATTTTTAGAGAAGTACTTGAAATTTGCAAGTACTGAAATGATATAAAATTTTATCAAAATAAATTCATGTTTATTGATGTTCTTAGAATACTTTAAAACTGACTAACGTAATTGTTATTTTGACAAAAATATTATCAGTGTTTATTGATTAGATAATAATCTTAAATCGATTATGATAATGTTTTCATATAGACCACGTGAAAGGAAATTGGTTTTTTAACTGGTATGATTTTGTAATTTGATTAAGATACGATTAAAAAGTTGATTGATTTGTACACATTACTTACATAATGGAATTTTTTTAGATGCACTTTGCTTTGATATGTTTAATATCTAATGCTTGTTTATTAATATTTTTATTTTTATCTTAATTACAGTTAAAAAACACAAGCCACCTGATATTCCTGATCACATGGAACTTTTGCAGAGAATGAAGAAAAAAACTGATGATAGTTTTGTTTATCTAGGATATGCAGTTCCGAAGTCGTCTGAGTTTTTTGATCCTTATTGTTTCAGGTGATAATTTAAAAAATTACTTGAAAGTATTAGGATTTATGGCCAAACTTGATTTCAAGCAGTATGATATCAGATTTCCACTTAAGGATTTAAAATTCTAGTAAAAATGGCCTTGTGTGGGCTGCAACATATTAATTCTCAAAAGAACATTTTCATTACAACTAATGATTGAATTTGATTTGCAGAGAAGTTACATATCAGGAGACCGATGGTGTTAATATAACAACAGCCTCAAGACATGGAATAACACAATTTGCAAGATACGAAGCCCTATTTACTCCTCTCGAAAAATGGGAGGAAAATTATGTGCGATTTAAAAAAGTCTCCACGGTAAATAATTTTTTGTTTCATTACTCAATAAGTAATTGTAAAGTTACCTTTTATATATATATATATTTCTATTATCAATCTATTTTGTCAACAGATTCCAACTTTTTACAAGTTTCGTCTGTGGAAAGGGTTCCATGTTTGGAAAACTGGTTTGTCATGGAGGAAATATAAAGGAGCGCAGGCAGCCTTACAAAATTCTTTATATATTCTCGATGTACATTTAGCAAAAGCGATTCTTGCTTTAAGAAAACGATTATTCAATCTTACAAATGACTCTTTTGTGGACATGACTTATATAGAAAATATTCCTTTTTTCTACTTCATCGAGGATCAGGTGAAAAACGATTTACAAATTTTATGAAATTTATTAGATTCGATCCATTACAATATCAATATGTACAAAATCATTACATGGTCCAAAATTTTTTTTAGTTAAATTCAACTAATTGTTTTCTTTTTTTTCTAGTTAGGAAAATTCGAGTACATAAGCAATGAGCTGGTCACTATTCGTGAAGATTCCATGACTCTTGTAGACGAAGCCATGCACGCGTCCTTACTAGCTCGTGGTTTTTACACCGACGATAGAAATTTTGCACCAGCTTCTGACACCAATTTAAAGAAAAGAAGAAAACATAAAACCTCCGGAGAAGGCCAAGTCATGAGTTTTACGCAACGTGCAAATAAAAGAAAATATTGTGGAAGATTAGCAAGGTAATAAAAATTTGTTGAAATTTGGTCTACATAAAACTAAAAAAATTCCACTGTAGATTTCTAGGATACGTTGACTATTTCATGATATCCATGATGTACCATCTGATGTTTTGGTCATTTCGCACAATGGTGATCGCATTTGAGGAACAAATGGCATTAGGTCCTAGTACTGAAGCCTTGGAAGGAAATAGCCCAGATGCAGTTCTTGAGAAGAAACGTCTGTCTAAATCGCCACAAGTTTGTACTTGATAAATCGATATTAAACTAGTTGGTATTGGTATTTTGCCTTGAGACAAGTTTCATGAACTTCCCGAAATGTGTAAATAATCGACTTAATCAAAAAAATAAATTAATTTATGAGTGATTAAAAGTATTCCGAGTGAAATTAATTACACATCATTGAAAACGAACGAACACGTTAACCCGGTCGGAGTATTTTCTAAAAGAAAAATTTTCAAAAATCAATAATTTTAATTAATCAATAATTATAATTGAACTAGTCGTAGGACTTTAATGGTTTACTACGTTCAAGACCAAGTTCACTATCGTTATACCAACTAAATCATCTAAAAGTTCCATAAAAATCGGCCCAAATATTTTTTCAACATTTAATTTATTTTATTTAATTTAGTTAATTTCAAGAAAACGGCTCGGTAGATTTTCACCTAAAACTAATCAGTACCATTCCCAACTAATATCTTTCGAACAGTTTTTGATTTTTTAAAATCGGTTCGGTAGTATGAGCTTAAATGTGGACAAAAGGTTTAACACTTTTTTCCAAATTACAAAGAAACGTCTCGGCCGATCGTCGCACAAAACTGAGAAACAATAATCCTCATCGAGATACATCAAATGCTTTTTTAAATATCTGAAATCGGTTCAGGCGTTTTTGAGCAAACGTCGATGAAAGTTCTAATTTTGACAAATGCCAAAAAAACCATACTAATTTTTGCAAACTTTGTCGAATTTTTAAAGCTAAACCAGTTGTCGTTATATTTTAGTATGATCTAGAAGACTATGGTATCTAATCTACCGTCAAAAAAATAATCATAAAAATCGTCGAATTTTTTTTTAAAAAAAAACTTTATTACAAGAAAACGGCCCGGCCGATCTCTACCAAAAACTAATCAGCACGATTCCCAACCAATCTTTCGAACGGTTTTTGAATTTTCAAAATCGATTCAGAATTGCGGGATAAAACGTAGACGAAATTTTTTTCACTTTTATAAAGAAACGGCATGGCCGATCGTCGCACAAAACTGACAAACTATAGTCCTCATCGAGATACATCGAGTGGCTTTTAAATTTTTGAAATCGGTCCAGCCGTTTTCGAGAAAACGTTGATTTACGGCAAAAAATCTGTTCACATACACGCACACACACACGTACTTTTTCCAAATTTGGTCTCATTCGATTCAGAATGGCTTGAAACGTCGAGAAAACATAAAATTAGCAATTCGGATTTTTGATGATAACATAAACTTCTCCTTCGGGAAGTTAAAAAATATATCTTGGCACACTAAATTGCAGTTTTTATAAAATATATTAAACATGCATTACAAACTTCCCGAAGGAGAAATATTTTATTCTTTTCAGAATCCAATGTTTGTATTCTTCATCAACATCACTGAAGATGAAATTTGCTTAGATCCCCGAAAAACAATTGTCATGTCCACGTTCTGTGAACTTATAGAAATGTGGGAAGGATCAGTTTTCAAGTTCAAACCACTTTTATCAGATCCATTCTATCTTCCTTTCACAGAGTAAGTAGTTTATTTTTAAAATATTTTAAAAATTTACCATCAATCATTTATCACTTTCAGGCCGACTATTTTAGGCAAAAAACAGGAAAGAGTATATGGTCGTGCACCAGATGTGAAGGAAATTTTACAGAGTGAGGATACTTACCAAAATTTGAGAGGACAGTTTTTTAAATTATTGGACATGAGTTTTAATAATACTTTCAAATATCTTGAGAGATTCGAAGATATGCGGTTACAGTACAAGGAAGATCTTACAATTGATCGTGATGAATTAAAACAGTGCAGAGGTATGATGGAAAAGTTTAGAAATTTTGGTTCAAATGTGTCCATATTTTTTAGCATTTAACTCTATTTTTATTTTAGATTTGAAAGAACATCGGCGAATAATGGAACGTCTCAAGAAAACAATAGACTTTGTTCAAAGAATACTTCCTGCTCAACATTTAGGATTATTTCTTCTGAAGCAAAATCGAATGAGGGATACAATTTTGCCAGTTCCCATGAGTATTTTGACGGAGGAAACCTACACTTTGCCTTTGTAAGTTAAAAAAAATTAAACTAGTGGAGGGGGGGCATGGAATTGTGTCTTAAGGCAAATTGCTGGAACTTCCCGTACCGTAATTAAACATTCGAGGAATGAAAATAATCAATAATTGTTTTGAATAATTTCAAGTAGATTATTTATAACATACTGTAAACTTATAAGTGTTTTTTAAATTGGGCGACGAGCGTATTTTTGGAACAATTTATGTGTACGTTTACAGGAGTACTTTTTTTTTAAATTAGATTTTTTTGATAATTTAGAAATTTGTTGATAATTTAGAAATTTTTTCAAAATTTTGAAATTTTTTTAGAATATTTTGAGAGTTTGCAAATTTTTGAAAATATTCGATTTTTTTTTGAAATTATTGAAATATTCTCAAATTTTTATAAGAAATCATTTTTTTCTAAATTTCTCAAAATTTAGTTTTTTTCTGAAAATGATGAAAAATTTTGAAAATTTGAATTTTTTGAAACTTTGAATTTTTTGAAACTTTGAATTTTTTTGATTTTTTTTTTAATTTTCAGAATTATTACATTTTTTGTGAATGCATTTTTTGCACATCGTCTACTGAAGCAAAATGTTTTTTGAATTAATCTAATCGGATGATCTGTTCTCTCAAAAACTGTATGAACCGAATGATTTTTCAATTTTATGAATCGGTTATTCCATATTATCGAAAATGTCGAGGACATTTGTTTAAACCATAAAAATAAACTTCAAAATTAAAAATCTTGGTACGGAACCCAAAAAAATTCATACAAAATGTGTACACAATATCAAAATCTCTATAAAATATCTGATAATGTGATGTACATATGTCCAAAAAACATTGTTGACCGCCAAATAACATTTTTTAAGTTATTTTTATTGAGAGTCTATAATCGCTGGACCTGCCTTCCCAAAAATTTTACCAGTTGTTCATTTCGTCAATATATATATATAAGTAAAATGTTTTTTGAATTATTAAAATCGGTTGATCGGTGTTCCCGAAATCGTCGACGAAAATTTGTATCCGCACACACACACATACATCAATGTTTTCTAAGGTATGCCAAAATATTCTGAAACCTTTGAAACGTAAAGATATTTAAAAATTTTCATTTTCCATTTTTTTGCGATTACTATAACTTGCCCTACTGGAAGTTAAAAAGTAGACTTTATACCCTAATTTATGTCTAATTAATTTAGGATTGCAAACGAGTATTCTGAAAACATAATGCAAGGATGCATGGATTTGTCATACGAATTGGATAAGATTCCTGAAGAAACCCATGACTTTGTCCAATATCTTAATTGCCTTGATGGAGCAACTGCCAAATGTGAAGAATTAGAAAAAATGATGGATTACACTGTTGAACTCTATGGCATCATGAAGGATTTAGATGTTGCTTTGGATGAAGAACTTGAAAACAGATTCACTCAATCAAGAAGGGAATTAGGTAATTTTATATAAATTTTTATAATATAAATATTATTTAACAACTTTTTATATTTGTTTAGAGTTTGTTAAAAGTATGATCACCCTCAAGAATGAAAGTCGTGAACAGTTGACAGAAATGTTTAATACATCTGTCGGTCAAGATATAAAAGCTCTTATAGGAGAATTGGACCAAATCCAGCTTTTGGCACTGCAGCCTTGGCTTATTGAAAGGGATACAAATCCACAAGATGTCAGAGACTTTTTGGAAAAATTGCAGACCGATATGGAGAAACTCCAACAACAAGCTGTTGATATCAAAAACTACCAGAAAGCATTTAAGGTAAGTTGTAATTGAATTATTCAACCATCATTTATTATATGGATCTATAATACGGTTTTAGGTGGAAATCTTCAGATTTGATCAGCTGGATGATGTTGCTTTAGCAATAAAATTAAGGATACTTCTCTGGGATAGTTTGGAGGCTTGGAATGCAATGATGGATAAATGGTACAATTGTGATTTTGACGAACTTGATTCCGAAGAAATAAGTGTGGAAACGATTAAGATGTTGAAAAACGTGACTCAATTGGAGAAAGGTCTGCCTTCTAATAAATTGGTGCCTGTTTTGAAATATGAAGTAGAGACTTTTAAGGAAAAGTTGCCTGTGATTGGATATTTGAGAAATCCGAATTTGAAAACGGTAAACAGTTTACATTTTCTATACTTTATAATTTTTATTTATTATTAATTTTTACTATTTAGCGTCACTGGCTGAGCATAGAAACAATTTTGGAGCGCAAATTTCCACCAGAAGAGTTACTCACCTTGCGCATGTTAGATGATGCCGGTTGTTTTGAAAAACCTGATGAACTTATGGAAATATCAGGACAAGCCAGTTCAGAGGCTGGTTTGGAAATGCTATTGAAAAAGGTTGAGAATGCTTGGAAAGAGACAGAATTGTCTGTTGTGCCTCATAAAGACAGCAAGGATGTATTTATTCTGGCAGGTTTGGACGAGGTAACGATAAAAATATTATTTTAAATAATTTATTTTGCATTTGGAAGTTTTACCTAAATTTTGTTGTCTTTCAGCTTCAACTAATTATAGACGAAAGCAACATAAATATCAACACAATTGCTGCTTCTAGACATGTAGGACCCATAAAACCAAGAGTAGATGAGTGGATGCGTGCTTTGGATCTATTTTCTAGAACCTTAGACGAGTGGTACACATGCCAACAAAGTTGGCTTTACCTGGAGGCTATATTTTCGGCCCCTGATATTCAAAGACAATTACCGAAGGAAGCTAAGTTGTTCATTATAGTTGACAAGTCGTGGAAAGAAATTATGAGAAGAACTCAAAAGGTGTTATCAAATATTCTATGGGTAAACGATAAAATATATAATAAATGGCATATTGATTTTAGACACCTTTGGCAATGCCAGCGATGACCAGTCCAGGTGTTTTGGAAACTTTTAAGAAAAATAATCAATTGCTGGATATCATTACTAGATGTTTAGAAGCATACTTAGAGGTAATCTTATTAACTTTGATATCTTTCTAGTACCCTGATTTTTTTTTAAATTCTGTTATTTTTCAGGTGAAACGTGTAGCATTCCCGAGGTTCTACTTTTTATCCAATGACGAATTATTGGAAATTCTTGCTCAAACCAAGAATCCTCACGCTGTTCAACCACATTTGCGTAAATGCTTTGATGCAATTGCAAAATTGGAGTTTGGTTCGAAAGCAGCAGAAGAAGGAGAAGATCCTGCAGCAGCAGCTCAAGTTTTGACCACTGATATCATTGCTATGATATCACCAGAAGAAGAACGAGTACCACTTGGAAAGGTAAACATAAGAAATAGTTGCACACTTACACAATTTGCAAATATACAGGGTAACAATGACCAAATGTTGATTTGGACTCATGAACTTGACTACAAGTTGCACATTTATGTGTATTTTAATTGATATACTGTGATGATGATATAGGGACTGAAAGCTAGAGGAAGTGTCGAGGATTGGCTTGGTAAGGTGGAAGAATTTATGTTTGCAAGTTTGAAACGCAGAATGAAGGCAGCCTATATTGATTATGATGCCAGGGAAAGAATGGAGTGGCTAACGATGCATCCGAATCAGGTGAAAATAATTAATTTTTGCTTTAATCAAAATTTTATATTTAATATTGAACTATCTTTCATAAATATTAGTTTTTCTCATCTTGTGCAGATTGTGTTGATAGTATCCCAAACAATGTGGGCTAGACACGTCCACAGAGTTTTAGAATCTACTGGAGATAGAGTTAAATTAATGCAATTATTCGAACAAACAAATATTGATCAATTAACATCTATGGCAGCACTTGCTAGAACAGACATATCCAAGTTATTAAGAAAAATTCTGTGTGCCCTCATCACCATTGATGTACATGCCAGAGATAATATATCAAACATGGTGAAGCATAGAGTGGCATCAGCGTAAGTATTATTGGATCAAATTATTCTTCATGCTCAAATATGCTGAAAATATTTTTTATTTCCTAGAAATGATTTCGAATGGCTCAAAATGATGCGCTATTACTGGTTAACTCAAACGGAGACCATTGAAGCCAGAATGTCCAGTGCTTGCCTTCCATACAGTTATGAATATTTGGGTGCAGGTGGTGTACTTGTGATAACACCTTTGACTGATCGATGTTATTTATGTCTGATGGGAGCCCTACAGATGGATTTAGGTGGAGCACCTGCTGGACCAGCTGGAACTGGAAAAACTGAGACTACTAAAGATTTGGCTAAGGCTTTGGCGGTTCAGTGCGTTGTTTTCAACTGTTCTGAGGGTAAACATAAATCCATAAATATAGATTAGATGTTAAATAGTATAGTCTATTCACCAAGTTCTATATATATTTTTAAGGATTGGATTACAAAATGATGGGACGTTTCTTCAGTGGTTTAGCACAGTCAGGAGCATGGTGCTGTTTTGATGAATTCAATCGAATTGATATAGAAGTATTGTCTGTAATTGCTCAACAACTTGTTACCATAAGAAATGCAAAAAGTAGCTGGTGTGACCAGATTTATGTTTGAAGGAAGGGAGATTAAGTTGGTTCGATCTTGTGCTGCTTTCATCACCATGAACCCAGGATATGCAGGAAGAACGGAGTTGCCGGATAATTTAAAAGTAAATATATAAATATTAGTATTTGTTATTTGTTTTCTCATATAACAATTATTTTACCATATATTGATTAAAGAATGATCTGTTTTTAATTTAGGCCTTGTTCCGTCCAATGGCTATGATGGTTCCTGACTACGCCTTGATTGCAGAAGTTATATTGTATTCTGAAGGATTTGAAGCCTCGAAACCCCTAGCACAAAAAATGGTGCAAATGTACAAATTGTGCAGTGAGCAGCTTTCAATACAAGACCATTATGATTTTGGTATGAGAGCAGTCAAGAGTGTGTTAGTAAGTTTTTGGATAGAGATTCGAACTGGGCTTTGTGCAATTTGACTTCTAAATACAATTATTTTTATTACAATTAATAGGTAATGGCAGGTGCATTAAAGAGAGCCAATCCCGACCAAAGAGAGGATGTCACCTTAATTTGCGCTCTGAGAGATACCAATTTACCAAAATTCTTGGCTGATGATGCAGAGTTGTTCAAAGGAATTTTGAGCGATCTGTTCCCTGGTTTAGAATTGCCGGTGCAGGAACACGGAAGTCTCTTCAAAGCAATAGGTAACAAAATTAAAGTTAAAGTCTATTATTTCACTAAACATATTTTTCTATCTTATCAATAACTATTTGAATTTAAATTTTAGTCGAAGTGTTGACTGAAAATGGTTTCCAACCAGAAGAATGTATCATTCTGAAAATAATCCAATTGCATGAAACTATGGTAGTACGTTGGGGTGTTATGCTTGTTGGACCTACAGGTAAATTCACAGAAAAAAGAGTAATAGTGAAAAACATAATGTCTATCTTAAATTCTACAGCACTGATTATGAGAACTACTTTTTGATGAAAATAAAACTTTTAATTTTTTCTGCTGCAGATTGAGTATTTTTTATTTATTAATATTAGGTGGTGGCAAAACGACAGTTCTGCATGCTTTGGGAAATGCTCTTACAAGATTATATGATTGGGAAGAACCAGATCCATATTACAGACCTGTTAATAAATTTACGATGAATCCAAAAGCTATACACATCTCAGAGTTGTATGGTGAAGTCAATTCTATGACTCTGGAGTGGAAAGATGGGCTCATGGGTAAGTAGGCTCAACAATAAATTAAATTATAAATTTAGTCTGTACCAATACATTAATCAATTACATGGATATAAGATATTTATTTAGCTATGTTGGATAGGAATTGCTGTCCGACAAGCTTGTTCCAGCACTGAAGAAGCTCATCAATGGATCATTAACGATGGTCCAGTAGATGCAGTATGGATTGAAAATCTGAACACCGTTTTGGACGATAATAAAATGTTGTGTTTGGCAAACTCTGAAAGAATAAAATTAACGCCTTGGGTCCACATGGTGTTTGAAGTTATGGATTTGTCTCAGGTAAACCAGATATTACTTCAAGTGATGCAATATTTTGATATAAACAATTTTATGTAGGCATCTCCAGCTACAGTCTCGAGATGTGGAATGGTTTATATAGATCCTGAAAATCTTGGATGGCTACCTTATGTTAAGTCTTGGTCACAAAGATTGCCATCAAACGCTCTTCTGCCTGAGCATATGAAATTTTTGATGGGGCTCTTCACAAAGTTCTTGCCTCCGATAATGCAGTATGTGAGAAAACATGGCGCGTATTCAATTCATCAGGTTAAAACAAATTTTGCTGTATTAAATTTTATACAGATAGTTTTAATAAGTCTTATTTTTTCAGGTTGATATCAGCAAAATCACAATGTTATGTTCTCTCATCGAGACTTTGCTAAAGCAAGCAGGACCTGGTCAAGGTCTGGGAGTAGCTGCTGGAGACAAATCTAAGGCTAGGACTTATGTCTGCCAAATTTTTATTTGGGCAGCTTTGTGGTCAGTTGGTGGTAATCTGCTACAAGATTCACGAGAAAAGCTGCAAGACCTTGTGAAGGAAACATTCCAAGCTGTACCGGAAGCATAGTTAGTTCTATAATAATGAAAAACTAATTGATTTTTGTTTTACTTATTGCCTTTTTAGTCTACCTCCTGATGTTGATCTTTGGACAGTTTTCATGGATCCCAAAATCCGCAAATTATGCGACTGGGATTTAATAGTAGACGAGTTTGAGTATAATGCTGAGGTAAAGTTTTTCGAAATGCTTGTGCCCACAATAGATACTGCCAGATTTGGACATGTTGCTGCACTTTTGTTAGAAGCCAGAAGGCCCGTAATGTTTACTGGGGATACTGGAGTAGGGAAATCAGTTATTGCTCGAGAGGTAAATACAAAAACAGATTAGTAGTCAAGCCAAAATTTAGCTACCACTTTTCTTGTAACTTTGACTTAGGTTTTTATTATTATTTAATTTTTATTATTTTTAGGTTTTAAACAAATTGAATGAAGAATCTAATGCCATACCAGCTATATTGAATTTCTCAGCTCAGACGAGCAGTTTTCGTACCCAAGAAATGTTGGAACTCAGGATGGAGAAAAGAAGAAGGACGCAAATTGGAGCACCCATTGGAAAATATGTTATAATTTTTGTGGACGATGTAAACATGCCTAAGTTGGAAATATACGGTGCTCAACCACCCATAGAATTACTCAGGTTTGATAATTTATAAATTATATATATATATATATATATATATATATATATATAGAATATTGAATATATATATAATATAGAATAGTTTGGACCCAGAAAGTTAGATTTTTGAAATAAGTAAATTATATGGAAGCACTCTTTCACCTAACTGGCTTCAATTTTCTTAGGCAAATTCTGGACTTTGGCGGTTTGTACGATCGTGAAAAAATGTTTTGGAAAGATATCGTTGATGTGGTGATATCTTGCGCATGTGCTCCTCCTGGTGGTGGAAGAAATCCATTGACTCCTCGATTTGTCCGACATTTTAGTATGCTGCTGATTCCTCCTCCTCAAGAAATTTCCCTAAAAGTCATTTTTTACGTGAGTGATGAAATTATATAAAAATAATTATTAAAAGCAATTTTGGTTTGACAAAAACTATTAAATTATAAATATTGATTTTATCATGTTTTTTTTTTCTTCTAGTCCATTCTGAAAGGATTCTTCGCAGACTTCACAGTACCCATAAGAGAATTAGCAGAGCCTCTGGTTGCAGCTGCAGTCGTCATATACGAACGCATAGCAGAAGAATTGTTGCCTACCCCTGCAAAATCTCATTATGTATTCAATTTGAGAGATTTATCGAAATGCGTTCAGGGAATTTTACAAGCCAATAGCGATACTATACGAGATCAGCCTCAGATGAATCGATTGTTCTACCATGAATGTTTAAGGGTAATTATAAGAAATAATAAGAAGTTAAAGAAGTAACAGTCTATTATTGAGCTCTTATATATTTTATATTTATTTCAGGTTTTCCATGACCGTCTAATAAATGATGAAGATAAAACTTATTTCCATAGTTTGATGCGCGAAGTTTGTACTCGGTTTTTGGATACTCCAGTTTTGAAACCTGGAGAACTTTTGCTTTATGGAGACTTTATGTATCCTGGCAAGGCTAGAGAGGAGAGGATTTATGAAGAAATTACGAATCTGGATAAATTGCGGAATATATTGACAGTACGTACTTATAAAATAGTTTTTGTAACTTTTCAACCACTTAAGTAAAAATTTGGTAAGGTTTCTAACTTTTGAGAGTGATGAAAACTGCTGATGCTTTTTTACTAGGGTTTATATAAAAACCGACATTTCACAAAACCGGTTTTCGAATTTCAATTTTACAAAAAAAAAACGGTTTTAGCCGGTTTTCAAATTTTATATAGAAAATAATTTTTTGCTCGAATATTCTGTAATTGTAATGTTATTTAGAGCAGTATTTCACTGAATTTATTTATTGTTCAATTTTATGACAGTAAGCAAAATTATTTTAATTTTAATTAGTAGAACTAAAAAATAATAGTTTATCTTGATTAAATAACTTTGAAAATAATTATTCGTTATTCATGCATCATTTTCAATAAAAGAATGAAAATATTTTTATGATAGTGAAAGGAAAGTTTTCGAATAAATAAAATATTACATTTTTAAATAAAAAACATTCTTTAAATTAATATTAGATACATGTTGATACATACTTGTTAATATAAATTTTGAGTTTAAAAACAATTAAGCTAAACTCGGGTATTGTCTGTTCGAAGCAATTTTAATTAATTAATTCTGAACATTTTACCTGTTTTTTTGTTTATAAAAATATGATTTAAAAAAACTGAGAACATCTATCGAATTGCTACTCAGACGTGTCACAAAATTTTCTGAAATAGAAAATACTTTCATACTTGCGACCAAATTATGCTTAATTGTTTTAAAAGCTTGATATAATAATTCTAAGTGTTTTGTTTTTTTATTTGTGGCTTCTAGGATTCAAAACTCTTTTTCTTAAGTTTGAGTAGATTAAGTTACTTCTTTGAGAAGAAGTCACACTGATTTTATATTAAATTACTATATACACTGGTATAAAAATGTAAATTAGTATATACAAAACCTTTCTGGGAACCATTGCAGACTGATAAGATATCAAATGCTATTGAACCGATATGATTTCAAGAATCAAAACGCATTCTATATCTGTTATATTTGGCTATATTTGCCATTTTGCATTTATACAGTGAAAACCTACTTTTTTCACTAAAAAAACGGTTTTCGAATTCAATAATTTTTGCCAAAAAAACGGTTTTTGAAATCCGACAAACCCTATTTTTTACCTAATAATGTCAATAAAACCAAATTAATATATTTAGTACATTTATTAATTTTCATTCAGGATTTCATGGACGATTACAACATCGTCTACTGTAAGGACGTCCACATCGACTTCTTCATCGACGCGATCGAGCACACTCTGCGACTGACCCGCCTCCTACGGGCAGAGCGCGGCAACGGCCTGATGGTCGGAGTCAGCGGCATGGGCAGGCAGACGCTGACCAGGCTGGCTTCGCACGTCAACGGATACAAGTGAGTCGAAAGAAATTGGTAGATTAATTTTTTAACGTCCCAAAGTTTGTTTTTGCAAAATATTCCGATTTGCTAACTTTATGTTTTCTCGACGTTTCAAGTCATTCTGAATCGAATGAGACCAAATATAGAAAAAGTAAAATCAATAAGAAGAATCTTTCAGACTTATATACATCGAAAATATACATTTATTTTTTTACAGGTGTATGCAAATTGAATTGACCCGAGGATACGATCACAGTTCCTTCCAGGAAGATTTGCGTGCCTTGTATTGGAAAGCTGGTGCTGTTGATGAACCTACGGTGTTTTTGTTTACTGATACGCAGATTGTAAAAGAAGAATTTTTAGAAGATATTAACAATATACTAAATTCAGGTAAAATAGTTATTTATAATTTGATTAATATTTTTAACTTCCCGTAGGGTAAGTTAAAGTAATCGCAAAAAAATCGAAAATGAAAATTTTTGCATATCTTCACGTTTCAGAGGTTTCTAAACATTTTGGCATACTTTAGAAAAAATTGATGTGCATGTGTGTGTATTTGGGTTCGGATACAAGTTTTCGTCGACGATTTCGACAAACACAATTCAATCGATTTGAATGATTAAAAAAATATTCGATTTCTATTGATAAGGAGCGGTTTTGGAGATACAAAAAAATGTAAAAAAATGATATTTGGCGGTTTAAAACGACCATTGGACACGTGCACGTCACATTGTTAGATATAATAGAGATTTAAAAAATGAGTACAAGTTTTGTTACAATTTTTTTGGGTGTAGTACCAAGATTTTTAATTGTTAAAGTTCACTTATGCGGTTCAACAAATTTCAAAAATATACAAAATTTCATACTTTAGATTTTAAATTTACAATTCAGTTTAAAAATGTTTATATTTCATATCCGTTATTGTAATCGTAAGAAATATATCCTCAGATGGATTCATTCGGAATCTCTTTTTAATGTAAACATTTCTAAGTGTTTTGAGGGATAAGATCGTCACTGTATATTATGAGAAAAAATTATTAGCAGAGAAAAAAAGAAAAAATATGTTTTATTTCAATCGATTTGTTCAATCGATAAGTTGTGGGAAGGGTAAGTAAAACCTTTGTAGATATTTAAGGCTTGTTAAGAAAATTGCAAAAAACATTTATTCGATCGGCACAACTGGAGATAATTAATTTACCGCAGAGGATGTTCATAGGAGTTGAGCAATAAATCCATATTTCAATCGTAAATATTTACGTAAAAAAAATTTTTCAGCAAAATCCTGAAATACGTATCAAATGATTTTATGTATAATATCTGTAAAAAAAAATTCAGACAATTTTAAAATGTCAAGGTTTGGTTGGTGTGCGGTGTGTAAAAAAATTACCTATATATATTAATTATAATTATCTCTTTGAAAATATTTAAGACAATTGTTTTTAATCATTGATTTATATTTATTGATTATTAGTTTTTTTTTGCTCGAATACTTAATTCTGGTACGGAAAATTTCAACAATTTGCCTTAAGGCACGATGCCATGCACCACTAGTTGCAACTCAAATAGCAATGTTTGTGGATTTCTGACCCAATATGTATGGTGAAAAATATAATTATGGTACATCTCGAGAAATAAAGATTTCTCCTGCGAAAGAAGTTCTATATCGCAAATAATTGTCAGTTATAAATGTCAGTTTATCGAAAATGACATTCAATTACTAGGTGAGGTTCCCAACTTATTCGAAGCCGACGAGTACGAAAAGGTGATCATAGCTTGCAGAGATGCAACGGTCAAAACTGGTGTCGATGCCACCAGAGACGCAATTTACAATTTCTTCATCCAACGTGTCAGGGCCAATTTGCATTTGGTCATTTGTATGAGTCCCGTGGGTGATGCCTTCAGGTATAAAAAATAATATTTATTACAACCATTGTTTTTTAATATTTATTTGTTTTCAGGCGGAGATGTCGTATGTTCCCATCGCTGGTGAATTGCTGTACTATAGATTGGTATATTGCATGGCCTGAAGATGCTCTTTTATCTGTTGCCCATAGGCAATTGAAATATTTAGAAGATGAGGAGTTGATCAATAAATTGTCAGAGATTTGTGTCATAATACATAAGGTAATTTTTTAAAGAAATATGTGGCGTATTACTATTTATTATAATAGAAATAATCAATATACAAAATAACCACATTTTTCAGTCTGTTGAATACAACTCAGAAAAGTTTTATGAAGAAACTAGAAGGCGGTACTATACAACACCCAGTAGTTATTTAGAATTGCTTACACTTTATGGAACTTTACTTGGTAATTAAATATTTTTTTATTATTTAGTTATTTTATAATTTATTTGTTAATAAATATATTGATTACTTCTATATTTTATTTTTATAGGCAAGCGAACTGAGAAAATTCGTTACAAACGCGATCGTATCGCGACTGGTTTAAGAAAAATCAACGAAACCAACGAAATAGTTTCCACCATGGAAGAAGAATTGCATCTTTTGGAGCCACAACTTGCAGAAAAATCTGTTCTTTTGGCAGAACTAATGAAGCAATTGGCGGTTGAACAAGCTAAAGGCGAAAAAGTGCGAGTGGTTGTGCGGAAAGACGAATCGGCAGCTCAGGTAATAATTGTAACAAATATAAGGGTTATTCTGTGACTGGTCCATTTTTTATGAAGTTCACGAATAATATTATTTTATTTCTCTCAGGAAAAAGCAGCAGAAACACAACTGATTGCCGACGACGCTCAGGCTGACCTGGATACTGCAATGCCGGCGCTCTTAGCAGCAGAAGAAGCCTTGAAATCTTTAAATAAAAATGATATCAACGAATTGAGAGTATTCGTAAAACCTCCAGAACTTGTGCAAGTTGTTATGGAAGCCGTTTGTATTCTATTAAATCAAAAGTTAGTAGATTCTCAGAAGTAAAGCTAATTTTTAACTTCCCGTAGGGTAGTTATAGTATTTGGCCAAAAATCGAAAATGAAAATTTTTGCATATCTTCACGTTTTGAAGGTTTCTGAACATTTTGACATACCTCAGAAAAAATTGATGTGTGTGTGTGTATTTTGTGTCCGCATTTTTTCGTTCACGTTTTCGGGCGCACGGAGTAACCGATTTGAATGGTTCAAAAACCAAGTTCGATATTTCATTCTTTAGCAATAAATAGAAAATTCGGCACGTTTTTTTGGTTTTTGTCAAATAACTCAAAAATTTCATATGGAACCACCATTTTTCAGTTGAATACGGTAAAATTAGATAAAATTTACTACATTTTCATAAAAGTTTTGAACAAAACGGTTGTGAATTCGATATTTCATCCTTTATCCTTTCATATATTTCATCCTTTAGCAATAAATAGAAAACTTGGGATATTTTTTGGTTTTTTGTACAATAACTCAAAAATTTCATATGAAACCACCCCTTTTCTGTTAGATAGGGTGAAACTAGATAAAATTTACTATATTTTCTTGAGAATACTGTTATACATTCCGAAATAGAAAATTCGGGTCATTTTTCTTGTTTTTTCGATTCCTATTGATAGGGAGATGTGCTGATAACTTTTTGGCAAAGGCAGGTTCAGCCATTTCAAAGACACAGAGCTAAATGCACAAAAAATGGCAGTTTTTGAGAGAACTAAGCGTCTGGTTTGAATGATTCAAAGAACTTTCCGCTTGATTTAACAAAATAATTGCTTTTGGAAAAAAAAATTGTTTCAAATTTTTTTTTCAAAAAAAAATTTTTTCTTGTGTATCAAAAATAATTCAGATTCTAATTTTAATTCTGGCTAAAGTTCTGAAGCTCACTTAAATACTTTAAACAAATAATTTTAACATTCCAATTCAGTTTATATAATTCTTTTAAATATTAGACAACGTTACAGTATTTATAATAATCTATTTGAGAACATTTAATATTCCTCGATCATTTCGTTACGGTACGGTAAGTACCAGCAATTTGTCTTAAGGCACGATGCCATACAACACTAGTTCAATATACAAATTATAAGAAATATTGGACAATTAGGAAAAACTTATTCATTTTAAAAATAATGTTATTATAAACTAATAAATTGATTTTTACCCTCAGGCCGGATTGGGCGACAGCAAAATTCATTTTAGGCGACACTCACTTCTTGGAAAGACTACAAGAATATGACAAGAATCATATTTCAGAAAAGACGTTGACAAAACTGAAGCCATACATACTGAATAAAGATTTTAAACCTGAAATTGTCATAAAAGTATCAAAGGTATAGTAACAGTTGGAATACTTAATTTACTTGTGGTACCAGATTTACTAAAAAAATCAATAGCACTTTATTTTAAAAAAAATAGTCTGGTTAAAGTCTTCTAATCTAAAAATTCTATTTATTATATGTTTTAGTTGATTTTTATTAACCATTCACAGGTCTAAATATTTCTGCTAATTATCCATTTTTTGTTATAAAATATTTATTATGCATTGTTTTTTTAAGGTGGCAAAATCTATTTGCATGTGGGTGCGTGCTATTGATCAATATGCCAAAGTTTATAAAATAGTAGAACCAAAGATGATGAAATTGAATGCTGCTGAAACTGAACTGAACCAGGTTATGGCTATTCTTAGAGAGAAGCAACAGCAACTTGCCGAAGTTGAAGCTTATATTAAAGGTAATACATTATTAAATTGTTGAACAGTTGGTTCACAATGTATGGTTCTACATATAGTTTGTCCACCATGTTTTTAATTTTAATTTTTTTTCCAGGTTTGGAAGATCAACTGGACGAGAGCCTCCGCGCCCAACAAGCTTTAGAAGCAAACATTGAACTATGTGCCAATAGGCTATCCCGTGCCGGTAGATTGACCTCCGCCTTGGCTGATGAAGAAGTACGTTGGGCTCAAAGTGTTGAAATTTTAGGCCGTGAAATTTGGGCCTTGCCTGGAAATATTTTAGTAGCTTCAGCATGTGTGGCATATTTGGGCGCATTCAGTTCTGCTTATCGGGACAACATGGTTAAAATCTGGTCGGACAAAACCAGAGCTCTGAATGTACCATCTTCACCAGAATTTGAGTAAGATGACGACATTTTATAAAGCTCAACTTGTTATAAGAATTTGTGATATTTAAAAAATTATTTTCAGTCTTATAGAAGTGTTGGGAGATCCATACGATATCAGAATGTGGAACATGTATGGTTTACCTAGAGATCTTATGTCTACTGAGAATGCAATAATGTTGACTTCTGCAAGTCGTTGGCCTTTGTTAATTGATCCACAAGAACAGGTAAATATAATAACAATCACGATTGTACAACGATTATGACTACCTTTTTTGCTACTTGCAAGGCTAATAGATGGATTCGTAATATGGAGAAGGCAAATAATTTAAAAGTGATCAAGTTAACTGATCCTAATCTTTTGAGAATTATGGAAGCAGCTATTCGAACTGGCGCTCCTGTATTGATTGAAGAAATTGGGGAATTTTTGGATCCGACACTCAGTCCTATATTAAATAGACAAATATTTGTACAGGTAATTAATATTATATTTTATTTAAAAAATCTATTATTTAAAATTCTTGGTTTCTACTTAGAAACCCGTTGAAGACCTTGGATATTTCTATTATATTTCATACGACATAAATGTTATTTTTAGAGTGGCAGAGTTCTGATAAGACTTGGTGATAGTGATGTCGACTACGATAGAAAATTCAAATTATATATGACTACCAAGTTGTCCAATCCTCACTATTTACCAGAAGTTTGCATTGTGGTAAGTACTATTAGACATTGATTTTATTTCATTATGATCAACTTCTACACATGTATCATTTATCCTATCAGGTGACTTTGATAAACTTTAATGTGACTCCTACTGGATTAGAAGATCAATTATTGGCAGATGTGGTGCGTTTGGAACGTCCTGATTTGGAACAACAAAGATCAGAATTGATCATTCGAATAAATGCTGACAAACAACAATTGCAAAATCTGGAAGATCGAGTGTTGACATTGTTGTTTACATCAGGAGGTTGTCTTTTGGATGATGAAGCGCTGGTGGAGACTTTGAATGAGAGCAAGGTAATAATTATAATTTCTAAATAAAGTCTTCAATAGTAAGATTATTGGAGAATATATTATATAAGTTTAATGGTGACCTTTTGGTTTACTCATTTTTGTTATTTCAAGGAAACTTCTGCTATAATTGCGGCAAGATTGATAGAAACCGAAGCTACTGAAATAAAAATTTCTACAGCCCGAGAAAAATATCGTCCTTTGGCTGCACGTGGTTCTATTTTATACTTTGTGGTTGCACAACTGGGTGATGTTGACCCTATGTACCAGTTTTCTTTAAAATATTTTAATCAGGTCAGTGGTAAAGATCTTTGGTCATTATTGACTATGCTAACTTGAGGCAGGCTTTTATTTGAAATACATTTTAAATCGATTCAGAAAAATTTAGTATGGATTTAAATAGCTAAAGATTTATTTTTGTTTTTAGATATTTAATAATGTCATAGAAATTACTCCGAAAGTTGATGATTTGGAGCAAAGATTACAAACTCTTATGGATGCAGAAATTTTGGCAATGTACATCAATGTATCCAGAGGACTATTTGAAAGACATAAGGTATTTAAACGTTTTTGTCAATCTATACTCAACAAATTCAATCATTGTCCTTAAATCCTTAGATCATGTTCAGCTTCTTACTAACCGTGGCAGTACAAAGACAACTTGGTTTTGTAAAATCGGAATGGTACGACTTTTTGTTACGTGGCAGTGTTGGTACATCAGCAGTTCCTTCAAAAAAACCGGAAGTTCCAGCTTTGACCGATGCCATCTGGTTGAATGCTCATCATATAGAACTAACGTTCCCATTCTTTGCAAACGTTGTCAGAGATGTATTGAACAATATTGAGATCGAACTTGGAGACTTTTATCATGTAAATAATAGCAAAGCAGTATAATTGTAGTTCTTATGCTAATAACATTTTTAATTAAATTTTTACTATAGGTCATAAGCATACCCGGAGGAACTGGAAAAGCAAGTTACACGAACTGGACTGATATTCTGGATAATTTCCAAAAATTAATGTTGGTACGAGCTCTTCAAGAAGAAAAATTAGTTTTTGCAATAACTTCTTATGTCAGAGTTACTCTTGGTGCTGTTTTTACAGAAAGTCCTACTGTATCTTTGCAAAGTTTGTAAGTGGATATAATGGAATGTGTGAATTAGGGCTATTATTTTTTACTACTGTTAACAATTGTTTTTTATTGCTGTTACTACTGTTATTAACTTAATGATTGTTTCATATCTAGGTATTCCGACATGAACAGTGTCACTCCTTTGGTTTTTGTCCTGAGTGCTGGATCTGATCCGATGGCCCAATTGCAAAGATTTGCTGTTGAACTCAATATGAAAGACAGTCTTGAAAGTATATCTTTAGGTCAAGGACAAGGACCTGTTGCTGAAGCCTTGTTGGATAGAGGCAGAGTCGAAGGATTGTGGATTTTTTTGCAGGTAAAATGAATACTTACAAAGGATACTTCAAACACAATTTATTAATATGAATCAAGAATATTGTTATTCAGTAACTATATTCAGCATCCATCTTCTCCTTTCAGAATTGCCATTTAGCGACATCGTGGATGCCAGCTTTAGAAAAAATTGTGCGAGATTTAGCTCTGGGTGTGGGTCCACCGGTGCACCCTAATTTCCGACTTTATTTGAGCTCAATGCCGGCAAAGACTTTTCCTGTGAGCGTTTTGCAGAATTCTGTAAAAGTCACCAATGAGCCCCCGAAAGGAGTCCGAGCCAATGTGAAGCGAGCTTTGACAGAAATGACTGAGGAATATTTTGAAGAAAATCGTAAGTAGAATGATAGAATAATATTATATACAAGAAACAGAAATGTTAGAAACTTGCTTGGAATTTTAGCTTTGGAACAAAAGTGGCGATCCATGGTTTTTGGATTAGTACTCTTCCATGCAATAATATTGGAAAGAAGGAAGTTCGGGCCTTTGGGTTGGAATATTACATACGAATTCAACGACAGTGATAGAGAATGTGCCTTGACGACTCTTCAAATGTTTTGCTCCCAGGCTGAACCTGGAGTTGTGCCCTGGGACGCTTTGGAGTACATAACAGGAGAGATTACTTATGGAGGTGACAAACAACAAACCTATCCAAAAATTGCATCAAATTTTTACATCAATCTTTCTTTTTTAGGTCGCGTGACAGATGCTTGGGATCAACGTTGTCTGAAAGTAATACTAAAACAATTCTTTTCACCTCCGACGATTGTGCCAAAATATAAATATTCGGAATCCGGAATATATTACTGTCCTCAGTACACAAAACTGGAAGAATTTAGAGAGTTTGCCAATCAGTTGCCTTATGTTGAGCCTCCGGAAGTTTTTGGCATGCACGAAAATGCCAACATAGCATACCAGGTAACAAAACAACTTAAGGGAAAACTAATTTAATAATATTTATATTTTTTTTAAACTTTTATCTTTTTTTAATAGATCAAAGAAACACAAGCAATGCTGATGACACTACTGGAAGGACAACCTATTAAAGCAGGAGCTGGTGCAGGAGCGACAGACGATTTTGTCTATAGTAAGGCCCAGGAAGTTATGGATAGAATATTGCCAAAAGTTGGAGAAGCACGTCCGCACTTTAGTTTATATGTGGTAAATTAAATAAGATCATTTTTATATAATTGTGCATACGTTTTCCTAAAACCTGAGAATATCGATATTTATGTTCATGATCAAGTTCTACCCAAAAAATATCATATTTATATATATATTTCTATTAAAATTTGGTGTTTTATATTCCTAGCGTGATAAAAAAGGCAGAGTTCCATCGTTGACCACTGTGTTGATGCAAGAAGTCGACAGATTTAATAAACTTTTGAATCTAATTCATTCAAGTTTGAGTAATCTTCAGAAGGCAATTAAGGTTTGTTTATACATTTATAATGTTACTAGCAAACCCGACGAACTCCGTTTCGCCACCAAATGATTTCGTGAGATGAAGAAATTTTTTGTTTGTTTTATATTTGAAAAGGAAAAATTTGATTTTATTACACAACGGTAATGAATTTATTTCGATTACAAAAATGAAGTGTTTTTTAGTTGAACTTCTCTAATTGTAAGTAAATATAAGTGAATCCGCAAATTATCCGTTTCATTGAAGTGCTCTTTGGTAAACCACATTTTTTGTTTTTTGGTCTGTCGTTAACACAAACAAAGCGGATAGTTTCCCAACTCGTGAACAGGCAACGTATAACTGCCCATGTAAAAAACAATAATTTTCTAAATTATCTATTTGAAATTTATCCCGCAAACACTAAGCGATTGGCCTTGCGATTTGTTATTTCGAACGCAAGGTGAACTGGAAATTGCAATCGTTTGAAGTCAAACGGAAGACCAGTCGGAATCATTGGTATGTCACCAAATCTCCAGCAATTTTTGGTTGAATGATGAAATTCAGTGCGTGTACATCTGATAATTCTCACTTATGTCATTACTCGAATTTTTAATTAAGGTGCATGAAGTTCCAGCAATTTGCATTAAGGCACGATGCCATGCACTATTTTTTTAGCTATAAACCTTGCGGAGCCCGAGACCTTTCCAACGAATGCAAAATTGTCGAAATCGGTTGTGCGTTCTGGAGTTATATCGTCAGGAAGGAAATCCTGACTTATTTTAATATATGTAGATATTTCCAGATTCATATAATAATTATATTTTAGGGTTTTGTGGTCATGTCAGAAGTTCTGAAGGACTTTATGCTGCATTTATTCAACAACTTGATTCCACAACTCTGGATGGCAAAATCTTATCCTCCTTAAAAACTCTTGGAAGCTATGTGCGTGATTTGGAATTGCGACTGGATATGATGAGGTATAATTTCATATTTGCATTGCTGTTGTAGTATATATATTTTTTTTATTTTAGTATTGGTTTTCAGTGGTGCCCCAAACAGTTTTTGGCTATCAGGTTTCTTTTTCCCGCAAGGTTTTATGACAGGTGCTTTACAAACTCATGCCCGAAAACACAGTTTGCCAAATCGACAAACTAATATTCGATTTCAAAGTTATGCCAAATATTTGTGGAACAAGAAAATGTTTATATAGCACACAAACACGGAGAAGGAGATGTAAGCTCA
>NW_020536999.1:15442859-15476494 GCF_003426905.1 Ctenocephalides felis
CAACACAATTGCTGCCTCTAGACATGTAGGACCTATTAAACAAGAGTAGATGAGTGGATGCGTGCCTTAGATCTATTTTCAAGAACCTTAGACGAGTGGTACACATGCCAACAAAGTTGGCTTTACCTGGAGGCCATATTTTCGGCCCCTGATATTCAAAGACAATTACCGAAGGAAGCCAAGTTGTTCATTATAGTTGACAAATCGTGGAAGGAAATTATGAGAAGAACTCAGAAGGTTTAATAAAATATAATATGGGTAAACGATGAAATATATAAATAATGACCGTCTGATTTTAGACACCTTTGGCAATGCCAGCGATGACCAGTCCAGGTGTATTGGAAACTTTTAAGAAAAATAATCAATTGCTAGATATCATTACCAGATGTTTAGAAGCATACTTAGAGGTAATTGTAAAATTTTTGAAAGTTTTCAAAAAAATTTTTAATTGTTCTTTTTTTATTTTTCAGGTGAAACGTGTTGCATTCCCGAGGTTCTACTTTTTATCCAATGACGAATTATTGGAAATTCTCGCTCAAACCAAGAATCCTCACGCTGTTCAACCACATTTGCGTAAATGCTTTGATGCAATTGCAAAATTGGAGTTTGGTTCGAAAGCTGCAGAAGAAGGAGAAGATCCTGCAGCAGCAGCTCAAGTTCTGACCACTGATATCATTGCTATGATATCACCAGAAGAAGAACGAGTACCACTTGGAAAGGTAAACATAAGGAAAAAAACAGCATTATGCAATTCGCAAGTATAAAAAGTAACAATGACCAGATGTTGATTTGGACTTTGATATTTGTTTGGAGCTTCTAAAAATTTGTAACTTTATGCGTATTTCAATTGATATACTGTGATGATGATACAGGGACTGAAAGCTAGAGGAAGTGTGGAGGATTGGCTTGGTAAGGTGGAAGAATTTATGTTTGCCAGTTTGAAACGCAGAATGAAGGCAGCCTATATAGATTATGATGCCAGGGAACGAATGGAGTGGCTAACAATGCATCCGAATCAGGTGAAAATAATTAATTTTTGCTTCAATTATCAATTCCTATCATTCACTTTGTGCATTCACAATTTGATCATTTTTCTGCATATGTAATAAATAAGAGTTTCTCTCATCTTGTGCAGATTGTATTGATAGTATCCCAAACTATGTGGGCTAGACACGTCCACAGAGTTTTAGAATCTACTGGAGATAGAGTCAAATTAATGCAGTTATTTGAGCAAACAAATATCGATCAATTAACATCTATGGCAGCACTTGCTAGAACAGACATTTCCAAGTTATTGAGAAAAATTCTGTGTGCACTCATCACCATTGATGTACATGCCAGAGATAATATATCAAACATGGTGAAGCATAGAGTGGCATCAGCGTAAGTATTATTGGATCAAATTATTCTTATGCTCTTTATGCTCAATATGCTGGATGTAAATTTTTATTTTCTAGAAACGATTTCGAATGGCTCAAAATGATGCGTTACTACTGGTTGACTCAAACGGAGACCATTGAAGCCAGAATGTCCAGTGCTTGTCTTCCATACAGTTATGAATATTTGGGTGCAGGTGGTGTACTCGTTATAACACCTTTGACTGATCGCTGTTATTTATGTTTAATGGGAGCCCTACAGATGGATTTAGGAGGAGCACCTGCTGGACCAGCTGGTACTGGAAAAACGGAGACTACTAAAGATTTGGCTAAAGCTTTGGCTGTTCAGTGCGTTGTTTTTTCAACTGTTCTGAGGGTAAACATAATACATAAAATTATAAAGGTTGGATATTAAATACTATAGTCTATTTACCAAGTTCTATATATATTTTTTAGGCTTGGATTACAAAATGATGGGTCGTTTCTTCAGTGGTCTAGCACAGTCAGGAGCATGGTGCTGTTTTGATGAATTCAATCGAATTGATATAGAAGTATTGTCTGTAATTGCTCAACAACTTGTCACCATAAGAAATGCCAAGGTAGCTGGTGTGACCAGATTTATGTTTGAAGGAAGGGAGATCAAGTTGGTTAGATCTTGTGCTGCTTTCATCACCATGAATCCAGGATATGCAGGAAGAACAGAGTTGCCGGATAATTTAAAAGTAAATATTAGTGATTTACATATAACAATAATTCCACGATATGTTGATTAAACAATGATCTATTTTTAATTTAGGCTTTATTCCGTCCAATGGCTATGATGGTTCCTGACTACGCCTTGATTGCAGAAGTTATATTGTATTCTGAAGGATTTGAAGCCTCGAAACCTCTAGCACAAAAAATGGTGCAAATGTACAAATTGTGCAGTGAGCAACTTTCTATACAAGATCATTATGATTTTGGTATGAGAGCAGTCAAGAGTGTGTTGGTAAGTTTTTTGATAGAGATTCGAATTGGGCTTTGTGCAATTTGACTACTGAATACAATTATTTCTAAATACTCATGTAATAGTATTGAACACTACTTTTTTTTCTTAAATATTAATTTCTCTGAATAGGTAATGGCAGGTGCATTAAAGAGAGCAAATCCAGATCAGAGAGAAGATGTCACCTTAATTTGTGCTCTGAGAGATACCAATTTACCAAAATTCTTGGCTGATGATGCAGAATTGTTCAAAGGAATTTTGAGCGATCTGTTCCCTGGTTTAGAATTGCCGGTGCAGGAACACGGAAGTCTTTTCAAGGCAATAGGTAATAAAATTGAAGTTAAAGTCTATTATTTCACTAAACATATTTTTCTATCTTATCAATAACTATTTGAATTTAAATTTTAGTCGAAGTGTTGACTGAAAATGGTTTCCAACCAGAAGAATGTATCATTCTGAAAAAATCCAATTGCATGAAACTATGGTAGTACGTTGGGGTGTTATGCTTGTTGGACCTACAGGTAAATTCACAGAAAAAAGAGTAATAGTGAAAAACATAATGTCTATCTTAAATTCTACAGCACTGATTATGAGAACTACTTTTTGATGAAAATAAAACTTTTAATTTTTTCTGCTGCAGATTGAGTATTTTTTATTTATTAATATTAGGTGGTGGCAAAACGACAGTTCTGCATGCTTTGGGAAATGCTCTTACAAGATTATATGATTGGGAAGAACCAGATCCATATTACAGACCTGTTAATAAATTTACGATGAATCCAAAAGCTATACACATCTCAGAGTTGTATGGTGAAGTCAATTCTATGACTCTGGAGTGGAAAGATGGGCTCATGGGTAAGTAGGCTCAACAATAAATTAAATTATAAATTTAGTCTGTACCAATACATTAATCAATTACATGGATATAAGATATTTATTTAGCTATGTTGGATAGGAATTGCTGTCCGACAAGCTTGTTCCAGCACTGAAGAAGCTCATCAATGGATCATTAACGATGGTCCAGTAGATGCAGTATGGATTGAAAATCTGAACACCGTTTTGGACGATAATAAAATGTTGTGTTTGGCAAACTCTGAAAGAATAAAATTAACGCCTTGGGTCCACATGGTGTTTGAAGTTATGGATTTGTCTCAGGTAAACCAGATATTACTTCAAGTGATGCAATATTTTGATATAAACAATTTTATGTAGGCATCTCCAGCTACAGTCTCGAGATGTGGAATGGTTTATATAGATCCTGAAAATCTTGGATGGCTACCTTATGTTAAGTCTTGGTCACAAAGATTGCCATCAAACGCTCTTCTGCCTGAGCATATGAAATTTTTGATGGGGCTCTTCACAAAGTTCTTGCCTCCGATAATGCAGTATGTGAGAAAACATGGCGCGTATTCAATTCATCAGGTTAAAACAAATTTTGCTGTATTAAATTTTATACAGATAGTTTTAATAAGTCTTATTTTTTCAGGTTGATATCAGCAAAATCACAATGTTATGTTCTCTCATCGAGACTTTGCTAAAGCAAGCAGGACCTGGTCAAGGTCTGGGAGTAGCTGCTGGAGACAAATCTAAGGCTAGGACTTATGTCTGCCAAATTTTTATTTGGGCAGCTTTGTGGTCAGTTGGTGGTAATCTGCTACAAGATTCACGAGAAAAGCTGCAAGACCTTGTGAAGGAAACATTCCAAGCTGTACCGGAAGCATAGTTAGTTCTATAATAATGAAAAACTAATTGATTTTTGTTTTACTTATTGCCTTTTTAGTCTACCTCCTGATGTTGATCTTTGGACAGTTTTCATGGATCCCAAAATCCGCAAATTATGCGACTGGGATTTAATAGTAGACGAGTTTGAGTATAATGCTGAGGTAAAGTTTTTCGAAATGCTTGTGCCCACAATAGATACTGCCAGATTTGGACATGTTGCTGCACTTTTGTTAGAAGCCAGAAGGCCCGTAATGTTTACTGGGGATACTGGAGTAGGGAAATCAGTTATTGCTCGAGAGGTAAATACAAAAACAGATTAGTAGTCAAGCCAAAATTTAGCTACCACTTTTCTTGTAACTTTGACTTAGGTTTTTATTATTATTTAATTTTTATTATTTTTAGGTTTTAAACAAATTGAATGAAGAATCTAATGCCATACCAGCTATATTGAATTTCTCAGCTCAGACGAGCAGTTTTCGTACCCAAGAAATGTTGGAACTCAGGATGGAGAAAAGAAGAAGGACGCAAATTGGAGCACCCATTGGAAAATATGTTATAATTTTTGTGGACGATGTAAACATGCCTAAGTTGGAAATATACGGTGCTCAACCACCCATAGAATTACTCAGGTTTGATAATTTATAATATATATATATATATATATATATATATATATATAGAATATTGAATATATATATAATATAGAATAGTTTGGACCCAGAAAGTTAGATTTTTGAAATAAGTAAATTATATGGAAGCACTCTTTCACCTAACTGGCTTCAATTTTCTTAGGCAAATTCTGGACTTTGGCGGTTTGTACGATCGTGAAAAAATGTTTTGGAAAGATATCGTTGATGTGGTGATATCTTGCGCATGTGCTCCTCCTGGTGGTGGAAGAAATCCATTGACTCCTCGATTTGTCCGACATTTTAGTATGCTGCTGATTCCTCCTCCTCAAGAAATTTCCCTAAAAGTCATTTTTTACGTGAGTGATGAAATTATATAAAAATAATTATTAAAAGCAATTTTGGTTTGACAAAAACTATTAAATTATAAATATTGATTTTATCATGTTTTTTTTTTCTTCTAGTCCATTCTGAAAGGATTCTTCGCAGACTTCACAGTACCCATAAGAGAATTAGCAGAGCCTCTGGTTGCAGCTGCAGTCGTCATATACGAACGCATAGCAGAAGAATTGTTGCCTACCCCTGCAAAATCTCATTATGTATTCAATTTGAGAGATTTATCGAAATGCGTTCAGGGAATTTTACAAGCCAATAGCGATACTATACGAGATCAGCCTCAGATGAATCGATTGTTCTACCATGAATGTTTAAGGGTAATTATAAGAAATAATAAGAAGTTAAAGAAGTAACAGTCTATTATTGAGCTCTTATATATTTTATATTTATTTCAGGTTTTCCATGACCGTCTAATAAATGATGAAGATAAAACTTATTTCCATAGTTTGATGCGCGAAGTTTGTACTCGGTTTTTGGATACTCCAGTTTTGAAACCTGGAGAACTTTTGCTTTATGGAGACTTTATGTATCCTGGCAAGGCTAGAGAGGAGAGGATTTATGAAGAAATTACGAATCTGGATAAATTGCGGAATATATTGACAGTACGTACTTATAAAATAGTTTTTGTAACTTTTCAACCACTTAAGTAAAAATTTGGTAAGGTTTCTAACTTTTGAGAGTGATGAAAACTGCTGATGCTTTTTTACTAGGGTTTATATAAAAACCGACATTTCACAAAACCGGTTTTCGAATTTCAATTTTACAAAAAAAAAACGGTTTTAGCCGGTTTTCAAATTTTATATAGAAAATAATTTTTTGCTCGAATATTCTGTAATTGTAATGTTATTTAGAGCAGTATTTCACTGAATTTATTTATTGTTCAATTTTATGACAGTAAGCAAAATTATTTTAATTTTAATTAGTAGAACTAAAAAATAATAGTTTATCTTGATTAAATAACTTTGAAAATAATTATTCGTTATTCATGCATCATTTTCAATAAAAGAATGAAAATATTTTTATGATAGTGAAAGGAAAGTTTTCGAATAAATAAAATATTACATTTTTAAATAAAAAACATTCTTTAAATTAATATTAGATACATGTTGATACATACTTGTTAATATAAATTTTGAGTTTAAAAACAATTAAGCTAAACTCGGGTATTGTCTGTTCGAAGCAATTTTAATTAATTAATTCTGAACATTTTACCTGTTTTTTTGTTTATAAAAATATGATTTAAAAAAACTGAGAACATCTATCGAATTGCTACTCAGACGTGTCACAAAATTTTCTGAAATAGAAAATACTTTCATACTTGCGACCAAATTATGCTTAATTGTTTTAAAAGCTTGATATAATAATTCTAAGTGTTTTGTTTTTTTATTTGTGGCTTCTAGGATTCAAAACTCTTTTTCTTAAGTTTGAGTAGATTAAGTTACTTCTTTGAGAAGAAGTCACACTGATTTTATATTAAATTACTATATACACTGGTATAAAAATGTAAATTAGTATATACAAAACCTTTCTGGGAACCATTGCAGACTGATAAGATATCAAATGCTATTGAACCGATATGATTTCAAGAATCAAAACGCATTCTATATCTGTTATATTTGGCTATATTTGCCATTTTGCATTTATACAGTGAAAACCTACTTTTTTCACTAAAAAAACGGTTTTCGAATTCAATAATTTTTGCCAAAAAAACGGTTTTTGAAATCCGACAAACCCTATTTTTTACCTAATAATGTCAATAAAACCAAATTAATATATTTAGTACATTTATTAATTTTCATTCAGGATTTCATGGACGATTACAACATCGTCTACTGTAAGGACGTCCACATCGACTTCTTCATCGACGCGATCGAGCACACTCTGCGACTGACCCGCCTCCTACGGGCAGAGCGCGGCAACGGCCTGATGGTCGGAGTCAGCGGCATGGGCAGGCAGACGCTGACCAGGCTGGCTTCGCACGTCAACGGATACAAGTGAGTCGAAAGAAATTGGTAGATTAATTTTTTAACGTCCCAAAGTTTGTTTTTGCAAAATATTCCGATTTGCTAACTTTATGTTTTCTCGACGTTTCAAGTCATTCTGAATCGAATGAGACCAAATATAGAAAAAGTAAAATCAATAAGAAGAATCTTTCAGACTTATATACATCGAAAATATACATTTATTTTTTTACAGGTGTATGCAAATTGAATTGACCCGAGGATACGATCACAGTTCCTTCCAGGAAGATTTGCGTGCCTTGTATTGGAAAGCTGGTGCTGTTGATGAACCTACGGTGTTTTTGTTTACTGATACGCAGATTGTAAAAGAAGAATTTTTAGAAGATATTAACAATATACTAAATTCAGGTAAAATAGTTATTTATAATTTGATTAATATTTTTAACTTCCCGTAGGGTAAGTTAAAGTAATCGCAAAAAAATCGAAAATGAAAATTTTTGCATATCTTCACGTTTCAGAGGTTTCTAAACATTTTGGCATACTTTAGAAAAAATTGATGTGCATGTGTGTGTATTTGGGTTCGGATACAAGTTTTCGTCGACGATTTCGACAAACACAATTCAATCGATTTGAATGATTAAAAAAATATTCGATTTCTATTGATAAGGAGCGGTTTTGGAGATACAAAAAAATGTAAAAAAATGATATTTGGCGGTTTAAAACGACCATTGGACACGTGCACGTCACATTGTTAGATATAATAGAGATTTAAAAAAATGAGTACAAGTTTTGTTACAATTTTTTTGGGTGTAGTACCAAGATTTTTAATTGTTAAAGTTCACTTATGCGGTTCAACAAATTTCAAAAATATACAAAATTTCATACTTTAGATTTTAAATTTACAATTCAGTTTAAAAATGTTTATATTTCATATCCGTTATTGTAATCGTAAGAAATATATCCTCAGATGGATTCATTCGGAATCTCTTTTTAATGTAAACATTTCTAAGTGTTTTGAGGGATAAGATCGTCACTGTATATTATGAGAAAAAATTATTAGCAGAGAAAAAAAGAAAAAATATGTTTTATTTCAATCGATTTGTTCAATCGATAAGTTGTGGGAAGGGTAAGTAAAACCTTTGTAGATATTTAAGGCTTGTTAAGAAAATTGCAAAAAACATTTATTCGATCGGCACAACTGGAGATAATTAATTTACCGCAGAGGATGTTCATAGGAGTTGAGCAATAAATCCATATTTCAATCGTAAATATTTACGTAAAAAAAATTTTTTCAGCAAAATCCTGAAATACGTATCAAATGATTTTATGTATAATATCTGTAAAAAAAATTCAGACAATTTTAAAATGTCAAGGTTTGGTTGGTGTGCGGTGTGTAAAAAAATTACCTATATATATTAATTATAATTATCTCTTTGAAAATATTTAAGACAATTGTTTTTAATCATTGATTTATATTTATTGATTATTAGTTTTTTTTTGCTCGAATACTTAATTCTGGTACGGAAAATTTCAACAATTTGCCTTAAGGCACGATGCCATGCACCACTAGTTGCAACTCAAATAGCAATGTTTGTGGATTTCTGACCCAATATGTATGGTGAAAAATATAATTATGGTACATCTCGAGAAATAAAGATTTCTCCTGCGAAAGAAGTTCTATATCGCAAATAATTGTCAGTTATAAATGTCAGTTTATCGAAAATGACATTCAATTACTAGGTGAGGTTCCCAACTTATTCGAAGCCGACGAGTACGAAAAGGTGATCATAGCTTGCAGAGATGCAACGGTCAAAACTGGTGTCGATGCCACCAGAGACGCAATTTACAATTTCTTCATCCAACGTGTCAGGGCCAATTTGCATTTGGTCATTTGTATGAGTCCCGTGGGTGATGCCTTCAGGTATAAAAAATAATATTTATTACAACCATTGTTTTTTAATATTTATTTGTTTTCAGGCGGAGATGTCGTATGTTCCCATCGCTGGTGAATTGCTGTACTATAGATTGGTATATTGCATGGCCTGAAGATGCTCTTTTATCTGTTGCCCATAGGCAATTGAAATATTTAGAAGATGAGGAGTTGATCAATAAATTGTCAGAGATTTGTGTCATAATACATAAGGTAATTTTTTAAAGAAATATGTGGCGTATTACTATTTATTATAATAGAAATAATCAATATACAAAATAACCACATTTTTCAGTCTGTTGAATACAACTCAGAAAAGTTTTATGAAGAAACTAGAAGGCGGTACTATACAACACCCAGTAGTTATTTAGAATTGCTTACACTTTATGGAACTTTACTTGGTAATTAAATATTTTTTTATTATTTAGTTATTTTATAATTTATTTGTTAATAAATATATTGATTACTTCTATATTTTATTTTTATAGGCAAGCGAACTGAGAAAATTCGTTACAAACGCGATCGTATCGCGACTGGTTTAAGAAAAATCAACGAAACCAACGAAATAGTTTCCACCATGGAAGAAGAATTGCATCTTTTGGAGCCACAACTTGCAGAAAAATCTGTTCTTTTGGCAGAACTAATGAAGCAATTGGCGGTTGAACAAGCTAAAGGCGAAAAAGTGCGAGTGGTTGTGCGGAAAGACGAATCGGCAGCTCAGGTAATAATTGTAACAAATATAAGGGTTATTCTGTGACTGGTCCATTTTTTATGAAGTTCACGAATAATATTATTTTATTTCTCTCAGGAAAAAGCAGCAGAAACACAACTGATTGCCGACGACGCTCAGGCTGACCTGGATACTGCAATGCCGGCGCTCTTAGCAGCAGAAGAAGCCTTGAAATCTTTAAATAAAAATGATATCAACGAATTGAGAGTATTCGTAAAACCTCCAGAACTTGTGCAAGTTGTTATGGAAGCCGTTTGTATTCTATTAAATCAAAAGTTAGTAGATTCTCAGAAGTAAAGCTAATTTTTAACTTCCCGTAGGGTAGTTATAGTATTTGGCCAAAAATCGAAAATGAAAATTTTTGCATATCTTCACGTTTTGAAGGTTTCTGAACATTTTGACATACCTCAGAAAAAATTGATGTGTGTGTGTGTATTTTGTGTCCGCATTTTTTCGTTCACGTTTTCGGGCGCACGGAGTAACCGATTTGAATGGTTCAAAAACCAAGTTCGATATTTCATTCTTTAGCAATAAATAGAAAATTCGGCACGTTTTTTTGGTTTTTGTCAAATAACTCAAAAATTTCATATGGAACCACCATTTTTCAGTTGAATACGGTAAAATTAGATAAAATTTACTACATTTTCATAAAAGTTTTGAACAAAACGGTTGTGAATTCGATATTTCATCCTTTATCCTTTCATATATTTCATCCTTTAGCAATAAATAGAAAACTTGGGATATTTTTTGGTTTTTTGTACAATAACTCAAAAATTTCATATGAAACCACCCCTTTTCTGTTAGATAGGGTGAAACTAGATAAAATTTACTATATTTTCTTGAGAATACTGTTATACATTCCGAAATAGAAAATTCGGGTCATTTTTCTTGTTTTTTCGATTCCTATTGATAGGGAGATGTGCTGATAACTTTTTGGCAAAGGCAGGTTCAGCCATTTCAAAGACACAGAGCTAAATGCACAAAAAATGGCAGTTTTTGAGAGAACTAAGCGTCTGGTTTGAATGATTCAAAGAACTTTCCGCTTGATTTAACAAAATAATTGCTTTTGGAAAAAAAAATTGTTTCAAATTTTTTTTTCAAAAAAAAATTTTTTCTTGTGTATCAAAAATAATTCAGATTCTAATTTTAATTCTGGCTAAAGTTCTGAAGCTCACTTAAATACTTTAAACAAATAATTTTAACATTCCAATTCAGTTTATATAATTCTTTTAAATATTAGACAACGTTACAGTATTTATAATAATCTATTTGAGAACATTTAATATTCCTCGATCATTTCGTTACGGTACGGTAAGTACCAGCAATTTGTCTTAAGGCACGATGCCATACAACACTAGTTCAATATACAAATTATAAGAAATATTGGACAATTAGGAAAAACTTATTCATTTTAAAAATAATGTTATTATAAACTAATAAATTGATTTTTACCCTCAGGCCGGATTGGGCGACAGCAAAATTCATTTTAGGCGACACTCACTTCTTGGAAAGACTACAAGAATATGACAAGAATCATATTTCAGAAAAGACGTTGACAAAACTGAAGCCATACATACTGAATAAAGATTTTAAACCTGAAATTGTCATAAAAGTATCAAAGGTATAGTAACAGTTGGAATACTTAATTTACTTGTGGTACCAGATTTACTAAAAAAATCAATAGCACTTTATTTTAAAAAAAATAGTCTGGTTAAAGTCTTCTAATCTAAAAATTCTATTTATTATATGTTTTAGTTGATTTTTATTAACCATTCACAGGTCTAAATATTTCTGCTAATTATCCATTTTTTGTTATAAAATATTTATTATGCATTGTTTTTTTAAGGTGGCAAAATCTATTTGCATGTGGGTGCGTGCTATTGATCAATATGCCAAAGTTTATAAAATAGTAGAACCAAAGATGATGAAATTGAATGCTGCTGAAACTGAACTGAACCAGGTTATGGCTATTCTTAGAGAGAAGCAACAGCAACTTGCCGAAGTTGAAGCTTATATTAAAGGTAATACATTATTAAATTGTTGAACAGTTGGTTCACAATGTATGGTTCTACATATAGTTTGTCCACCATGTTTTTAATTTTAATTTTTTTTCCAGGTTTGGAAGATCAACTGGACGAGAGCCTCCGCGCCCAACAAGCTTTAGAAGCAAACATTGAACTATGTGCCAATAGGCTATCCCGTGCCGGTAGATTGACCTCCGCCTTGGCTGATGAAGAAGTACGTTGGGCTCAAAGTGTTGAAATTTTAGGCCGTGAAATTTGGGCCTTGCCTGGAAATATTTTAGTAGCTTCAGCATGTGTGGCATATTTGGGCGCATTCAGTTCTGCTTATCGGGACAACATGGTTAAAATCTGGTCGGACAAAACCAGAGCTCTGAATGTACCATCTTCACCAGAATTTGAGTAAGATGACGACATTTTATTAAGCTCAAAATGTTTTAACGATTTGTGAAATTTAAAAAATATTTTTTTAGTCTTATAGAAGTGTTGGGAGATCCATACGATATTAGAATGTGGAACATGTATGGTTTACCAAGAGATCTTATGTCTACTGAGAATGCAATAATGTTGACTTCTGCAAGTCGTTGGCCTTTGTTGATTGATCCACAAGAACAGGTAAATATAATAACGATCTGAAGTTACCATCTTATACAAAGTTTGTGACTTTCTTTTTTTTGCCCCTTTTAAGGCTAATAGATGGATACGTAATATGGAGAAAGCAAATAATTTAAAAGTGATCAAGTTAACTGATCCTAATCTTTTGAGAATTATGGAAGCAGCCATACGAACAGGCGCTCCTGTGCTGATTGAAGAAATTGGAGAATTTTTGGATCCGACACTCAGTCCTATATTAAATAGACAGATATTTGTACAGGTAATTAATATCATATTTTATAAAAAAAACGATTATTCAAAATTCTTGGTTTCTACTTAGAAACCCATTGAAGATCTTGAGTATTTTTATTATATATATATATATGTTATTTTTAGAGTGGTAGAGTTCTAATAAGACTTGGTGATAGTGATGTCGACTATGATAGAAAATTCAAATTATATATGACTACCAAGTTGTCCAATCCTCACTATTTGCCAGAAGTTTGCATTGTGGTAAGTACCATTAGACATTAATTTTATTTTATTATGATCAACTTCTACACATGTATCATTTATCCTATTAGGTGACTTTGATAAACTTCAATGTGACTCCTACTGGATTGGAAGATCAATTATTGGCAGACGTGGTGCGTTTGGAACGTCCTGATCTGGAACAACAAAGATCAGAATTGATCATTCGAATAAATGCTGACAAACAACAATTGCAAAACCTGGAAGATCGAGTGTTGACATTGTTGTTTACATCAGGAGGTTGTCTTTTGGATGATGAAGCGCTTGTGGAAACATTGAATGAGAGCAAGGTAATAATTATAATTTCTAAATAAAGTCTTCAATATAAAGATTTTTATAAAGAGATTATATTATATAAAGATCCATGGTGACCTTTTGGTAATGGATTATTTTTATTATTTTAAGGAAACTTCTGCTATAATTGCGGCAAGATTGATAGAAACCGAAGCTACTGAAATAAAAATTTCTACAGCCCGAGAAAAATATCGTCCTTTGGCTGCACGCGGTTCTATTTTATACTTTGTGGTTGCACAACTGGGTGATGTTGACCCTATGTACCAGTTTTCTTTGAAATATTTTAATCAGGTCAGTGGTAAAGGTCTTTGGTCATTATTGACTATGCTAACTTGAGGCAGGCTTTTATTTGAAATACATTTTAAATCGATTCATTCAGAAAAATTCAGTATGGATTTAAATAGCTAAAGATTTATTTTTGTTTTTAGATATTTAATAATGTCATAGAAATTACTCCGAAAGTTGATGATTTGGAGCAAAGATTACAAACTCTTATGGATGCAGAAATTTTGGCAATGTATATCAATGTATCCCGAGGACTATTTGAAAGACATAAGGTATTTAAACGTTTTTGTCAATCTATACTAAACAATAAATTCAATCATTGTCCTTAAATCCTTAGATCATGTTCAGCTTCTTACTAACCGTTGCAGTACAAAGACAACTTGGTTTTGTAAAATCGGAATGGTACGACTTTTTGTTACGTGGCAGTGTTGGTACTTCTGCAGTTCCTTCAAAAAAACCGGAAGTTCCGGCTTTGACTGATGCCATCTGGCTAAATGCTCATCATATAGAATTAACGTTCCCATTCTTTGCAAACGTTGTCAGAGATGTCTTGAACAATATTGAGATCGAACTTGGAGACTTCTATCATGTAAATAATAACAAAACAGTAAAATAATTATAAATAACAATTTTAATTAAATTTTATCTATAGGTCATAAGCATACCTGGAGGAACAGGAAGAGCAAGTTACACGAACTGGACTGATATTTTGGATAATTTCCAAAAATTAATGTTGGTTCGAGCTCTTCAAGAAGAAAAATTAGTTTTTGCAATAACTTCTTATGTCAGAGTCACTCTTGGTGCTGTTTTCACAGAAAGTCCTACTGTATCACTCCAAAGCTTGTGAGTGGATATAATAAAAAAGTTTATTGATTAAGATTAGAGACAAATGAAATTTATTATTATAAATATTTTTGCATTAGTAAACGAATAATAACAATTTTTTATATCTAGATATTCCGACATGAACAGTGTAACTCCTTTGGTTTTTGTCCTGAGTGCTGGATCTGATCCAATGGCTCAATTGCAAAGATTTGCTGTTGAACTCAATATGAAAGACAGTCTTGAAAGTATATCCTTAGGTCAAGGACAAGGTCCTGTTGCTGAAGCCTTGTTGGATAGAGGCAGAGTCGAAGGATTGTGGATCTTTTTGCAGGTTTTTTGTTCAAACACAATTTATAAATATTAATCAAGAATATTGTTAATCAATAACTATATTCAGCATCCATCTTCTCCTTTCAGAATTGCCATTTAGCGACATCGTGGATGCCAGCTTTAGAAAAAATTGTGCGAGATTTAGCTCTGGGTGTGGGTCCACCGGTGCACCCTAATTTCCGACTTTATTTGAGCTCAATGCCGGCAAAGACTTTTCCTGTGAGCGTTTTGCAGAATTCTGTAAAAGTCACCAATGAGCCCCCGAAAGGAGTCCGAGCCAATGTGAAGCGAGCTCTGACAGAAATGACTGAGGAATATTTTGAAGAAAATCGTGAGTAGAATCTATATAAAATTATGGAGAAATGTTAAAAACTTGTTGGTAATTTTAGCTTTGGAACAAAAGTGGCGATCCATGGTTTTTGGATTAGTACTCTTCCATGCAATAATTTTGGAAAGAAGAAAGTTTGGGCCTTTGGGTTGGAATATTACATACGAATTCAACGACAGTGATAGGGAATGTGCCCTGACGACTCTTCAAATGTTTTGCTCCCAGGCTGAACCTGGAGTTGTGCCTTGGGACGCTTTGGAGTACATAACAGGAGAAATTACTTATGGAGGTAACAAGCAAAAAACCTATCTAAAAAAAATCCTCCCAAAATCGCACCAAATGTTTATACCAATCTTTCTTTTTTAGGTCGCGTGACAGATGCTTGGGATCAACGTTGTCTGAAAGTGATACTGAAACAATTCTTTTCACCCCCGACGATTGTGCCAAAATATAAATATTCGGAATCCGGAATATATTACTGCCCTCAGTACACAAAACTGGAAGAATTTAGAGAGTTTGCCAATCAGTTGCCTTATGTTGAGCCTCCGGAAGTTTTTGGAATGCATGAAAATGCCAACATAGCATACCAGGTAATAAAAGGACTTATGGGAAAACTAATTTAATATTAGTATTCATATTTTTTTTAAACTTTTATTTTTCTTTCATTAGATCAAAGAAACACAAGCAATGTTGATGACACTTTTGGAAGGGCAACCTATTAAAGCAGGAGCTGGTGCAGGAGCGACAGACGATTTTGTCTATAGTAAGGCCCAGGAAGTTATGGATAGAATATTACCAAAAGTTGGAGAAGCACGTCCGCACTTTAGTTTATATGTGGTAAATTAATTAAGATCATATTTATATAATTATGCAACGTTTTAAAACCTGGAAATTTTATGTTCTACCTAAAAAATATCATATTTATATATATTTTTAATAAAATTTGATGTCTTTTATCCATAGCGTGATAAAAAAGGCAGAGTGCCATCCTTGACCACTGTGTTGATGCAAGAAGTCGACAGATTTAATAAACTTTTGAATCTAATTCATTCAAGTTTGAGTAATCTTCAGAAGGCAATAAAGGTTTGTTTATACATTTATAATGTTACTAGCAAACCCGACGAACTCCGTTTCGCCACCAAATGATTTCGTGAGAAAGATGAAGAAATTTTTTGTTTGTTTTATATTTGAAAAGGAAAAATTTGATTTTAATACACAACAGTAATGAATTTATTTCGATTACAAAAATGAAGTGTTTTTTAGTTGAACTTCTCTAATTGTAAGTAAATGAAAGTGAATCCGCAAATTATCCGTTTCATTGAAGTGCTCTTTGGTAAATCACATTTTTTGTTTTTTGGCCTGTCGTTAACACAAACAAAGCGGATGATTTCCCAACTCGTGAACAGGCAACGTATAACTGCCCATGTAAAAAACAATGATTTTCTAAATGATCTATTTGAAATTCATCCCGAAACACTAAGCGATTGGCCTTGCGACTTGTTATTGCGAACGCAAGGTGAACTGGAAATTGCAATCGTTTGAAGTCAAACGGAAGACCAGTTAGAATCATTGGCATGTCACCAAATCGCCAGCAATTTTTGATTGAATGGTGAAATTCAGTGCGTGTACATCTGATAATTCTCACTAATGTCATTACTCGAATTTTTAATTAAGGTGCATGAAGTTCCAGCAATTTGCATTAAGGCACGATGCCATGCACTATTTTCTTAGCTATAAACCTTGCGGAGCCCGAGACCTTTCCAACGAATGCAAAATTGTCGAAATCGGTTTGTGCGTTCTGGAGTTATATCGTCAGGAAGGAAATCCTGACTTATTTTTACATATATGTAGATATTTCCAGATTCTTATAATAATTATATTTTAGGGTTTTGTGGTCATGTCAGAAGTTCTTGAAGGACTTTATGCTGCATTTATCAACAACTTGATTCCACAACTCTGGATGGCCAAATCGTATCCTTCCTTAAAAACTCTTGGAAGCTATGTGCGGGATTTGGAATTGCGACTGGATATGATAGAGGTATATGATTATATATTCGGTATTGCAGTTGTAGTATATAATATTTTATATTTCAGTATTGGTTTTCAAGTGGTGCCCCAAACAGTTTTTGGCTATCAGGTTTCTTTTTCCCGCAAGGTTTTATGACAGGTGCTTTGCAAACTCATGCCCGGAAACACAGTTTGCCAATCGACAAATTAATATTCGATTTCAAAGTTATGCCAAATATTGTGGAACAAGAAAATGTTTATATAGCTCATAAAAATGGAGAAGGAGATGTAAGCTCAAAAACGCCAATTTTTTATCATATTCCTGAATCACTTAATGTTTGTATTTTTTCTCTATTACCAGCATCCTGGTCTGTATGGTAATATGGAACTACCAGAGGATGGTGTTTTGGTGCACGGGTTGTTCCTGGATGCTGCTAGATGGGATATGAAAAATATGATAATTGCTACCCAAAATCCTGGAGAAATGAATCCTGTTATGCCTGCTATGCAACTTGTGCCAACAACCACTGTAACCGTTGGAAAAAGGTAACCTGGGGTAAATAAAATTTATCCCGTTTAAATTAACTTGTAGCAAAAACTGATTTTGTGTTAGTTTCCAAATCATATAAAAAAGTTTCAAGTTTTCAATATCTGATTTAGGAAGGTATAAGTACCCATGCTGCCTCCCGACATTCCATGTTTAGACTTTGTCAAGGAATATTTAGTGCTCTCTTGTGAATTTTTATTAATTTTATTACTTTATATGCTGATCTTATTTGTGACTCAAGTAGCAAAAGTTTAGTTTTCCAAGTTTAGTTTTGCAATTACAATTTTGGTTTTAATTGGTCTTTTGGACACTCTGATATCAGGCAGTAGTGATATCAGTTATTACTTGAAAAAAAAAAAAAAGATTTTAAGAGGTTTCCAAGTAAAAATAGCGTATTCACAGTGCTGCAAAGTATCTGATAGGTTAGCCCTTCGAATGCCATCTAAAAATCGACCTTGTTAAAGACAAGGTTTCTCACAACAGTTCAGAAACAGTTAAAGAATAATCGAATTATTTTTTTCTTTTTCTTTAATAAATTATAATTATTATCTAGATATGAGGCACCATTGTACAAGACAAGTATCAGAGCCGGAGTCCTTTCTACAACGGGTCACAGTACAAATTTTGTCGTAAAAGTCTTACTTCCTTCGAATAAACCTCAAGGATTTTGGGTGATGCAAGGATCAGCTTTGTTGACCCAGCTCACAGATTAAATTTTGTAAAAAAAAAAGTAAACCTTGCAGAGTACGAATGGTTCTGAATTAAAATATTTTATATCGTGAAATATTTTAATAATGTTATGAATGTGAGATTGAAGAAGAAATGTGGATTTTTGAAAATATAGATTGAAAAATATTTAGTGTTTTTTGTTGTTTTTTGCTATTTTTTCTAGTCACGTGGCTTCGTAGTACTAATGGAAAGTTAGATATAGAATAAATTTATTTTCATGTTAAATAAAACTTTGATTTTTTTTTCCTTTATGGGCATAATATTTTCATATCTCAGTCATGCAGGAGTGCCTGGTCTAAGAAATTAAGAAACAATTTTTATATATACATGTCATATTATGTATTTCTTTCAAAGTTTATAAGTCTTATATTTAAATCTCTGCAATCTCTTTTATCTTCAACTCCATTTTAATATTCCTTTATATTATTTTGAAATTATAGTCACCATATGATCTTTGTTTTAAAATCTCAATAAATAGCATTAAAACAAAAATCTCATCGAGAATGTGACCGATGTCAAAATTTTGATATTAAATTTGTGATATATTTTCGATTGTATTATTTTATATTAAAAATATAATTATGGCGTATCTTAATTATAAAAAGCTTCCTTATTATTTACAAACCGAAGTCGTGGTGCATAATAAACCTGATGACATTTGGATTTCTATAAATAGGCGTGTACTTAATATCACTCCAATGATTCAACAAAAACTGTTAGAAAATCCAAAGGTATACATTAAGGAGTTAACTTTTGTACCTCAAATTTGTTAGATGGAAATAAAAAAAAACTTTTTTTTAAATAGGAATGTGAACTGCTGATAGCATATGCTGGAAAGGACATTAGCCACTGGTTTAATCCTTCTGGTGATCTACGAGATCGAATTGATCCTGTAACAGGAGCCAGACAACCTGTTCTTCCTCATGGAGTAATGCCACATATACCAATGAAGGTAAAAATATTACATATTTGTCCTTGAAACTGTAAAGGTAAAATATCAAATCACAATAAAAGGTGCACAAATAAAAAAAAAATTGAATTACATTATGAAGAAAAATTCAGTGGAAAACCGCTCATACTAAACTTTTTTAGGTTGAGCTTTGTTTAGGTGAAAAGCCTCTGTCTGCTATATATTTTTTATTATTCTATTTTTTGAGTAAAAACTAGCTATTATTATTATGAATCAATTAAAAATTCAGCTATTTAACTTATACATATTTTTTATAATTTAAGTGTCCTACAACAGAATGGAGACCAGTTCCAAATCCTCCTTGGTGGAAAGACGATTTTTATCACATTGGATATGTTTCTCTTAAACCAAGACATATCCGAATCATAAATATGCTTACAGGTATAATATTTTAAAAATAAATTAATTAATTTATCTTATAATAAATTTATTTATTTATAATAAATAGATATATTTAACGATAAATTGTAAATAAAAATCAATTTATGAAATGGATTTAGGAGATTAAAATTTAAGTGCAAACTTGATTCCAATCAGATTTCAATTGGATTCTGGTTGCATTCTAATTAGATTTCAAGAAAGGTTAAATTAAATTAGAAAACTTATAACTATAAAGAAATTTAATAAGTTAATCATCGTATTCCTAAAATCGTCGACAAAAATTTGTATCCGAACACACACACACACATGTACATCAATTTTTTCTAAGGTATGCCAAAATGTTCAGAAACCTCTGAAACGTAAAAATATATAAAATTTTCATTTTTGATTTTTAGGGGAAGTTAAATACGTTTTGAGAGGTTTTTGAAAATTTTGGAATACTTTATAAAAAATAGTTGTACAGTGTGTGTATGTGTCGTCGACGATTTTAGGAACACGGTTCAATTCATTTGAATGATTCAAAAAACATTCGACTCCTATTGATAAGAAGGCGTTCTGATTAGTTTTTGACAAAGGCAGGTCTAGCGAGTCCGTTTCGAAAATACAGGGCAAAAAGTGCAAAAAATTGTAATTCAGTTTTTGAGAGAACGGAGAGTCCAATTTTAATAATTCAAAAAACATTTTACTTGTATTGACAAAGTAAAAAACTGATTTTTGGTAAGGCAGTTCCAGCGGTTTCGGAAATCGAGTAAATTTTTTTTTAAAAAATGGAATGGGCTGTCAAAAATGATTATTAGACATATGCACATCAAATTATCAGATATTTTATAGAGATTTTAATATTAGGTATGAATTTTGTTGACATTTGTATGACTTTCGAAACCTTGTATATCCATTAGACTGCGACGCGGCGCTTACGCGCTTTGAAATTTGTCTCTAAAACAGCCACGCAGCCCGATTGCTTTAAAAAAAGTTTAACATTTTCAGAAAATTTCAAAGTATAAAAAAATATAAATTAAATGAAATTTTTCAAAAAAGTACAATTTTTTCCAAAATTTCACAAATCTCTACTTTTACAAAGTTTTCAGAAAATTTCAAAGGTTTTTCAAAAATTTTAATTTTTGGTACAAGAAATTGCAGAAATTTGCCTTAAGGCACGATGCCATGCACCACTAGCTAATAAATATGTTAGATATGCTTTTTGTAACATATTTTAAACCTTGATCCCTATATATAGTAGATAAATCTAATTTATTTCTATTTACAAAATAGATAGAACTTTTTCGTCAAAGTTCAAGGAAAGACTATTTATTCAAAAAATTATTTAGTATTTCTTCTTATATTAGTCTGTTAGTCTTTTACCAATTATTTTTATTTTCAGCCCAAACTCAATTTTTGACGGTCTGTGACGAAGACTCCATATACCAAATAATGGGAAGATACTTCTATGCAAATACCCATGCAGGAAGTTACACTTGGAGGAGCATCCGTGGTCATTTGGACATGTCCAAAACATTGGAGGAGAATAATATTCCTGCTGAGGATTTTGGAGATCCTCCACCAGCATTGTTTCTTTATTACAATAAAGATTTGACGAGAGACCGATATAAGGTGATAATAAATTTATACCAATAATAAATAAGCTAAATATTTATCTTGAATATATTTTTTTTTCAAAAAGTCTTCAAAAGATCTTGAGCAAGAAAAACAGATTCCTTATCAAGAAGCTCCAACGCCTCCTCCTGTAGATATAGTTGTGGAACCGGAGGTTCCAAAGAAGATGGAAATTTTTCGTGAACCGTCTCCAGGTAAATTATTAAAAAATTAACTAAAATATAAAATTCTCAAAAATAATGTATATACATATTTAAAAATGGATGTATGTCTGTCTGAGTGTGTGCGTGTGTAATTGTTATGCATTTGTAAACCATACGTCCGATCGCCGTGAAAATTTGAGAAATTAGGCAAATCCCAAGACAGATTTTCGTATATTTTAAATAAAGCCAAGTGGTAGGGGTTGGTCGCCCCAAAGTTTTTTTTTAACATTTTTTCGGTCAATTTTTATTTTTTATTTTTTTTTATATAAAACACATATAACCCTAAATTTTCCACCAAATTTTTAATTGAAAACAAAAACACGGTAAAGCGTGAATGAATACAGCTAGTTAAAAATAAAAATTGCTATAACCTAGTATCTATATTTATCCTAGTTAGTAAACAACTAAAACAAGAGGTTAAGAATTAGAATTACTTATAGTAAGAGTATACGTATAGTAAGAAGATGATATTGATTGTAATATATTTATATATTTTGGAGAATTTATTTAGGGAGTCCACAAAAATTCTTTGAATTTTTTTATTTGAAAAAAAATTGTTGATTTCAAAAATATCGCATTACAGTATCTCCTAAAACATGTAAATTTTCTAGAATCTTAATTCGAGAAAAATACTCTAAATAATAAATAATGGACTTGCTTCTTAATAACCTACTAAGTCTTATACTTTATAATTGAAACAAGTAACCATGAATTAATATTTTAAGAACTAAAGTAAAGGAATAAATGGGAGTAGAAATTCAAATGATTTAGAATTATTACTATTTAATTAATATTAATATTTTTATTCCAGCAAGTATTAAGTATACGGTTTCTTCCTTGGAGAAGGAAATTCATATTGAAGAATATGCAACATCTGGAGAATTTATAGGAAAATCAATTATGGATGAGATTTTTTCGAAAGCTATGGAACAAATCAGGGAAAATATCGATTTAAGTGAAGGTAAGTGCATATATTTACTTACATTTTATAATACTTTTATGAGTTTAATCATTTCTACGGTAGTAGAAACTTTACCATTATCAAATCATTTATGACTAAATAAATAGTCCAAATTCTATTTCTAGTTTCAAGTTGAAATTTATTATTTGTGGAGTTTATAAAATTTATATAGACTATTCACAGCAATTATTTTCTTAAACCTCAAATATTTGCTATTAAATTTACATTTCTGCAACTTCTCTAATATCTTTTTTAAAAATATCGAAATTCATATGGAAATGTTTTCTAAAATTTGTCACATATGTAATTTATTTAGTGGATGTACGTTTTATAGAAGATTTTATTTAAATTACATTTTCTTTTAAACAAATTACAGTTGAAATATAATAAAAAATAAAAACTTAGAAAATCATCTAGATAAAATTGCACAACTCTAAAAAGGCTGAGCTAAAAATAATTATATAATAAAATTTTATTAAAGATAACAATAAAATTTAAAAAATGGAACTAATATTAATAAACAAAAATTAACATTAATTAATATTTTTTTAAATAATACATTTCTAGTTTTTTTAACATTTTCCACAGAATTTGACAAAAAGCTATTATTGTGGAACGAAGAACCTGGCGAAGAATAAAAACACAAAGCGATTTACTGTAATTTATTTTATATTAATAAATTTAATGATATATTTTGTTTATTTTTAATAAATCTACTACTAGTATATATCAGACGTTTTTAATTATAATTTATTCAATTTTATTGAATAAGTAATAGTTAAAAATAAATATGACATCAAAATTATTGGAATCAAGTTTGTTCAATTGTGTTTTTGTTAATAATTAAAAAACAATTTTAAATCATTTGGTTAAGATAGTTATTAAACAATATATCAGATACAATTAATCATAAATAATATATATAAATTTAATGACAATATTTTATTGATTTTAACAATGTAGTTTAGATATCATGCATTGAAATATTCCTAAAATCGAAAAAGATAATGTTAAAGGAACTGCAGATGCAGACAGCCAATCCCATAAACTAGAAAATAATGAAAATAAATATTAGTAATTTAAAATTATAGGAAAACTGAAATTATATATAAATGATTTTTTTCTCAACAAAAAGTCTAAAATATTAATTTAATTTTTCATTTAAAATAAATTTTTATATCTATCAAAGGCAAAAGAAAACTCGAGGTAAAGTCAAAATTTTTGACATAAACATGCATACACGACTCTCCAATTTCTATGTCAAACGATTCAGAATGACCTGAAACGTCGTTCAACTACCAAAATATTTAAAAATCAAATTTGTCAAAAATATGAACTCAGTAACACTCCTTTAATAAGTTGCGGAGCAATTCTTCCTCATAACATAGCGTTGTCATGGCAACGCTATCTTATGCTTATTGCTTTGTAGTAAAAACTGTAAAATGTCTTGATTGTGTTCATATTAATGAGGCAATTCTGCTTGCTTATTGGTAGTGAAAACTGTAAAAATGTCTATCCATTTGATGTTTTGATGTGTTTTACATATAAACAAGAAAAGGAGAATGTTATGAAAACAGAATTTTTGATTATGCAGTTATCATAAGATTCTTACGTAAAATACGCCTGATCACATTTTTTATCAGCAAATGGATAGACGTTTTTACAGTTTTCACTACCAATAAACAAGCAGAATTGTCTCATTAATTTGAAGACAATCAATTATATTTTTTTTTAAATTCTTTCCAAATCCCTTACTCACTCATAATGTTCACTTGAGAAAGAATAGGGCTTCTTTAGGTCCAAGACTCCAACATTTTTTATAGTTATATTAAAAATTGGTGTGTCCAAATTATTTGTTGGTGCCCTTTCAATGGCATGAATAACCCTTTGCCCTTTCAAAACTTTTCCAAAAATCACATGATTTCCATCTAACCATGGTGCAGGGGCTGTTGTTATGTAGAATTGACATCCATTTGTGTTTTTTCCTGGGGTAAAGGATAGTAATAATATTAATTTATATAGTAATATTTTGAGACATTTGTTTTATTAATTCATATGTCTTAGATTTATATTGATTATACTAAATATTACTTGTTCTGCAATATTTTTTAAAGGAAGGCTTTTAAAAATCGATCAATTTTGAACATTTCAAATTTCTAGTTTAACAAAAAGACTGTGGTCCTGAAAATGTTATTTAAGGTTCCGATTCCAAAAATGTTGAAAATTAACCACAATAACCAAAAAATGATCAGAGTTTGACCAAAGCTCAGTGTAGCACTTAAAAGCTCATTATTTTTAAACTACATGGAATATTTTTCCAATTGTTTATGATAGTTACGATCAATAGTATCACCTTGTTTCGGCTTGACGTTAAATTCTGGAGCACCCTATATTTACAAAAAGTGAAAGTGTGTTATATTAAAATTTAAAGTTATTTGTAAAATTTATTGATGATTACCAGAAAGTGTAAAATATCTGTCTGTAAAAAATGATCAAATTTTAGAACTTGCCTCAATACAATTTAGGCACAATATTCTTAAAATCAAATATTTTATATTGCCAAATCAACTGGCTTCAATGATTTGTTCAGATTTATAGGCTCCAAGCAAAATATTTCATATGACATTCAAAACAAATTTTAAATCTTAGTTGCAAGTCTGACAAAAAAATATAACATACCACATAAAATTAATATTTTAGCCCCGGGTCCGTCAAATAACTTCGTTTTGAAAATGCTTTGAAAAAAGTAGTGAATTTTTTCTTAAATTTCTTTTTGTATGTGAAAATATGATTGTTTCAGTTAATAAAATAAACAAGAAGAAGATCTAAAAATACTAGAAACAAATTTTTAATAAAAGTTAGATGGTGGACTTTGCACTATCTGGACCATAGGTTTGACGTTGAGTTCTGGGACACTCTGTACATATATATATATATATATATATATATATATATATAACGGACCTTTATTTGCCATGCCCACCAGTCCTGGTTCTTTATGAGAAATATTAAAACTTTCATCTTTGAAATATTTTCCATATATACTCACTGATCCACTTCCATTGTTATAAACCAAATCACCACCTAAGTTTAAAAAAAATTAATACACATATAAATATGTTTTCAATCAAATAAAATAGACCACTATAAAATAGACATTAATTAGTTGGAAAATATTATCTAAAGATCAATTATTAATCATTATTGAGAGGTTGATATCAATTTTATCTGCTATATTTCTGCTATTTTTCTATTTACCTTGAATAATAAATTTTTTAACCACTCTAAATATTTGAGTCCCCACATAGGTTTTGCCATCAATTCCTTTAGTAATAATAGTTTTGAAATTTTTTACTGTTTTTGGTACTTTGTCACCAAAAAGTCCAATGACTACAGTACCATAGTCCATTTTGTCACTTGTGATGTCCAAAAACACTGTATCAGTAATGGTAAATTCATCTCCCTTAAAATTAACAAGAATAATTGATATAAATTATATATTGAGGGTGGTCCTTAATATGGATGTTTTCGAATTTTCTTGCTTCCAGGGTTTCAAATACTTCAAAATTAATGAAAAAAATACTGAAAGTTTTAACTTCTAAAATTAACTTTAAGATAGTCCGCACTCCAACCAAAGTTTCTTGGTTGTTTATTTCTAAGTAAATACTTATTTTATAAAAGATGTATACCAAAATTTTGTTGTAATTTTTTTTATTTATGATCAAAATAAGCAAATACAATGTTATTCTCAAAATTTTGAGTCACTTGTCGCTAAGTTATAAAATTCTAAAAAATTAATGGAATTTTACCCATGCTGTTTCCATAAGAAACTTTGTTTGGAGTGCGGACTATCTTAAAGTGATTATTAAGAGCTAAAACTTTCAGAGAATTTTTTTTCATCATTTTGGAAGCATTTGAGTTTGAAATTCGAAAATGTCCATATTAAGGACTACCCTAATATATATGTTTAAAATGTTTATTTTTAGCCAAACTGTCGAGATAAGATAAGAATAAGAACAAAGAATAATTCACTATTTATTAAGTACGTTTCGATACTGTATTAAAAAAAATCACAAAATTTAAACATTTTTTCTAAGGTTATAAGAAAATATAACAAATGAAAATAAAATCTTAAACTAATGAGTGCATAATAATTAGAATTAACAATTTTGTTCTCTAGATTATTTTTTATAACAATATTTTTTGTATCATAAGACTGTTTTGAATGATTAATTTTTAATCATTTATTTATTTTTAAATGTCTTAACATACTGTGCATATATTTATATTTAGCATTTTTATTACTATTATTGGTAAATTATTATTTGTTGTAGTTTTATATAATTTACTACGCAATTTATATAAAACTATTATATCTTTTTAAAAATATTTTTGTAATATTAGTAAAAACACATTTAACATTAATACATAATTTGCACTCACATTGCATTCAGTATAAATAAATAGGATTAAAAACAAACATAAAAGTTTTGACTGCATTTTTTATGAAATTCTAAAAAACTGTAGTTATTTTAGTGTATTTTTCAAATAAGCATACATGTTACTACTGAATTATATTGAAACCATACATGGGCTAGAATAGACAAGTTTTCTAATTGGATTGCAACTAACTTTGGGGGCGTCTATTAATCAGGTGGCGTTTTTAAGGGAAGACAAAAAATTACAAAAAATCACAAAATATCATTCAGCACCTCCTAAATCGCTAGACCTGCCTTTGCTAAAAACTAATCACTAATTCTTCCCATAATTGCAAATTGAATGTTTTTTGGATCATTCAAATTTGGCCGATTTTTGACCCTTTGTCGATATTTTATCAAAAACGGCTAAAAAATATTTCTTTCTATATAGAGATTAGAAGTGATACGACGGGCGGATTTGAGAATGAATATTCTCAGGCATGAGTGCAAAACAAAATTTATAAATGTCAACATGATGTCAACATTGTTTGAAAAAACAATTGGTTATCATATTGATTTATTAATAAGTATAAATATAAAAGCTTGATTCAGTTTATCATCATGGCACACGCGCGAAAAAGTTTTTCTGCTGGTTCTTCTTTGGAAGACGAGTCGTATTCAGATGAAAAGTCTTTCATCATTCAATATGATGAACAAACAATTACCGAGGAGACATTTTATCCTAACAGAGTATTCATAAATCAGGTAAATAATTACATAATAAATTTAAAAACTCATTGTGCTGTGAAAGCTCTTGTTTGTTTATTCAAAATTGTTCACTCCTAACAAAAATATACGAGTATTTCTTTGCGTTATCCAAAAGCTATTTCAAGGAGCACATTTACTGGATGTGGTTTAGAATTTTGGTACATTTTTAGATAGATCTATATGTTAAAATCTAATTGGTTTTTCACTTGAAGATGAGTTAATAAAAAATAGTAGTAGCACAAAACCGAAATTCCATTTGTATCCAAGTCGTTAGATTCGACTTATGCTAGAACATTCAAATTTAATAACCTTGATAAATTTCTAAATAAAAATGTCGATATCTATGTACATTAGGGTGGTCCTTAATATCAATTGAATTGCGGACTATCTAAATGTTATTATTAGGAGCTAAAACTTTTAGAGAATTTTGTTTTATTAATTTGGAAGCATTTGAACCCTTGGGAGCAAAGAAATTCGAAAATATCCATATTAAGGACCACCCTAATGTATCAATTTATTATTTATAAGAATGTATGTATAATATTAAAATTTGTTTTAATTTTACCAAAGGTCGATTCATATCATGGCAAAGCAATATCTAAATACATAGCTTCAAAGAGAGTAGGAGAAAGTCCTTTCATGGGAGAAGATGTTTTAGGAAGGGAAGATCAGGATGAGAAGGAAATATTTTATCAAGTTGTTGGTACAAGTCTAGGTTGTGTAGATAATTACACGAAATCTGATTATGTCCACGAAATTCTGCATAAGGATCAAGATAATTATAAAGAAAATATATTAAAGTAAGTGTAATGTACAAAAGGCAAATGTGTGGTTTCAAATAATTCTTTTACCATTTAGGTGTAAGTATATCATTTTTGATATTTCTTCTGACCACAACGAGATTGAAGAAGCGACGGAAATTTTGGCTATGTTGGATAAAGAAGTGGAAACCAATCCGAATATTCCTAAAAACGAGCATATTTACTTTTATTTGGTGTCATCTTTTATGACTTGGGCCAAATCCAAAAAGTTGGATTCAAGATCAAAACTGCCGTTGCGAGAAACTGATTATAGGAAAAGGAAACCACATCCTAATTTTAAATTGCACATTGAATTGGAGAAAGAAACCATGACGGTGAGAATCGAAGATATTATATTATATTTATTTTTGTTTCAAGATGGTTTCAATTTTCTATTTAGGTTGGCATGAATCACAAGGATGGTAAATTACAAACGGCGATCATAGCCTGCGGTTTAGTTTATGGTGCTGAAAATCAGGTCTTGGAATACGCATTCAAAATGTCTTTTAACAACCATGAAGAAATCCCAGTATTTCATCCAGGAAATAACGTAGTGCCAACAATTCATGTGCAAGATTTGGCTGCATGCATTTACGACCTAATAGCAGATCCTCCAGTCAAAAAACAAAAGTACTTTCTAGCCGTCGAACCAACAAATGCTGTGATGAAGGACGCAATTAAGGCAAGTATAAACTAGTGGTGTATGGCATCGTGCCTTAAGGCAAATTGCTGGTACTTCCCGTACCGTATTGAAATATTCGAGAAATTTTAAACCATTTCAAATATATTATTGCAAATACTGTAACGTTCATTATTTTTGCTATCTTGTTATATCTAAGCAAATCAAATGTAAATCATAAATCAATTTATCTCCAGAACATTAATAATCGTCACTTCATTTCGAATTCAATTTTTGAAAAATAGTTGCCTAATCTACACAAAATTGAAAAAGTGCTCCCGTATAGTCACAGTCACACTGTGCGACATTTTCACTTATACTGCGCTTAGCTTGGCGGCATTTTCACATTCTTCAATAAACGCACTTGGGTAAACATTTGTACCAGAGTGGCGCTCAGACCGTGCTTAGCCTGGGTAATTTTTTGAATTTTTAATCCAAAATTACACAAATATTTTATGGAAAATAAATAAAGATGTAATATTTTGTTATCCTCAAAAGCAATAGTTTTGTCAATACAAGCAGAGTTTTTTAAATCATTCAAATCGGACGCTTAGTTCACTCAAAAACTGCCATTTTTTGCACATTTAGCTCTGTATCTTCGAAATGGCGGGACCTGTCTCTGCCAAAAACTAATCACTTCTTCTCCCAATCATTACAAATTGAATGTTTTTCAAATCATTCAAATCGGATGCTCTGTTCTCTCAAAACTCGATTTCTATTTTCTGCACTTTTTGCTCTGTATCTCCGTAACGGCTGGACCTGCCTTTGCCAAAAAACTAATCAGCGCATCTCCCTATCAATAGGGATCGAATGTTTTTTAAACCATTCAAATTGGTTGATCCGTGCGCCCGAAAACGTGGATGAAAAAATGCGGACATACGAAACACACACACACACACATCCATTTTTTCTGAGGTATGCCAAAATGTTAAGAAACCTTCAAAACGTCGAGAAATGCAAAAATTTTCATTTCCGATTTTCGGCCCATTACTACAACTACCCTACGGAAAGTTAAAAAAGGTTTTTTATGGTCTTGTGTCTATAAAAAATTTATTCTTCCCCAGGTTATAAGTAAATCCCTAGGTTACGGAGTAACCAAGATTGTACCACAAGAGCATGCTTTCTTTCAACCAGTGGAAATTGATCAATCGTCATTCGACCAACTGATGGCAAATGTTCCAATGGAACCAGGTCGTTTTAGTCGAATTCGTTTTCAAAATGATCTCGGCATTGTTGGCATGGGAAAAATACTTGCATACGAATTTCGCCAGGCTCATAACCTTGATCCACCAATTCGAGTTCTTATACATGGTCCACCAGCTTCAGGAAAAACTGAATTGGCTAAAATGCTTGCTAATCATTATGGTGCACATCATCTTACGGTCAGTGGAAGAAATAGAATTTTAATTTATAATATATACAATGAATTTACATTTTTTTACAAATTGTTGATATATATTACATGTAGTTTTTTTGCTACTAGATTGCAAGTGTGATTCAAAATAAAATTGAAAGACTGAAACGAGATATTGTTCGACTTGAACAAGAGGCAGGTGATTCAGGAAAGCCTATTGATGAAAATGATGTAGAAACCGAAGGTGAAGATTGGGATGGAGAACCCAAAATGGATTTACAAGCTTTGAAGAGCTTGCTGCAGGTGAAACTTATATCAAGATAACATTTTTTTAACTTCCCGAAGGAGAAGTTGGTTTTCATCAAAAAATCCGATTCGCTAATTTTATGTTTTCTCGGCGTTTCAAGCCATTCAAAATCGAATGAGACCAAATTTGGAAAAAGTATGTGTGTATGTGTGTATGTGTTTATTTGTGTGTATGTGTGTGAACAGATTTTTTGCCGTAAATCGATGTTTTCTCCAAAACGGCTTTATCAGAAAAGCCATTCGATGTATCTCGATGAGGACTATCGTTTGTCAGTTTTGCGCTACGATCGGCCGAACCGTTTCTTTGTAAAAAGACGAAAGTGAAAAAGTTTTCGTCCACGTTTAGCCCGCAATTCTGAATCGATTTTTAAAAAATTCAAAAACCGTTCTAAAGATATTGGCTGGGAATCGTGCTGATGAGTTTTTGGTAGAGATCAGCCGGGCCGTTTTCTTGTAATAAAGTGTTGAAAATTTTTTTCGACGATTTCTATGTTTTTTTTTGACGGTAGATACCATAGTCTTATAGATCATACTAAAATATTACGGTTCTACGACAAGTCGTTTAATTTTAAAAATTCTTCAAAGTTAGCAAAAATTGGTATCGTTTTGTTGGCGTTTAGGCATTAGAACTTTCATCGACGTTTGCTCAGAAACGCCTGAACTGATTTAAGAATTTTAAAAGTCATTCTATGTACCTCAATGAAGACTATCGTTTGTCAGTTTTGTGCGACGATCTGCTAAGCCGTTTTTTTGTAATTTTAAAAAAAAGTGTTAAACTTTTCGTCCACATTTAAGCTCATACTAACAAATCTATTTTAAAAAATCAAAAACTTTAGAAAGATATTAGTTGGTTAGTTCGAAAGATACTGATTAGTTATAGGTGAAAGTCTACCGAGCCGTTTGCTTGTAATTAAAAAAAATTAAGCCTATTTTTATGGAACTTTTTTTACGATATATATCATGGTTCTTTACTGAAATATTACGGCCTTACGACAAGTAGTTTAATTTTAAAAATTCATGAAATTTTGAGAAAAAGAGTAGTTTTTTTGACGTTTGTCACAATTAAAATTAGACGATTGTGCTTGGTATAACGATAGAGTACTTGACTTGATCTTAATGAACATACTAAACCAGACTAAACTGAAGTCCTACGAAAATTGGTTCAATTGTAACAATTATTGATTTTTGACAATTTGGTTTTCGTTCGTTTTCAAATATGTGTAATAAATCCACTCGGAATACTTTTAATCACTCATAAATTAATTTATTTTTTATTGATTAAGTCGATTATTTACACATATCGGGAATTTCATGCAACTTGCCTTAAAGCAAAATACCAACTAGTTATAATTTTTTTTAGGAAATTGAAGACAACATGGCAGCTGACCCCCGAGGTCGACTTGCAGATTCCTATATCATAAGCTTTTTCAAGGAGATGCTGTTGAGTCCTCCTTGCCAAAACCAAGGTTATATATTAGATGGATGGCCAAAAGATTTGGCTCAGGCTGTCGCAGTTTTTGGTTTATCGGATCTAGGAGGAGAAGATGCTGGCGAAGAAGCAAATGATGCAGAAGGTCCCAAATTTGATGATCGCATTATGCCACTGAATATATTTTCGCTCGAAGCTTCAGATTACTTTCTTTGCCGAAGGGTTATGGAGCTGCCACAATGCGAAGTGGAAGGAACACATTATACAGAGGTAAAGAAATTTTTACCTAATTTTCACTCGCAATATTTTTTACTTGACTTTATTCTTCTAGGATGAAATGTTGCGTCGCTTATCGGAATTTAGAGCCAGAAATACTGATACAAACACTTCCCTGAACTTTTTCGACGAATGTGAGCGTCATCCAAAATTGATATCAGTCGAAGAATATGATACTATTGAGGCTGTTTTCGATATCGCTTGCGATAGAATTGGGCCACCAAAACATTTCATGTTGACACGAATAGAAATAGAATTGGGTAACATCAAAAAACGTGAACAAGAGAAAAATCAACAGCATGAAAAAGAACTGAAAGAACAGCAACAATTGGACAAAGTTAGGAGACAAAGAGAAAAGGCGATGGAAGATTGGACACAATTGTTTGAGAAACTTCGGGAGGAAGAAGAAGCATTGCTGGCTAGTCAGGTAATAATAATTATTGAATTAAAACTTCTTTAGGCGCGACTAGGGTGTAAATCCGTACAAATGCAACGGAAGTGCGTTACGGCAGATAAGATAAGATAAGAGTCGAGTGCCAATGATTCGTCATTCGCTCTCGATAAAATCATTTCAATACGCGTCGATTGTGATTAGTCGTCGTGTATGTGAATAGAGATCTGATGTTGTTTGCGTAGCGGAATCAACGTTGTATGCGTACCGATATCAACAAGCAAGTCGACAGAGATAAATAAACATTTTAAAGTTACATCGTACAAATCTTGATTTAATAAAAAATGCCTGAATCAGAAGAATATTTTACCCTGTTTCTTGAAAGTAATAATACAAATTAAACATTTGTGCCATGTACTAAACGTAAGTTTATTGATTAGAAATTATTTCTATATTATTCGTAGATTTTATAAATCTTTGAAGTTATTAAAATCGAAAATATTTTTTAGGCAAGACAGATATTACATCTATTGCAAAGAATGAGATTAAATCGCCAGCGAAAAAGTAAAAAAAATACCATCAGTCAATGAATGTACGTTAATTTTAATTACATGAAGTTTTTCAAACTCAATTATAAGATGAATGAAGTTGCGAAAACAATATTTGTTAAGGCGTTGTTTAACATAATCCACTGTGTGAACGAATATTATGGAATTTATTAATCAGCAATTACTTCACTTCTCTAATAAAGGTTCATTTCTAAATCCTAATTACAATGACAAACCGATCATGTCACATTTGAAGTATGACTTTATTGTTTTTAAATAATATACATATTTTTAATGCTATTATAAATATATAATTTATA
>NW_020536999.1:15477494-15496185 GCF_003426905.1 Ctenocephalides felis
TTGGATAAAGAAGTGGAAACCAATCCGAATATTCCTAAAAATGAGCACATTTACTTTTATTTGGTGTCATCTTTTATGACGTGGGCCAAATCCAAAAAGTTGGACTCAAGATCAAAACTGCCGTTGCGTGAAACTGATTATAGGAAAAGAAAACCACATCCTAATTTTAAATTGCATATTGAATTGGAGAAAGAAACGATGACGGTAGGAATGGAAAATAATATATTATTTTAGTTGTATGTTTGAGAAGTAGGACTCTGTTTCAAGATGGTTTCAAATTTCTATTTAGGTTGGCATGAATCACAAGGATGGAAAATTACAAACGGCAATCATAGCTTGCGGTTTAGTATATGGTGCTGAAAATCAGGTCTTGGAATACGCATTTAAAATGTCTTTTAACAACCATGAAGAAATTCCAGTATTTCATCCAGGAAATAACGTAGTGCCAACAATTCATGTACAAGATTTGGCTGCATGCATTTATGACCTAATAGCGGATCCTCCAGTCAAAAAACAAAAGTACTTTCTAGCCGTCGAACCAACAAATGCTGTGATGAAGGACGCAATTAAGGCAAGTATAAACTAGTGGTGTATGGCATCGTGTCTTATGGCAAATTGCTGGAACTTCCCTTACCGTAATGAAAAATTCGAGAAATTTTAAACGTTTTCAAATATATTATTACAAAAACCGTAACTTTCATTATTTTTGCTATCTTGTTTTATCTGAGCAAATCAAATGTTAATCATAAATCAATTTATCTCCAGAACATTAACAATCGTCACTTCACTTCGAATTCAATTTCAAAAAAATAGTTGCCTAAAATAGTTACACAAAATTGAAAAAGTGCTCCTGTATAGTCACAGTCTAAACGCGTTTGCAAATAATTCTGTGCGACATTTTCACATTCGACTGTGCTTAACTTGGCGGCATTTTCACATTCTTCAATAAACGCACTTGGGTAAACATTTGTACCAGAGTGGCGCTTAGACTGTACTTAGCCTGGGTAATTTTTTGAATTTTTAATCCAAAGTTACAAAAATATTTCATGGAAAATAAAAGATGTAATAATTTTTTATCCTCAAAAGCAATTGTTTTGTCAATACAATCTGAAAGTTTCTTAGATCATTCAAATCGGACGCTTAGTTCACTCAAAAACTGCCATTCTTTGCACATTTAGCTCTGTATCTTTAAAGTGGCGGAACCTGCTTCTGCTAAAAACTAATCACCTCTTCTCCCAATCATTACTAATTGAATGTTTTTTAGATCATTCAAATCGGATATTCCGTTCTCTCAAAAACTCGATTTGTATTTTCTGCACTCTTTGCTCCATATCTCCATAACGGCTGGGCCTGCCTTTGCCAAAAACTAATCAGCACATCTCCCTATCAATAGGCATCGAATGTTTTTTAAATCATTCAAATCGCTTAATCCGAAAACGTGGACGAAAAAGTGCGGGCATACAAAACACACACACACCTACATTTTTTCTGAGGTATGCCAAAATGTTCAGAAACCTTCAAAACGTGGAGAAATGCAAAAATTTTCATTTTCGATTTTCGGCCCATTACTATAACTACCCTACGGGAAGTTAAAAAAGGTTTTTCATGGTCTTGTGTCTATAAAAAATTTATTCTTCCTCCAGGTCATAAGTAAATCTCTAGGTTACGGAGTAACCAAAATTGTACCACAAGAGCATGCTTTTTTCCAACCAGTAGAAATTGATCAGTCGTCATTCGACCAACTGATGGCAAATGTTCCAATGGAGCCAGGTCGTTTTAGTCGAATTCGTTTTCAAAATGATCTCGGCATTCTTGCCATGGGAAAAATACTCGCATACGAGTTTCGCCAAGCTCATAATCTTGATCCACCAATTCGAGTTCTTATACATGGTCCACCAGCTTCAGGAAAAACTGAATTGGCTAAAATGCTTGCTAATCATTATGGTGCACATCATCTTACGGTCAGTGAAAGTAATAGAATTTTAATTTATAATATATACAATGAATTTACATTTTTTTACAAATTGTTGATACATATTTCATGTAGTTTTTTTGATTTTAGATTGCAAGTGTGATTCAAAATAAAATTGAAAGATTGAAACGAGATATTGTTCGACTTGAACAAGAGGCAGGTGATTCAGGAAAGCCTATTGATGAAAATGATGTAGAAACCGAAGGTGAAGATTGGGATGGAGAACCCAAAATGGATTTACGAGCTTTGAAGAGCTTGCTGCAGGTGATATGAAACTTATATAGAACTATCAAAATAACATTTTTTTTACTTCCTGAAGGAGAAGTTTGTTTTCATAAAAAAATCCGATTCGCTAATTTTATGTTTTCCCGACGTTTCAAGCCATTCTGAATCGAATGAGACCAAATTTAGAAAAAGTATGTGTGTATGTGTTTATTTGTGTGTATGTGTGTGTGAACAGATTTTTTGCCGTAAATCGACAAACAGCTGGGCCGATTTCAAAAATTTAAAAGCCATTCGATGTATCTCGATGAGGACTATCGTTTGTCACTTTTGCGCTACGATCGACCGAACCGTTTCTTTGTAAATAGCACAAAAGTAAAAAAAAAATCGTCCAAGTTTTAACCCGCAATTCTGAATCGATTTTGAAAATTCAAAAACCGTTCAAAAGATATTGGTTGGGAATCGTGCTGATGAGTTTTTGATAGAGATCAGCCGGGCCGTTTTCTTGTAATAAGTGTTGAAAAATTTTTTTTCGACGATTTTTATGTTTTTTTTATGACGGCAGATACCATAGTCTTATAGGTCATACTAAAATATTACGGCCCTACGACAACTCGTTTAATTTTAAAAATTCTTCAAAGTTTGCAAAAATTAATATCGTTTTTTTTGGCATTTGTCAAAATTAGACCTTTCATCGACATTTGCTCAGAAACGCCTGAACCGATTTCAGAAATTTAAAAGCCATTCTATGTACCTCAATGAAGACTATCGTTTGTCAGTTTTGTGAGACGATCTGCCAAGCCGTTTCTTTGTAATTTGGAAGAAAAGTGTTAAACTTTTCGCCCACATTTAAGCTCATACTACCGAATCGATTTAAAAAAATCAAAAACTTTTCGAAAGATATTAGTTGGGAATGATACTGATTAGTATTAGATAAAAATCTACCGAGCCGTTTTATTGTAATTAAAAAAAAATTAAGCAGATTTTTATGGAACTTTTTTTTACGATATATATCATGGTCGTCTTATAGAACTTACTGAAATATTACGGCCTTACGACAAGTAGTTTAATTTTAAAAATTCATCAATTTTTAAGAAATTGAGTAGTTTTTTGACGTTTTGTTGAAATTAAAATTAGACGATTTTGCTTGGTATAACGATAGAGTACTTGATCTTAATGAACATACTAAACCATTAAAGTCCTACGAAAATTGGTTCAATTGTAACAATTATTGATTTTTGAAATTGCTTTTAGAAAATACTCCGAATTAACGTGTTTGTTTGTTTTCAAATATGGGTAATAAGTCCACCAATTTATTTTTTATTAAGTCGATTATTTACACATATCGGAAAGTTCATGCAACTTGCCTCAAGGCAAAATACCAATACAAACTAGTTATAATTTTTTGTAGGAAATTGAAGACAACATGGCAGCTGACCCCCGAGGTCGACTTGCAGATTCCTATATTATAAGCTTTTTCAAGGAGATGCTGTTAAGTCCTCCTTGCCAAAACCAAGGTTATATATTAGATGGATGGCCAAAAGACTTGGCTCAGGCTGTTGCTATTTTTGGTTTATCGGATCTAGGAGGAGAAGATGCTGGCGAAGAAGCAAATGATGCAGAAGGTCCCAAATTCGATGATCGCATCATGCCAATAAATATATTTTCGCTCGAAGCTTCAGATTACTTTCTGTGCCGAAGGGTTATGGAGTTGCCGCAATGCGAAGTAGAAGGAACACATTATACAGAGGTAAAGGAACTTTTACCTAATTATCACTGGCAATATTTTTTACTTGACTTCTTTCTCCTAGGATGAAATGTTGCGTCGCTTATCGGAATTTAGAGCCAGAAATACTGACACAAACACTTCCCTGAACTTTTTCGACGAATGTGAGCGTCATCCAAAATTGATATCAGTCGAAGAATATGATACTATTGAGGCTGTTTTCGATATCGCTTGCGATAGAATTGGGCCACCAAAACATTTCATGTTGACACGAATAGAAATAGAATTGGGTAACATCAAAAAACGTGAACAAGAGAAAAATCAACAGCATGAAAAAGAACTCAAGGAACAGCAACAATTGGACAAAGTTAGGAGACAGAGAGAAAAGGCGATGGAAGATTGGACACAATTGTTTGAGAAACTTCGGGAGGAAGAAGAAGCATTGCTGGCCAGTCAGGTAATAATAATTATTGAAGTAAAACTTCTTTAGGCGCGACTAGGGTGTAAATCCGTACAAATGCAACGGAAGTGCGTTACGGCAGATAAGATAAGATAAGAGTCGAGTCCCAATGTTTCGTCATTCGCTCTCGATAAAATCATTTCAATACGGGTCGATTGTGATTATTCGTCGTGTATGTGAATAGAGATCTATCGTTGTATGCGTACCGGCATCAACGTTGATTGCGTACCGATACCGATAACAAGGAAATCGTCATAGATAAATAAACATTTTAAAGTTACATCGTAGTACAAATCTTGATTTAATAAAAAATACCCGAATTAGAAGAATTTTTTACCCTGCTCCATGAAAATAATAAAACAAATTAAACATTTGTGCCGTGTACTAAACGTGAATTTATTGATTAGATTTTTTTTCTATATTAATCGTAGTCTCTATAAATTTTTGAAGTTATTAAAATGGAAAACATTTTTTAGGCAAGACAGATATTACACCTGTTTGAAGAATGAAATTATATCGCCAGCGAAAAAATAAAAAAATTAAAAAAAAATACAAGCAGTCAATGAATGTACGTTAATTTTAATTACATGAAGTTCTTCAAACACAATTATTACATGATGAGTGAAGTTGCAAAAACAATATTTGTTTAGGCGTTGTTTAACATAATCGACTGTGCGAACGAATTTTATGGAAGTTATTAATCAGCAATTACTTCATATCTCTAATGAAGGTTGATTTCTAAATGCTAATTACAATGACAAACCGATCATATCGTATTTGAAGTATGAGTCATACTTCAAATACGATATGATCGGTTTGTCATTGTAATTAGGGTCGGATTTAGAAATTTGGCGCCCCGGGGCACTGACAAAAATGCCGCCTCATCCCTGAAATTTTACGAACTTTCGAATTTTTTTTAAAGCAATCGCGCTGCTTCAGCTGCGTAGGGACAAAATATAGAAGCGCGTAAGCGCCGCGTCGCGGTCTAACGGATAAACAATGTCGTAGAACGCATATAAATGTAAACAAAATGTATACTTATTATTATAATATCTTCAATTATCCTTATCAATAGGAATTGAATCATTTAAATCGGTTGATCCGTGTTCTCGAAATCGACTTGAAAAATTAAAAAATATTAGATTTGTATTGATGGGGAGAACGTGCTAACAGGCAATTACGAAAACTGGTAATTGAGTTTCGATATTTCTTCTCTGAAACAGCTACGCAGCGCGATTGCTTTGCAAAAAGCTCATCAATTTTCAATTTTCGAAATATTTCAAAACACAAAAAATGTGCTTTAAAAGTCTTTTTTTTCATTTTTCAAAAAATTTTAAAGCTCTTTATAAAATGTAATTTTCAGTACGGGATGTTTCAGTAATTTGTCTTAAGGCACAATGCCATGAGTCACTAGTTTAAATTTTTTTTCGACTTTATAAGCTTGGAAGTGCACAAATTCGTTATTGTAAGAGGTTTCGAAAGCTGAAAAACATATTTTTCTTAAACTTCCAGCTTGTTTACGGATCTTTATATTAGCCAAATGGCCAAATTTGATAACTTATTAACCAATTTGAAAGTTTATGTTCGGAGAGGGAGGCAATGCAAAATAATAAATTTTAGTTATCGGTTATTTCAACCCAAATTTTGCATTGCAATCGTATTATGTTTTGTTAATTATATTTCTTGAAATAAAAAATGTTGTTGAAAAAAGTTGATTATATTGTATAGAATTTTTTTCTCACTATCCAAATTTTGCCGTCCCCCAAAATTTGCCGCCCTGGGCAGTAGCCCCGATTGCCCCTACTGTAAATCCAGCAATGGGTATGACTCCAATTACATGATTGTTTTTAAATATTATTCATATTTTTAATGTTATTGTAAATATATAATTTATAATTTTTTATCATATAAAATGTATAATGGTTAATATTAATAAATGTGTGCATCGCGAGTATTACCACCATATTACTAATAAACATTATTCAAAATTGTTATATAATTTATTTATTTTTACTTAAATGCCATCTTGTACAGTAGCAAATAAGTTTTACCTCAATCGCGTGTGAACCTTACGCGCACTCTTTTTTTTCAATGTTAATCTGCATCTACTATTCTAGGCTGCTCCACTCCGTCTTTACCTAACCAGACATGTTCTTCCAACTTTGACCCGTGGTTTATTAGAAGTAGCCCGCGTACGTCCTTCTGATCCAATTGACTATTTAGCAGAATATTTGTTTCGTGAAAATCCTGAAGGAAAGGCATTCGATCCGGCCTGGACACAAAGTATGAATGAATTGGAGCAATGTGTACAATTTGTGTTGAATCCGCCAGAAAAGCAATAAAGGAAATGTAGTGAAAAAACGTTATACTGTTGACATTAGTTTAAATAAGTTAAACTAATAAATTAATTATTTAAATTAGTTTAAATAAATTATACTAATTATTAAAGGATTTTACAAAAGATTATTTTTAGGCACAGATATATATGTGGATGAGAAGACTGTGAATAATTTTTAGTCCAGTCATTATAGTAAGTTCATCTCGGAATTCGAGATACTCAGCTGTAAGTCTGTAAATACTTATATATTGGCACCCTAAAGTTGTCTCAAAACCTACATATGTTGCGTACACCCTACCATATGTAGGTTTTGAAACAACTTTAGGGTATAAATATACAAGTATTTACAGACTTACAACTGGGTATCTCGAATTCCGAGATTCTTACCTAATTTAAGCTTAAATGACCGCACTATTTAGTTAATAGTAATACAGTACGTGCCACAATGTTGGTCCGAAATGGACTTCAAAACTGCTGAACCGATTTTGAATTCCATTGGCTCACCATGTGTATTCATATCCAACTTATGTTATAGGCAATATTAAAAATTTCAGTTTCTATTCAAAATTTTAAAATTTTAGAAACTTTAATAATTTTGACAGAAGTTTTAAAAAAACAGAACACTGAAATGAGAGTCATCAATGCTTCTAGAAACTTAACACAATTTATACGCAAAATATTACATTTTTTATAAATCATATGCAAAATAAGTAAAAAAAATCATATGTTTTTAGCATATTCACAAAGGTATAGTAATTACAAAATCGCAAAAAAATCGAAAATGAAACTTTTTATATATCTTTACGTTTTAAATATTTCTGAATATTTTGGCATACCTTAGAAAAAATGTATGTATGTGTGTGTGAGTATGTATGTGCGGATACAATTTTTCGTCGACGATTTAAGAGACACGGATCAACCGATTTGAATGATTAAAAAAACATTCGACTTTAATTGATAAGGAGACGTGCTGATTAGTTTTCAGCAAAGGCAGTTCTAGCCGTTTTGAAGATTCGGCGCAAAAAGTGCCAAAAATAGTAATTCAATTTAAAAAATTGGTGCATGGCATCGTGCCTTAAGGCAAATTGCTGAAACTTCCCGTACCGAAACCTAAAATTTTTAAATAGGATTAAATATTTTTTAGAACTTTGAAAAAAAAACGATTTTTGAGATTTTTAAAATTTTTGGAAAAAAATGACCTTTTTGAAAATTGGGGTTTTTATGCTTTGAAATATTTTGGAAATTTTTAACTTTTTTCAAAGTAATCGCGATATGTTAGCTGCGTAAAAACGAAATATCGAAGCGCGTGAGCGCCGCGTCATAGTAAAACGAATAAACATTAGTATAGAACCTATAGAAATGTAAAAATATATGTTTTTATTACTAAAATATCTATAAAATATGTTATAATTTGATGTGCATATGTCTAATGATCATTTTTGTCCGTCAAATGAAATTTCTTTCACTTTTCATTGGATTTCCGCATCTCCGGAACCGTTAGACCTGCTTTCCCAAAAATTCCACCGATTCTTCACTTTAATACAAATAAAATGTTTTTTGAATCATTCAATTCGGACACTCCGTTCTCTCAGAAATTTAATTACCATTATTGGCACTTTTTGCCCCGTATCTTTGAAATGGCTAGACCTGCCTCTACCAAAAACTAAACAGCACGTCAGGTTATCGGTAGGAATCAAATGTTTTTTGAATAATTGAAATCGGTTGAGCCGTGTTCTCGAAATCATCGACGAAAAATTGTATCCGCACCTAAATACATACACACATGCATACTCACACACTCGCATACATACATTTTTTCTAAGGTATGCCAAAACGTTTAGAAACCTTTTAAACGTAAAGATATGCAAAAATTTTCATATTCGATTTTTTTGCGATTACTATACCATCCTACGGGAAGTTAACAAAAATATTTTACTTTGGTTCTAAATTAGCTTTAACCATTATGTCAAAAAACGTATATAGATGGCAGAAGCATTTAATGCTTGTGCTTTTATAAAAAATCTTTTGTAACAAGAAATATAGTTAATAAACACTTTTAATAAAGTAATAATAATATATAAAATATATTTTTATTATCAAAAATCCATATTTGTTATTAAATCCATGACAGTTAAAATTATGACAGATATCTGTCAAAATTTTAAATTCAATTGTCATTTACAGTTACACCCTCGAGATGGCTCTGCGAACAGAATTACTGTTGCACGTGAATGCCAGAAGTTGTAATGTGAGAAGGTAGGTTACTTTATGTAGTGCATGTGAATTTTGTAACAAATCTTAGATAATACATTTTGCATCTGGTTTAATATATATTAATAAAACTTGTACATTGTGTGAATATCGATCAAATAAAATATAAATTGTGAATAAAAGTATCTACAAAGTGCAAAGTGATGAATGATACTTGTGAAAATTGTGGAAGGAAGAAAGAGGAAAATTTGTGTAGTGAATAATAAAGGATTTTATGGTGTACTGTAGGTTTCCATGAGTAAGTATTGAATTACAGTACTTGATTTAAGAAGTTTGTAAATATATTTTTAGAACACATTTTTTTTTGGTTATGACCACACCGATCCATATTTTACTTGCAAACTTATTATTTACAATCACTACAGACATAATATTTATGTTAATAAGTACCTAAAATGTATATTCCACCATCTGTCAAAATTTTTGGGGTGATCCTTTAAATTAAGTTCAGTGCCCCTTTTTTTTGCACATAACCTAAAATAACACATAACCTTCGGTTATTTTTTTGGCATTGAATTTGCTGTTAATGTATTTAACGCATATGAGATGAATAAATAATAAATTTTTGTCGGAATATATAATTTTTATTCATGGAAAACAAGTTTTGTTACTTAATATGTCGGCACGATGTAAGTTAGGTTAGGTTTTAATAAATTCGAAGGCAATGGAGTTTTATGTTAGTCCAAAAATGGTTTATTGTGAATTTTGTACATGTGTTTATATATAGTTTTGATTTTAGAGTACTAAAATAACAATGACAATGCTAAATGTAAGAAAACTATTTCTAAAACTATTTAAAGATATCATGTGCATGCCATGTATTCTGTTTTTTTCTTAACCAAAATTAGATCAAAACTTATTCATGACCATGTCTTGGATTTATTTTAACAAAACCATATATTTAGTTAAAATTATCTAATACATCACCGTTAAATAAAAATTTTGAATTTAGCACAATTTCAAGATCTTTTTTGGTCCAAGAAGAAAATTGTAAATGTTACAAAAGTTATTTAAATAATTTAATTAAAAAATATGAGATCTAGTATACAATTAAGAAGATTATTTCTTTCAAAATGGCAATTATTATAAAAAATTCTATAGTAGTCAATAATTGAAGGTATAAGTTGTTATATTGTTTCAAGATCATTTTTATAGTAAATTCTACATAGATATTTCAGTTCATTAATTAAAAATTGTGAGATCTAGTATATTTTCAAATTGATCATCAATTTTTTTTCAAAATGATCCATATTATAAAAAATTCTATAGTGATTTGAAGAAGATCCTTAGGCTTTTCAAGAAGATCATTAATGTAGCAGCAAATCTGGTATATTTTCAAAGGAGATCATTATTTTTCAAAATGATCTATAATATAAAAAATTCTATAGTGTGAAAAGATCCTTATGTTTTGTTTGAGAAAATCATTAATGAGCTTTAAAAAATTTTGATCTTCTTGAAAAAATAGTTTATAGAATATACTATAATAATTATCTTCTTGAAGAAAATAATCCTAATAATATACCAGATTTTATAATTTTCATTTGAATAATTTTAATATCTTTTTTTAAAATTCACTATAATAATGAGCTTTTTTAAAAATATCTTCTTGAAAAATAATCTGTAGAATATCTTCTTGTAGAATATCTTCTTGAGAAAAAAAAATCTTTATAATACACCAGATTTTAAATTTTAATTTAGCTTAAATATTTTTTTTAAAAAAAATTACTATAATAATGAGCTTTTTTAAAAAATAACGATCTTCTTGAAAAATAATCTGTAGAATATACTATAATAATTATCTTCTTGAAGAAAAAAATTCTAATAATGTACCAGATTTTATAATTTTTATTTAATTGATTTTGTAAAATTTACTATAATAATGAGCTTCTTGAAAAAATAATGATCTTGAAAAAACAATAATCTGTAGTATTTACTATAATAATTATCTTCTTAAAGAAAAAATCCTAATAATATACCAGATTTAATAATTTTTATTTAATTTAAATTAATTTTTTTTAAATTTACTATAATAATGAGCTTCTTTGAAAAATAATGATCTTCTTGAAAAAATAATATGTAGAATATACCAGATGTTATAATTTTGTTTTGATCATTTATTTTTCTTAATTACTATAGTAAGATTATTATTATAATAATGATTCTTGCTTCATTATTATTAAGTCTTCCTGGACTTGGTTCAAAATGCAGAAATGTTTAAACTTTGCATTATATAAAACGCTTGAAAATTTTCCAATTATTAAAACTAGGTCATAAAGAATCCCATGACTAAAAGAGATGGTTATTCAATAACTAAATTATATCGGTGAAATATTTCACATAAGTATAAATAGAAATATATTATAGAAATTCATTTAACTAAAATGTAAGGAGGCTGCAGTAGCTGGAGTCTTAAAGTATTTTTTTAAAGGAGTCTTTGGATTACCAATATATAATTTATATTTCGCATACTTTTCATTTAATGAATTTAAATTAAATATCTACTTCAAAATTTGCTATAATAATGATCTTCTTGAAATACCTAAGGATCTTCTTCAACAATACAGAATTTTTTATAATATAGATCATTTTGAAAAAAGTAATGATCTCCTTGAAAATATACCAGATTTACTATAATAATGATCTTCTCGAAAGACCTAAGGGTCTTTTTCAACACCGTAGAATTTTTTATAATATTGATCATTTTAAAAAAGTAATGATCACTTTGAAAATATGCTAGATCTCATAATTTTTAATTAATGATTTTTTATTAAGTGATTCAACTAACTTTTGTAAAATTTACAATAATAATTTTCTTCTTGAAACAAAGAAGATCTTGAAATTTTGTTAAACTCATATTTTGTATTTAATGAATTTAAAGATTTACTGTGGAATTTCGCTATGATAATTATCTTGAAAAAATAATGATTTTCTTGATCTACTCAGACTTTCTGAATAATTAATATGTGATAAATGTGTAATAAGATAATGTACTAAATCTCATAATTTTCAATTAAATAATTTAATTGACTGTAGAATTTATTACATTTAAGATCTTTTTAAAATCATACTTTTTAATAAATTAATTTATCTACTGTAGAATTTACAATAATAATATCTTTTTGAAAGAAAAAATGATCTTGAAATTTTACTTAAAGTCATACTTTTTAATTTGTGAATTTAAATATTTTGCGTAGAACTATAACAATGAGCTTCTTGAAAAAATAATTAAAGAATTTAACAATCTTTTGTAGAATTTACTATTATATTGATTTTCTTGAAAGACATAATGATTTTCTTGATAATGATCATAATGATAAATAATGATTATTTTGAAAAAGATCATGTTCTTGATAATATACTAAATCTCACAACTTTTAATTAAAGAATTTAAATGTCTATTGTAGAGATGTACTCTTTAATAATGATCTTCTTGAAAGAAACAATATCTTTTTAAAATTATAATAGAACACACTTTTTTAATTGATGAATTTAAATACTATATATATTGCAGAATTTTCTTTAATAATTACCTTCTTGAAAAGAATAATAGCCTCTAAAATTTACTATAATAATGATCTTCTTGAAAAAAAAAAAGATTTTGATATTATACTAGAACTCATAGTTCTTGATTTTTGAATTTAAATATCTACCGAAGAATTTTCTGTAAAAATGCTCTTCTTGATATTATACTCTCATATACTTTTAATTTTTTTAATTTAAATTTTAATATCTACTAAAAAGTTTTCTGCAATATTGATCTTTTGAAATAAAAATAATGATCTTCTTGAAATTATACTAGAGATTATACTTTTTAATTAACGAATATATGTGTCTAACTCATTGTTTACTGAAGGAAAGACATAATAATGATAATTCTGAAGGAAATAATGATTTATTTCTTGAAATTATACTAGAACTCATACTTTTTATTATTGAAATTAAATATTCGCTGCAGAATGTACTATAATAATGATCTTCTTGAAATAAAAATAATGTTCTTCTTGAAATTATACTAGAACTCATAGTTTTAATAAATGAATTTAAATGTCTCTTAAATAATTCATTATAATCATGATCTTCTTTTGAAATAATGATCTTTTAGAAATTATACTAGAAAAGCATTCTTCTTAATAAGTGAATAAGTAAAAATCACTCTGACATGAACTAAAAATTATAAAAGCACATTTTTAAAATTTGGTTTTTTATTTCATCTTTCAACTTTTTTTTTACCTTTTTCAATTAGATAACAAATTATTTGAAAATTTTGCTCAAAAACTTTAAATATTTAATAAATATTTTCTAATACCTGTTTCTTTAATACAAATTTTAATATCTGTATTTTGCATAGTGCTTTTCAATTTAAGTTGTTATAATTATAATTGTACTTGGCACCGAAATAATTTCTGTTTTATATATATTTCAAACAAAACTCTGATGCTCTTGTGGTCTTCATTATTTTAATTATGGAGGTCTAAATTTAGAAGGTCCTAAGTGATTTTAAATAATACTTCAGAAAAAAATATAAATGTACTTGAGTTCATACAATTTTAATAATATATGTGAAAATTAAAATTATAAAATTAAAATTGATTTAGTAAAAATATGATAAAATACGTACTACTAACTTAATTAATAAAAGAAATCAATTTAGGAATTTATGTATATTTAGTGCTATGTATATTACATTTAGTATAATTCGTACACATTTTTTATTTAAAATGTCTTTATTAGAAATTTTGTAAAAATATGGATTTTACAAAATGTGCTGTTTTTTATTTGTTTGTTTGTTTGAGAAGACTTATTTATTCAATAATTTATTACATAGAGGAAATGTGAGTAATTAGGATTTTGTACATGTATCTTATGATAATAATACAATTCAAATTCGTGCCTTAAGGCAAATTGCTGGAACTTCTCGTACCAAAATTATTTTTTTTTTAAAGATTAACATTTTTGAACAAATTTTACTCTGAAAAAATTAGATTTTTGAAAAACTATAAATTTTTGACAAAAACTTACTTTTTTTTTGAAAAAAAAAAGACTGAAAAAAAATATTTTGAAATATTCTGGAAATTTTGAACTTTTTTCAAAGCAATCGTACTGCTTTAACTGCAGAGATGAAATATCGAAGCTCGTAAGCGCTGCGTCGCCGTCTAACAGATAAACACTGGTACGGAACCCATAGGAATGTAAACAAAATTTATACTTATTGTTAAAATGTCTATAAAATATGTGATAATTTGATGTGCATATGTCTAATGATCATTTTTGACCGCCAAATGGCATTTTTTTTCTACTTTTTTTTACTAGATCTTCGAAACCGCTAGACCTACCTTCATAAAAATTTGATCAGTTCTTCATCTTGTTATTACAAGTAAATATATAGCGGACGCTCCGTTCTCTTAAAAACTGAGTTATCGTTTTTGGCACTTTTTACCTCATATCTTCGGAATGGCTAGACCTGCCTTTGCCAAAAACTAATCAGCACGTCTCCTTATCAATACGAATCGAATGTTTTTTGAATTATTCAAATCGGTTGATTCGTGTTCCCGAAATCGTCGACGAAAATTTGTATCCGAACACACTCACATACACGCACACACACACACATACATCTTTTTTTTCTGAGGTATGCCAAAATGTTCAAAAACCTCTGAAACGTAAAATATATAAAAAATTTCATTTTCGATTTTCTTGCGATTACTATAACTTGCCCTTCGGGAAGTTAATAGTTATTTGAAACATTATGATAATACAAATTAAATAAACTATGGAAAAACAATCACAAAAACCATATTACAATGTTCATTTGTTGTGCTGACTTTTCCTATGAGATGAATTTATTATCATTACAATTATTGTAAATCTGCTGAATTATGTCTCAATATCACGTCGAAGTTATTATTTTTAATTACCTGATATTTTTTTTCAAATTTCCAAAATATTTAACAACCAGTACCCTATTTAATAATCGTGTTTCTAGGTATAAAGACCCTAAACTGAGTCGTCAGAGAAGAGATACCGTTATGTCATTAATCCTCCTTCGAACGCAATAAACCTGAAAATAGACCTACGTTTTGCATAAGAAAAAAAACCCTTCGTTCGACACCGAACACTATTAATAGTACATAAAGGCAATGGCAAAAATAGATCCTTAGGATATTTACACATGACGACGATTTCTTGAGGAATTTTTTAGTTGCTCACGATTTTTTTTTGATTATGTATTGATTGATAGAAACTAGTGGTGTATGACATACTATCTACTACACAACAAACTAGTTGAAAGTAGCATTTATCCTTGAGGCAAGTTGCATGAATTTCCCGGAATGTGTAAGAATTGACTCAATCAACCGAAATTCAGATAAAATATTTAGATAAAATTTTCAACTATTTATTTCGAAAATAAAGTTATCGCTATCAAATAAATCTATACATTGCGATTGTCAATGGAATGTTCTCAAGCACATTTAAATTATCTGTAATTAACTTCCCGTAGGGTTGAAAATCGAAATTGAAAATTTTTTCATTTCTCGATGTTTTGAAGGTTTCTGAACATTTTGGCATACCTCAGAAAAAATTGATGTGTGTGTGTATGTATGTATGGATACAAATTTCCAGTCACGTTTTCGGGCGCACGGATCAAACGATTTGAATGGTTCAAAAAACATTGGATTCCTATTGATAGGGAGAAGCTGATTAGTTTTTGGCAAAGGCAGGTCCAGCCGTTTTGGAGATACGGAACAAAGAGTACAGAAAATTGAAATTGAGTTTTTGAGAGAACGGAGTATCCGATTTGAATGGTCTAAAAAACATTCAATTAATAATGATCGGGAGAAGTGTTTATTAGTTTTTGGCAAAGGCAGGACTAGCCATTTCAAAGATACGGAGCTAAATATGTAAAACATGGCAGTTTTTGAGAGAACTAAGCGTCCGATTTAAATGATTTAAAGAACTTTCTGCTTGTCTTAACAGAATAATTGATATTGGAAAAAAAATTTTTGTTTCAATTTTTTCTTTCAGATTTTATTTTTAATTCTGGCTACAGTTCTAATATACTTTAAACAAATAATTTCAACTTTGCAATTCAGTTTATATAATTCTTATAAATATTAGACAATGTTACAATATTAATAATAACATTCAGTATTCCTCGAACATTTCGTTACGGTACGGGAAGTTCCAGCAATTTGCCTTAAGGCACGATGCCATACACCCCACTAGTTAAATTTTATATTGTACAGATACGTGCTTGTAAGCCCTAAATTTGATATCATTATTAAAAATTTAATAAATTAATAATGTTTGACTCATCACATCACAAAAGAGAATTTGACACTTTGGACTATAATATTTTCTCAAACTTTGATGAATTTTTAACAATAAACTAAATTTGTCGTAAACATTTTAGTATGTTTTCTAGGACCATGATATATATCATCAAAATCGGCAATTTTTTTTCTGCAACAGTTAATTACAAGAAAACGGCTCGGTAGATTTTTACCTAAAACTAATCAGTATCATTCCCAACCAATATCTTTCGAACAGTTTTTGATTTTTCTAAATCGATTTAGAATTGAGTGCTAAAATGTGGGCGAAATCTTTTTCACTTTTCTGCTATAAAGAAACGGCTTAGCCGATCGTTGCACAAAACTGTGAAAAGATAATCCACATCGAAATATATCGATTGGCTTTTAAATTTTTCAAATCGGTTCAGCCGTTTTTGAGTAAACATCGATGAAAGTTCTAATTTTGAAAAACTCGAAAAAAACGATACTATTTATTGTAAACTTTGACGAATTCTTAAAATTAAACGACTTGTCGTAGGACCGTAATATTTAGTATGATCGATAGAACTATGGTAAATACCATCAAAAAAAAAATCATGAAAATTGTCAAAAAAGGGCCGTAATATTTTAGTACGATCTATAGGACTATGGTATCTACCATAAAAAAACATGAAAATTGTGAAAAAAATCATGAAAATTGTCATAAAAATTTTCAACAGTTTTTTTTAACTTCCCGTAGGTGTATTTTCATTTTCGATTTTTTTGCGATTTCTATAACTTACCCTACGGAAAATTAATTATTAACATGAAATATATGAAACGTGCTAAATCTTATCTAAAACTAATAAATAAAGTTATTCTTTTTAACAATAATTTATTATCGACGTGACTTTGGTTGTTGAACTCGTTTCCAACGCGTTTAGCTATCGCAAAAATAATATTTGGCATCTGTTTACAAAAGTCATATTTTTGCATTGTTTACGTCTAGAACTCTAGAATCAACGTCATCTTGTAAACAACGTGATATTCGCTATTTTTGCGAAAATATAGAAAGATTTCATTTGAAATTAATATAATACTGATTTTTATTTTATTGAATAGCAATAATAAGAATTAAGTAATTTTGTATGTCATTGTCATGATACTTTTAATATACCTGGTTCTTAGAAGGTAAACCAAAGGTTTGGTTTGTCGTCTCTAATTTCTTAAAATATGATTATTTCATTTATAATTTTTATACAATGTGTTTTAATTTAATTAACATGTGCAACTATCTTCAAGATATGAATACATGAACATATATTGAATTTCTATCCATGGTCATCAAAAAGAATAATTTTTATTATTATTTGAATAATTTCGAAACGTCGGATTAATTATGATAAATTGAAAATTCAATGCGATGACATTTGTATCATTTCATTACGATAATTTCATATATTTTATTTATTAGCAAAGTGCAAATCAAAGTTCATTTAGGTATCGTTTGATACGAGTTATCGTCAGGATTACTCTTTTATCGTTGAATGTTTAAAAAAATGCTTTTTACATTTAGCTGACTCAGTAAAACAAAAATTATATAATTAACGACGAGAAAATGCAAGTTATTAAAATATTTCTCGATATAATACGTGGATCGCCATGCCAGTTTTCTATACCTGACACTGAGAGTCATGTCAGACACATATGTCTGACATACGCAATTTGGTAGAATAAGAAAAAACTTTTAACATTAGGTTATATTAGTCATATATATGTGACATAAAAACTAGTGTGTTTTTCCAGGAATTTTGACAAAAAAAATTTCTTTGATACATTAAATCTTTTTTAACTAAATTATCTAATAAAGTTACCCATGACCCAAGTGATTTTTTTCTGATATTATCGTGGCGATTCACGTGTTAAAAATATGTATGAAGTGTACTTTAAAAGAAAAATGTCCCGATTTGATCATAGCTTTAATTTGTTTCACTATTTTTGTTTAAATAAAATTATACCTACCTTAGAAAAAATGGATGGTCGACGATTTTGGAAACACGGTTCAACTGATTTGAATGATTCAAAAAAACATTCGATTCTTATTGATAAGGAGACAAGCTGCTTAGTTTTTGGACAAGGCAAGGCAGTTTGAAAAACTTTTAATTTAAAAAAAAATTTTTTTTGGTCCTTGAAGTTCCAGCAATTTGCTTTAAGATACGATGTCATACGAGGTGTGTTCAAAAGTACCCGGAATTTTTAAATTTCGCGGGTCTGGAGTGTCTGATTGTCAAAAATTTTTTTTATTGTGTTGGTATAATGCCCCTAAAGTATGATGAAAGTTTCAGCTATATTCACTGTTTACTTTGTCTGTGGTAGTCGCTAAGGTTCGACTGTTTTTCTGAGCTCGGCGATTTTTACAATGGAAGAATTGAAA